>NC_041387.1:640312596-640338814 GCF_002162155.2 Triticum dicoccoides
CGCGAACACGCCTAGGTGCGTCCGTGGGCAGTGACCTGGCAGGCCTCAAATTTCAACAGTTGCATCCGGACATCTCATATTGTATTCTCAAATCCATACAAAGACATGCAAACTAAAATAAACTTACGTATTACGTCAATCAACTAGCTACTCGTCGTCGAAGATGTTGGCAATCTCCGTGCCCGGGTCCGGCAGCATGGGCGACGGTTGCAGCTCCGGCCTCCTCCGTCTCTATCTTCGCGTCGAGTTCGACGAAAAGCACGTCGGATTCCACCTGCTCCCGCCGTTGGAACGCCCGGTTGGCCTTCACATAGGCCTCATCCTGGATGGACTCGAGGATGGCCTGTTGCTCCACCATCTCGACGGACTGGGCGACGGCGAACTCCGCCTCCGCCTGCTCCATGTTGAAGCCCAACGGCTGCTGCTCCGGTTCCTTCGCCTCCTATACCTTCATCGAAGCCAGCTCCTCCTCCTCTCCCCCCGGCTACTTCTCGTCCTCCTTCAGCTCCGGCGAGTCCGCGGGCAGCCCGGACGCCCACATATCCACACCATATTTGGGCTGGATATGAGGGGTGCCGGTTAGCCGTGATGTTTGAGGTCCATTTGAGGGGCCCGTCTACGACAAAAAGTGACCGGGCAGCCCGCCCGGGCGTACGTATGAGGCGGGTTTGGGGCGCCCGGCTGTGGATGCTCTAAGGGGTCTGGTTAAGTCACTTTTTTTCTTCTCTCTCCTATTCGGTCACTGACCGGGCGCGTCCTTGGGCTTATGAGAGATGGTTTGAGGCGTCCGGTTGTAGATGCTCTAAGTAAGAAAACACGCAACCAAACTCTCTAATTGATATTCGCCAAAGTTTTCTTTTTATTATTTTGCACGCAAAGAGAATGGTTTCGAAGTGCTCGGTTGAGTGCTTGTAGTTGCGCTAGGTGTTCTACGGATTTATATATAATTTTTTTTCTGATGCTCATTATACTGTCATAATTAAAGATAAATAGATCAGAAGTTCTTTGAAAAGAATAAGGTTGCGGGAAGCGTGCGTACTTACGTGGCATCAATGGGAAGGTCGATTTGAACGAGCTGCTTTGCCGTTGGATCCTTATTCTTTCTACTATCGGTTGGCCTGCCAGGCCAGACTGAAGAAACCCACGTGCGCAGGAAATCGTGCAGGCAGGCCAGCGGTGGCGTGTTCCAGTTACACAAGGAACCTCTGCGGCCTGCGGGGTGCAAGAAACGAGGTACGGCCGCGCGCCGGAAATGGGAGCGACCGCCATCGCCATGGCCGCGCGCGCGCTGAAAACGGCCGGCGCCATCGGATGCCCCTGACGGTCGGGGACGCGACGCCGCACGTGGTGACTACGCGGGCGGAATGGACAGGCTCATTCAACTTGGCCACTGACGGAGAGGCGCACGTATCCTCCCTATCCTTGCGTCGGGAAGCGTCCGATAATTGCACGTATGGAGATTCGGGCGCCGCGCCACAACAGGCAAGGCAAGGCCGGGCCGGGGGGCGCGGGCGTGTGTGTATTCTACTCCAAGTTTGTTTCTAGCTCGGGTAAATCCTGCTGCTTCGCGGGCCGAGCTGCGACGCCTACGTCCGTTTATTCGGCCCTCGGGCGATCCCCACGGTCATACGCCGATATGCGTTGCATTTTTACTGTACGTGGTAGGCACACGACAAACTTGGAGTAACTTCCGCGTATACTTGTAGCATCTGCATATGTTACTCGTATTATATGTCCGTGGTAGTACGTGGACCCTGTTGTTTGCATGCACACGCGAACGCGCTGCAGGCAGCAGGGTCAGGGTGGCACATTAGTTTACTGTACTCCATCAGATATTAATTAAGCCATGTCCGTATCTCCCAAATGCTAAACAAGTGCTTGTTTCCATTGGCAACTTGTGTTGTTTGACCCGCCGATTCGCAGCTCATCGCTCTAGTTTAATTAGCCAAGTGCACGGTCACCTAGGCTAGGCTAGGCGTGTCTCGCTTCTTCCATTGCATTGCTGCACTCTCAGGCATCTCCAGCCGTTGGCCTCCCCAGGACCTGGGGCTGCCGGCGAAAATGTTGGCCTGGGGGCGTAAATTTTTCCACTCGTTGCGCCCCCCAGAAGCAGTATTCAGGCTCAAGTAGGTTGCGGCATTTCGTCGAGCAGGTCACATATGACGTCGTGGCGGCCCTCGCGGCCGAGCACACGGGCGGTGGTGGAGAACGTTGAGGAGACGGACGAAGCGCTCACGCCGCACGCCGCCCCGTCCGGCGAGGTCGTGCTCCATGCACGCGCCAGGCCGTGGCCGCGCTCCCCGCGCTCTGCCCGGCCGTGTCCGTGGCCGTGGCCGCCGCCGAGCCTGCGCCAACCGCCTGCGCTCCGCCTTGGAGCAGGGATGGCGAACGCCGGCACCACCGCCCCGCCACAGCTGATGATGGCCGCGCTTCAGCCGCCTCTTTGGTCGTGTCGTCGCCGCCCTGGAGCATGGGCTCCGACGAGCCTTGGCCTCGCCTGTGCTCCGCCCCAGGGACCCCGTCAACGTCGGCGGCGGCCTCACTGAAGAGTGCGAGCCGCACGGCTCGCTGCTCACCTGCAGCTCACCTCGACACCTCGAAGACCATGCTGAGCGAAACCGGCCACTGGTGTGCTTGGGCACGCACGCACGGGAGTGCATGGCGGCCACGGCAAGAAACGCCAGTAGCATGCGGTAGCGAGCAGCAGCAAGAGCAATACGCAGAGCGTGGCGGACGTGGAGCTCGCGGGCGCCGTGGGCGCGGGTGGGCTCGCGGCGGGGCAGGTCGTGGACCTCGCCAGGGAGGGCGCCGACGTCGGCCTCGCCACGCCGGAGTACATCCACGTGCACAAGACGGCGTGGCTCCTGGAGGCCGCGGCGGTGTGCGGCGCCATCGTCACCGGAAAAGACGACGAGGAGGTCGAGGGCGTCCGCTGCCTCCCCGCTGAGGGAGTCCTGGACTAGGGGGTGTCCGGATAGCCGAACTATCATCATCGGCCGGACTCCAAGACTATGAAGATACAAGATTGAAGACTTCGTCCCGTGTCCGGATGGGACTTTCCTTGGCGTGGAAGGTAAGCTTGGCGATACGGATATGTAGATCTCCTACCATTGTAACCGACTCTGTGTAACCCTACCCTCTCCGGTGTCTATATAAACCGGATGGCTTTAGTCCGTAGGACGAACAACAATCATACCATAGGCTAGCTTCTAGGGTTTAGCCTCCTTGATCTCGTGGTAGATCTACTCTTGTAACACACATCATCAATATTAATCAAGCACGACGTAGGATTTTACCTCCATCAAGAGGGCCCGACCCTGGGTAAAACATCGTGTCCCTTGTCTCCTGTTACCATCCGCCTAGACGCATAGTTCGGGACCCCCTACCCGAGATCTGCCGGTTCTGACACCGACATTGGTGCTTTCATTGAGAGTTCCTATGTGTCGTCACCAATAGGCTCGATGGCTTCTTCGATCATCATCAACGATGCAGTCCAGGGTGAGGCCTTCCTCCCCGAACAGATCTTCGTATTCGGCGGCTTTGCACTGCGGGCCGATTCGCTTGGCCATCTGGAGCAGATCGAAAGTTATGCCCCTGGTCGTCAGGCCAGGTTTGGAAGTTTGAACATCACGGCTGACACCCGCGGGGACTTGATCCTCGAGGGATTCGAGCCACAGCCGAGCGTGCCGCACTGTCACGGCGAGCATGATTTCGCTCTGCAGCCGGACAGTACACTGGAGGCCGCACTCGAGCCTGCTCCGATCTTCAATTCGGAGCCGGTTGCGCAGGTCGAGGACGGATGGCTAGACACCGCCTCGGGGGCTGCAACCTCTACGGCGATAGAGCCGAACACTGACCTTGACCCTCATGAAGCTTGTGACTCCGAGGAGTCGGACTCCTTGCCGGACTCCGAACCTCCCGCGGCCCCTCCGATTGAACCTGATCGGGCCGATCATGGAGTTCACCGCAACGGAAATCTTTCAATACTCACCTTTCGGCGACATCTTGAGTTCACTAAAGTATCTCTCGTTATCAGGAGAGCCCGGGCCGGACTGCGGCCAGGACGGTTGGGATGCGGATGACGAAGAAATTCAAAACCCACCCACCACCCACTTGGTAGCCACTGTCGACGATCTAACCGACATGCTAGACTACGACTCCGAAGACATCGACGGTATGGACGACGATGCCGGAGACGACCAAGAACCAGCACCCATCGGGCACCGGAAAGCCACCCCAACGCACGACGTATACATGGTGGATACACCAAAAGGAAGCGACAATGAGGAAAAACGGGACGTGGCGAAGGATAACTCCCCCAACAAACAACCAAAACGGCGACGCAAGCGCCACCCGAAGACCGGCCCAGATAAAAACGGCACCCATACGGACCCGGCCCTTGAGCAGGGCGAAGCAGCGGACGATGAACATGCCAGAAAGCAAACCATCTCCGGCGAAGACGATCTCACATCACCAGAGCATACGAACCTCCATAAAAGGCTCGTCGCCACTGCAAGAAGTTTGAAGAAGCAAAAGCGGAAGCTCAAAACAGCGGAGGACGCACTCAGAATGAAATGGAGCAAAATACTCAACACCGCAGATAAATACGGCGCTAGTCACCAGACAAAGAGCTACCCGAAGCGCAAGCTGTTGCCCGAATTTGACGAGGAGGCCTTAGAGCCCCCAAAGAAAGAAGTCGCCTGGCCGGATAGACGACCAGATGACAGGCCAAGAACAGCAAGGGGCGCCGCACACAAGCCGACACACGATCAGCACAAAGATCCTCGGAAAAAGGATGACCCGGCCAGGTCTATCTATGGGCCAAAAAAGAAGACTCCAGGAAGCAACATAACCTGCCGAGCATTTGAAGACAACGGCACACCCAAATACAGGGGCGCCGCACATCCACTGTGTTTCACCAACGAGGTACTGGATCATGGATTTCCAACGGGATTCAAACTCGTAAACATAGAGGCATATGACGGAACAACAGACCCCGGAGTCTGGATTGAGGATTATATCCTACACATACATATGGCCAGAGGAGATGATCTCCATGCCATAAAATACCTACCCCTCAAGCTCAAAGGGCCAGCTCGGCATTGGCTCAAAAGCCTCCCAAAAAATACCATTGGAAGTTGGGAAGAGCTTGAGGATGTGTTTCGAGCAAATTTCCAGGGGACTTATGTCCGCCCTCCGGATGCAGACGATTTAAGTCACATAACTCAACAGTCCGGAGAGTCGGCATGCAAATTCTGGAACAGGTTCCTCACTAAAAAGAACCAAATAGTGGACTGTCCGGACGTTGAAGCCTTAGCAGCCTTTAAACACAACGTCCGAGACGAATGGCTCGCCAGACACCTCGTCCAAGAAAAACCAAGAACAATGGTCGCACTAACAAGCCTCATGACCCGCTTTTGCGCAGGGGAGGACAGCTGGCTGGCTAGATGCAGCACCAGCGACCCGAGTACATCCGAAGTCAGGGATGGAAATGGGAAATCACGACGCAGAAAAGATCAGCGCCGGAACAAGGAAAATGGCCTAAATAGTACGGCGGTCAACGTCGGATTCAAAAGCTCTCGGCCGAATAACAAAACACTGCCCCTCAAGGACAACAGTGACGAGCTATCCAACCTAAACAAGATTCTGGACAGGCTATGTCAAATACACGGTACCTCCGGAAAGCCTGCAAACCATACCCACAGAGATTGTTGGGTCTTCAAGCAGTCCGGCCGACTTAACGCCGAACACAAGGGGCTCGACACACCAAGCGAAAGTGACGAACCCCAAAAGCAGCACTCCGGAAAACAGAAGACTTTCCCACTAGAAGTCAAAACAGTGAACTCACTTCATGTGATAACACAAAAACACAGTGCGGCACCTGCCATACCAGGACACCGTCCACAGAATGGGGATAGACCCTACCAACATTCGCCATACCAGCACTTCCTTCAAAGGAGTGACGCCAGGCCTTTAATCCAATTATACGGGCTCTGTACCACCAAAGGTTGTGTTCGGTTCATCCGACAACCTCCGTCGCGAAAGGCTCACTCTTCGTAGCGCCCCATTTTACAGTGGCCATCAAGCACTACTGGTACGCAAAGCTTTCGCCCGCTTTAACGCCATACCACACTACACGTCTCTTATACTTACAATGCCCGGTCCACGCGGCATAATCTCATTAAAGAGTAACTACGAGTGTTCCTCGACCACGGAGAGCATGGGGCTACCTTGACAGCCACTCCGACCTTGCAGGTCAAGGCCCCTAAACACAGGTCATTCAGACCCTGGACACGGTTAGGCGAGTCCGGCGTAAATAAACAAGGGGCTTCCCAGCCGCATACCCCCTTTATAAGGGGCCGCGCGTATAAATGATGAGAGCCAATAAAGCTCAACTTTCTTCATCTTCCAAATTATACTTTATTTTAATACAACTTTTGCATGATATTTCTTAGAAACTAAGTCCTTCTCTTTTACAGATGAAGCACATGCTACACCCGTCTAGGATACAGCACAACGGAGACACAGGCGCAGACGTGCAGCAGGGACCCGTTGCAAGGATTCTTTTCAGATTAAGACCCTGCGTAAACCTTTTTTACTGTCTCTTGTTGATACACATCCCCCGGTTTCCTACCATAGCCGAGGAGGAGGCTGGCATTTTGGCATCGGCCGCGTCAGAAGTTCCCGCCTATACCTGGACACTAGGGGCTTAGGGCATTGTTCTGCCAGGTATCATAAAGACCGAACACCTCAGGGAGTGTTCGGCGTCTCGAGTTAGGCCTTATATGCATCAGCTCCGAATCATGTCTTTGGTCAAATGTTGGGTTTGCCCGGCTCCTGTGTTTTGCTGCCTTACGTTCCGTGTCATCGGCTAACGCGGTACTAGGAGAACTACTATGATTGTGCCCCGGTTCGGCCGGGCGAGCACCTCAGTAGAGAAAGCCGAAAACTAACTGTCATGATATAGCGAGAGACTAGTCAACCACTCGATCGACCATTGGAATGTTTAGAATTCCTCCGCTTTGACGAAGGACCACTTCCTGGTCAGGCACACACGCGCCCCGAGTTCAGGGAAGAGCGGTGCCGCTAGGGGCTATATAGTAGCCCCACATTCGAGCTCCTATGGCTAAGTGAAAGTGATAAAGCGTTATAGTCCGGTTGCCTAGTTTGCTACGCTATCACCTCCTTAAAAGGACCAAGACGTTGGATTAAGTGTGAAAAAGCACTTCTCTTTTTGCAAAGACCCCCACACCATGTGTGTGGGGGCTGAAGCCAAAGACTGCCATCTTTCAGATTATACATACACATACGGCCGCACAGGAGATAGTTCAATACTTGAACGCACAAGTATAAAAAGCTACTACATTACAAACAAGATCTCAGAAATTATACATGTCATTTGAACATGACATCTTTCGAGCACTGCGACTCTATTAAATGAGCGCCCTGCAGGACTTCCTCAAAATAGTGCTCGGCGGGTAATCGGCTCTTGTCCGAACCCCGGGATGCAACAGCGATGGCATCCATGTCCGCCCAATATGTCTTCACACGGGCGAGAGCCATCCGTGCACCTTCTATGCATGCCGACCACTTCATCGCCTTGATATGCGGCACCGCCCCAAGGAATTGCTGCAACAAGCGAAAATAACTCTTCGGCTTGGGCCTCTCCAGCCAAAGATGAGTGATCACATCCGTCATGGCAAGTCCGGACAATCTATTCAGCTCCGCCCACTCAGCCAGCCGATCAGTCAACGGAAGTGGACGCTCCGGAATATGGAATTGAGACTAGTAAAGTTCTTCCCTTTCATGATCCTTCTGGCCTCGGAAGTGCACGACTGCGTCCGCCGCACTCGCCGCCAAATCCAGATAAGGATCCTCCGCACCACACAACTGGCCCAGCTGAGCATACTTCGGATCCGTGAATTTCCTACGTAGAAGAAAGGGCTTTCCAGCCGCAATGTCTCCGGCCTGACGCAGTTCCTCCTTCATAGCCCGCATCTCACTCCGGGAATCCTTGACTTCGGTGCCGGCCTTCTTCAGGCCCTCTTGCTCCACTCGGTGTTCTCCTTCAAGAACCTCACAACGGTCGGTAGCATCTTTTACTTTCAAGTCCATTCCGGCCAACTCTTCCCTGCTTCGGCAGTGAGCAGCCTTTTCGGCTTTTAGCTCTTCCGCTGCCTTCAAGGCAGTCGCATTACTTATCCTGGCTTGCTCCTTGGCTCGAGCAAGCTCTGCTCGAAGATCTTCCACAGCTGCGGCGCCATCTGCATCAAGCATATAAATTGTAAGGAACGGGCACCAGCTCCCTTACTAGGCAACCGCGGAGCAACCACCTACCTTGTGACTCGCTAAGTCGTTTATTGACCAGCGCGATGTCCGCATCCGCAACATCGAGTTGCCTCTTCAGCTCGGCAACTCCATCAGTCTGGCTGGCCACCGAACGTTCCGCCACCTGTGTAGGAAAGGCGACATTCTATAACTGAGATTATGATCCTTGGCATGCTATCGCTTTCGACAGCATACCAAGTCTCAGGGCTACTATCTATACAGGGCGCACCTCACGTGCAAAACTGTCAAAAGGTATGTCATTTTTTGCGTACCTCAAAACCCGTCAGCAAGCTTCCGACGGCCTCATACAACCCTCTCTCGGTGGACGAGATCCTTTCAATCACCGTACTCATTAATGTGCGGTGATCTTCCGAGATAGACGCCCTCTTAAGCAAATCCTGCAGCTCTACCGGCCGTACTCCAATGGGTGCCAAACTCTCTGGCCCCGCCAGACTCGGGGAGACCCTCTGCGACGACACCTCAGGTTCGTCCGCCCCGCACGATGGGGCGGTAGATGGAGGCGTTTCGCTCTCCATCATCTCCGGACGAAGGTCTCCCGAAGATGAGCTGTGCTGAGACGGGCTGAGATCCGAACTACAAGATGAAAACTTCGGTTACCCTTAGAAATTAAGCAGGGGTGTCCACTATTACAAAATTCCTTCTTTTTTACTTACGGCTCACTGGAGGTCTGATTCCTCCGAGGAGACAGAGCGGCCGGGGCTCTTCCCGGCACAGGACCTTCCGGTACAGATTTCTTTCCCCGCTTTGAGGCCTTGGCCTCCGGGTCTTCGGAAGCTGTCCTCTTCTCCTCCTGGAAGGAGGGACTCTCGATTCCTCCCTTACTGAAAGCCTCCTTGGTAGAGGTGGTAGTTCCCCCGTGCCCCCCTTCGCCCTCCTCCGAAGGTGCAACCTCCAACATTTTAATTAACACGGGATCGTGCGTGGTCTCAGGGAGGGGGGCCGGACACCGTATCAATTTTGCTTGCGCTATCCACTCCTGTCCAAGGGATAGCAGGTAAAAGGCAAACCCACGATAAATAAATGGACAATGTGTCCGGACACAGGGCTACTTGAGTATCCGGGCGATTGCAGCTTAGGCCAGCGCCCTCGGTCAAGTACGGACGCATCTCTTGCGATCCGAAGAACAGTTTATACATCTCCGCGGGTGTTAAACCCATGAAGTGTTGAGAGCTCGTGGCCCCTCCGGATTAAATTCCCACATGCGGAGGGGGCGACGTTTGCAGGGCAGTAGGCGCCGGATCAGCATAACCTGTACTACTGCGACTAGATTGATCTCCCTTTCTTGGAGGCCTCGAATCCGGTCCTGCAACAGGGGTATGTCTTTGGACGGCCCCCAGTCACGCCCCTTGTTGACCCATGACGTCAACTGTTGTGGAGGGCCCGAGCGGAAGACGGGCGGCGGCCTCTGCCTGCTGCCCCTGGGAGCGGTGGTATAGAACCACTCCTGTTGCCACGAGCCGAGCTCCTCATGAAAAGAGCCCTCGGGCCATGGAGCATCGGCCCTCTTGCTTATGACCGTCCCTCCGCACTCTGCCTGACGCCCCTCAATCATCTTCGGCTCCACATTGAAGGTTTTGAGCCACAAGCCGAAGTGAGGGGTAGTGCGGAGGAAGACTTCGCAAATGACAATAAACGATGAGATGTGGAGGATGGACTCCGGAGCCAAGTCATGGAATTCCAGCCCATAGTAAAACATGAGCCCCCTCACGAAGGGGTCCGTCGGGAAGCCTAAACCCCGACGGAGGTGAGACACGAACACAATGCTCTCGCCGGGCTCGGGAGTAGGAATAACTTGCCCTCGGGCGGGCAGCCTATGCGAAATCTCGTAGGTCAAGTACCTGGCGTCTCTCAGCTTTAACACGTCTTCTTCCATGACGGAAGAGGGCATCCACCGGCCCCGTAGGTCGAAGCCGGACATTGTCGAAGGTCGAAGGTACCCGAATCTGGAGCCCTAGGTGTTGGAACTCGGGGGCGAGGGGCGGATTCATTGAGGATTGAAGAAAAAGAACTGGCCTTGGTCTCATTATAAAGAGGAAGAATACCGAGAGCCGTCGCCGTGACCGTTTGGAACCCGCCTTCGATGGAGGGGGCGTGGCAACGGGTGCGGTTGGGTTACCCACGTCCGTATTGATGGGAATCCCGGAATAAGGGGAACACGATCTCTGCTTCGACAAGACGTGCCAAGGAAACCGCTTCGCTAAACGCGCTGAGGTGGTACAATAAAAACGATTCTAGTAAAGGCTTGGTAGTGGTGTGACGTCACGCCGCAAAATACGTCAGCAGATTAAACTTGTGTAATATTATTCTCTCTACGGTGGTGCGTGGAATTTATTTTTGCAGAGCCGGACACTATCCTGGTGTTCACAATTTTCTATAAATTATTCGGAGGAAGAACCCGCCTTGCAATGTCGAAGACAACATGCGCGCCGGACTCGTCGTCATTGAAGCCTGGTTCAGGGGCTACTGAGGGAGTCCTGGACTAGGGGGTGTCCGGATAGCCGAACTATCATCATCGGCCGGACTCCAAGACTATGAAGATACAAGATTGAAGACTTCGTCCCGTGTCCGGATGGGACTTTCCTTGGCGTGGAAGGCAAGCTTGGCGATACGGATATGTAGATCTCCTACCATTGTAACCGACTCTGTGTAACCCTAGCCCTCTCAGGTGTCTATATAAACCGGATGGCTTTAGTCCGTAGGACGAACAACAATCATACCATAGGCTAGCTTCTAGGGTTTAGCCTCCTTGATCTCGTGGTAGATCTACTCTTGTAACACGCATCATCAATATTAATCAAGCAGGACGTAGGGTTTTACCTCCATCAAGAGGGCCCGAACCTGGGTAAAACATCGTGTCCCTTGTCTCCTGTTACCATCCGCCTAGACGCACAGTTCGGGACCCCCTACCTGAGATCCGCCGGTTTTGACACCGACACCCGCACCGTCTGCCGTGGCCTCGCCCCTGGCTTGCACCCCACAGCGAGGGCGGGAGGTGTTGTACTTGGAGCCGCCGCCGGGAAGGTCCTCGGCGCCCTCGAAGCACACCTTGAGGGCCACCTCCGCTCGATCCTGGCCTGGCCGCCGCGCCCCTGGCCCCGCCGCGCGAGCTCCGCCCCGCGCTCGCCCCGCCTCACCGCTGGCCGAGCCTGCCGCTGCTGCTTCTTGACCTCCGTCCGCCACGCGAGCTCCGGCCACGGCCACGGCCGGCTTGCTCTCCCATGCGGCTCGGCATGTCTGCGTGGGGTAGGTAGAAGAACGAGAAACGAGAGGGAAGAGAGAGGAGAGAAGAGAAAGGGGGGTGGGTGGCTGACGTGGGCCAATTGGGTGGCTTAAATAAAGCGCCGGTGCTCCCAGATGCCCCCCGATAGCCTGGGTGTGGCCTGCCAGCGCCGGCCGTATTTTTCGTCTAAACCGGCGAAAAGTAAGATCCTGAGGACCTGAGTGGGACGTTTTTTGTCCGCCGACGCCTAAAAAGTGGCTTGGGGAGGCTTCTTGGGGGCGCGGCTGGAGATGCCCTCATGATCCCGCAAGATGAGGAAGAGAAAAACTACACCACTCATGTACTCCTGCGGCCGTTCTCTCTCCTTCTGCAGTGTCACTAATTTTCACTGTGTGCACTAAATGTATATACTACTCGTAGCCTAGGACTAGGAGAAAATGCAAAGGTGGTAGACAAACAGGTACGCCACTGTAGGAGCACATAAATTTTGGAAAACAGGAGTCAGCTCGAGCCGGCCCGTATCTCAGCCGATTAATCACTCACGCCATCCTGTCCTATTGTCCTTCCCAGCTTTTAGCCACCATGGGCAACCTCTTTCACAAACAACCTCTATTCTAGTTTTGTCATTCTTTAACTTTGTGATCTGAACTCTGTTCTTAACAGAATATGCAGTAATAGCAAGTCTAAGCACCTTCACGTTAGCAAATACCATCCCAACTTTGAAGGCAGGGGCAACCATGTCCACCTTTGAATTGAAGGCAGTAAACTTGTACCTCAACTGCCCTGCTTCCTCAATGGGCAGATTAAGATCTTCATCATCAAGCAAATAGTCATCTACCTCCACATCATCCTCTTCTTCCTCAGCTTCTTCATCAACGTCAAAGTCAATGTTGTCATCATAAAGATCATCATCCCCCTCATCTATGTCATAATCACTGTCACCGAAATCTGATTCAGAAACAACTATATCTTCAACTACTGTTGCTCCATCTTCAGTAAGCAGATTGTGATCTACACCTTGTATAACCAAGCTTTCAGGTTCTGTTCCAGTTGCAGGAAACTCTAAAAATGGCTCATCTTCATTGACAGAAATTACACTCTGGTGGAAAGATGCTTCACTTGCAGTGTGCATTGCAACAGGGCACTGAATTGATGGCAATGTGCATAAGGATTCAGCCCTGAAATTGCTGATGAAATCTACATGGTCAACCATAATAGCCAGCACTTTATGATCAACACTAGCTCTGATGATGTGTTGCACATCATCATGAGATTTAATTCTGACCAAACCATCTGCAATTGATTTGTCAGGCAACCACCAGTAAAGTATGTGCTCACCCACTGGGTATCCCAATCAAGTTAGGTGCTCTTCAAGGAAAGAATATGAGAATGTGGTAGCATCAACATAATCAAGAACTTCCACTAAAGGGTTCCAGTACTCCAAATTACTGATTGGGCCACAGAAAATTCCACCATGCTCAAGTTCAAGTGTAAAGAAAGAAGTGTCCACCCTTTGTCCATTTGCTGAATCACACACTGCATCAAATATGTGTAATTTGTAAGCATTGCACAATGATGTATACACTTAATAGTAAAATTCAGTTAGCTCAGAAGTTCAGTTAACTAAGATGTTCAGTTAACTACAGTACACTGAAAACATTGTGAATAACTATAGTGCACTGACAAAATTCAGATAACTACAGTTAACTGACAAAATTCAGATAACTACAGTTAACTGACAAAATTCAGATAACTACAGTTAACTAAAAACATTCGGTCAAATGTCCAAAAGCAAGACTTGGGCTAACTAAAGTTGCTGCCATTAAACACAACCAATTGGTGGCATCACTAACACAGGAAATATTTAGTGCAATGAACACAATCCACTTGTCAGATTTGCTTCAGGTGCACATGAATGGAGGACCGAACTACAACTCGCGTCTAACAAGCTAACATATGAACGAGAAAGAAGAACCACTTGTCAGGCCAAACCCAACACTTTGCGATGCTAAAACCTAACCTAATCTACTAGGCCAAAACCCACTAGGCAAAAACCCTAGCTTTCCTGACGTAAGAAAAAACCAACAACATTCAACAAGAACACCACCGTGAGACACACCGACGCGGCAGGGTTGATGCGGACGGCGACGACAAACCGGCGACGAGGAAACAGAGCACCACCGGAACAAGGAAGAGGCGGAAGAGGGGATAGGAGCTCACCATAGTCCGGTGGGATGACGCCGAATGGCCGGCTGAGATGAGCGGAAGGTGGTGCCTCAATCCCGCCGGCGAACTCCAGCGACGACGGCGCCATGACGCTCATTACCAAATCGCCACCACCTGTCTCCCCTGACAGGACAACGGGATAGGTCGAACGGATCTGGGAACTCCTGTTGCATTTAATTCAGGTGGGGTGGAACGGGGTAAGCACTGCGGGTTGAATAAGGTGAACGGCAGGGGCCTTTGTGCAAAAATGCCACAGCTGACCGGTACACCCTCTGAACTGCCACATGTCGAGCTGTGAGTGGCTGTGGACCAAAACATAACATATGTTGTCAAGTTTGTGGAGTCCTCGGTCACATTTTGCAAGTTTTAGACTAAAACATCACATTTTGTGCAAGTTTGTGGACTTGGGATGCTATTACCTCATAAAAAAAATAAGATCGCTGGAAACGTGCGTACGTAGGTGGCATCAATGAGAAGGTCGACTTGAAAGAGCTGCTTGCCGTTGGATCCTTATTCTTTCTACTATCGCGTGGCCTGCCAGGCCAGTCTGAAGAAACCGACGTGCGCAGGAAATCGTGCAGGCAGGCCAGCGGTGGCGTGTTCCAGTTCCGCAAGGAACCTCTGCGGCCTGCGGGGTGCAAGAAACGAGGTACGGCCGCGCGCCGGAAATGGGAGCGACCGCCATCGCCATGGCCGCGCAGGAGCGCGCGCGCGCGCTGAAAATGGCCGGCGCCATCGGATGCCCCTGGCGGTCGGCGACGCGGCGCCGCACGTGGTGACTACGCGGACGGAATGGGCAGGCCGGGCCCGGACAGAGGCGCAGAGGCGCACGTCTCCTCCTTGCTTATCCTTGCGTCGGGAAGCGCGTCCGGTAATTGCACCGGCGACTCCACGGAGATTCGGGCGCCGCGCCACAACAAGCAAGGCAAGGCCGGCGTGTGTGTATTCTACTCCAAGTTTCTTTCTACCTCGGGTAAATCCTGCTGCTTCGCGGGCCGAGCTGCAACGCCTACGTACGTCGGTTTATTCGGCCCTCGGGTGATCCCCACGGCCATACGCCGATATGCGTTGCATTTTTACTGTACGTAGTAGGCACACGACAAACTTGGAGTAACTTCCGCGTATACTTGTAACAACTGTATATGTTACTCGTATTATATGTCCATGATAGTACGTGGACCCTGTTGTCTGCATGCACACGCGAACGCGCTGCAGGCATCCGTACGTGCACGCCACTAGTTTACTGTACTCCATTATTAGAGATTAATTAAGCCCTGTCCATATCTGCCAAATGCTAAACAAGTACTCCCTCCGGTCCTTTTTACTCTGCATATTAGGTTTGTCTGAAGTCAATCTCATCTAACTTTAACCAAGTTTATATAAAAAATTATTGACATTTACATAACAACACCAACATCATTAGATTCATCTCGGAATATATTTTCATATTATATTTATTAAATATTATAGATGCTAATAATTTCTAATATAAATTTGGTCAAACTTAGCTAAGTTTGACTTTCGGCAAATCCAATGTGCAGAGTAAAAAGGACCGGAGGGAGTATTGTTTCCATTGGCAATTTTGTGTGGTTTGACCCGCCGATTCGCAGCTCATCTCTCTAGTTTAATTAGCCAAACCAAGTGCACGGTTATCTAGGCTAGGGCGTCGCTCGCTTCTTCCATTGCATTGCTGCACTCGCATGATCCCGCAAGATGAAAAAGAAGAAAAAACTAAACTATCATGTACTCCTGCGGCCGTTCTCTCTCCTTCTCCAGTGTCACTAATTTTCACTGTGTGCACTAAATGTATATACTACTTCCTTCATTCTAAAATATAGTGCGTCTGCGCTTTCTGAAGTCTAACTTTAACCATAAATTTGACCAACGATACCGATTGCGGCGGGAGAAAAAATTATATAATTGAAAACTTCTTTTAAATACGAATTCACTGGTATAACTTTTACTTCCGTCGCAGTCGGTCTCGTTGGTTAAATTTATGACAAAGTTCAAGCACGAAAAATAGAGGAAGCACTATATTTTGAAACGGAGGGAGTAGCCTAGGACTAGGAGAAAAATGCAAAGGTGGAGACAAACACGTATGCCACTGTAGGAGCACGTAAATTTTGGAAAACAGGACTTAGCTCGAGCCCGCCCGTCTAATCACTCACGCCATCCTCATGCCACCCCGGCCGTGCGCTGCCATGCACGGCCGAGGCCGTAATTGCCTGCATCGACGAACTGATTAATGCATGCATTTTTTTCGGGGAGAAGAGCGTCCTCTGGAAATAATGGGCGTGTACGGCGGGGAAAGATATGGAGTACCGTATGCCTGCGCTTGAATTGGACTTTACAGGCTCAGTTCGAGTTTCAGGTTTTGCCGGCAGGCCGCAGTGACATTCATTGGTACTGCTTCTGTTACTTCGGACATGTTTTAAATTCCGCTTTGGGTTTGAAAAGTCAGCGACTGCTTGTCCCGCGACAACCAGCCTGCAGTGGAAAGTGGAAACGACTGAAAAGACATTCGACGCCTCCACAATCATTTTTACTCTCTCTGTCCGGGTTTATTAGGCCTTGAGACCAAAACTCAGGTACCAAGGCAACCTATTAATTTTGCATGCCAGATTAGGCAATAAATCGCACACAATAAATGCTGATTACTTGTACGTGGTAACTGACTTATGACAGTGCTCGTTGGAAACTGGCCACCAGCAAAAATCACCGAAGCGTGGCCCATTATGGAGAAACACAAGGCATGCATTGGGTAGTAAAACTGCGGAATTAAATATAAATTGATTAGAAGGCTTAGCGAACATATTTTATGTGCTAATTGAGGAACGGGACTTAGAATGAGGGACACCACTAGGTTGCTTAGGGGCCCAATAAACCCGGACGGAGGGAGTAAGAGAGAAGGAAGAATTGGAGGATCATTTATGACTTTGGTTAACACTTGCAAGTAGGTCCCATCCGCATGCATCCCAATTCCCAAGAGGAAATCCCTCAAACGGTGCACTGTGTTTAAGCTACGGACGCGTCCCACAAAAGTAATGTGAGAGCCGGTCATCCAACCAAGTGTGCATATATTTTAAAATAAATTTAAACGAAACGGACGAATTACACCCAACCATGTGTGCATACATTCTAAATATATTTTAAAATAAGAGAGAAGGGAAAATAGGAGGATCCTGTCGGATGGGCATCTACAAACGCACGTACCAAATTACGGTTCCCAAACGTACCAGCTCACGGGAATCAAATAGTCGCCGTCTCCCATGCCCTGCTCTTACTCGCCGGAGCACGTCGCATGCACATCGCCGATGGACGTGAGATCGATGATGGATCCATCGTCGGAGGAGCAGGCAATGTCCACCACGACACAATTGCGACGCCCGGGGCGGTCATGCGGCATACGCGACACCGGAGAGTGCGACTCCGCCTCACCAATGTCTACCTCGAGGGATTCCGCCGCCTCGCCCACCCGTGCCTCGCATGGCGGGCACGCCGCATCATACTTGTGTTGGACGACACCCATGAGTTCACCTCCGCCTCGGCGCGCCAACGTAGCGGTTGCGCATCCACCAGCGCTTTGGAGTGCCAGATGAACCACACTTCGCGCCGTATCCATGCGCCATTCGGGCGGACACAATAGATTCCCAACAGAAGAAGTCCGACAGCTGCCGTCAGGTTGCCTCCTCCCAAGACCGGCGCAACGCCAAGTGGATAACCATCTCCTCCTCGGGATGAATGCGACGAGCTCCGGGTAAACAGATCTAGAGATGTAGGAATCGGATCCACTGCCCGATAGGCCAGAGACGGTAGGAAGATCCCCGGGCGCTAGGTTGTGGGCGTATGGGAGTGCAGTGGATGGAACGCGGCTCGGCTAGGGTTTCATCCGAAGTGTAGATATAGCCCACTTTATGTGGGGTCGACTGGGCCAGAATGGGCCGAATCCGATGTGGAGCCTGCGCTCGGACCCGTCCGGGAATTTTAACATCCGCCCCAATGTTGGCCTGGATATGGCAGTGCTAGTCAGTCCGGGCGCTTGGGCCAGATATGGATGCTCGATTGGCTGGTTTTTTTTGTACGGACACTGATCGGGCAGCCCGCCTGATCATTTGGGGCGGATATGGGGGTGGTCCGGTAGTAGATGCTTTAAGGGCCTATTTGGTTGCCTGCGTCACCCCCCCCCCCATACTGGCCTGGTAGGTGTAAAAAAGTGTGTTTGATACCGTACAAGAGGTTCTGGCTCGCACACGCACGAAACTTAGGGCGTGTTTGGTTGCTTTCGTTGTCGGGCCTGGCTTAGAGGGGAAAAACGAGCCAGGCTGAGCAGGGCCTGGATAAGCAAAAACATGGCAAAAAACGTAGATGACCAGTTGATTGGTTGCCTGAAGGAAATATGCCCTAGAAGCAATAATAAAGTTATTATTTATTTCCTTATATCATGGTAAATGTTTATTATTCATGTTAGAATTGTATTAACCGGAAACATGATACATGTGTGAATACATAGACAAACTGAGTGTCACTAGTATGCCTCTACTTGACTAGCTCGTTAATCAAAGATGGTTATATTTCCTAGCCATGGACAAAGAGTTGTCATTTGATTAACGGGATCACATCATTAGGAGAATGATGTGATTGACTTGACCCATTCCGTTAGCTTAGCACTTGATAGTTTAGTATGTTGCTATTGCTTTCTTCATGACTTATACATGTTCCTATGACTATGAGATTATGCAACTCCCGTTTACTGGAGGAACACTTTGTGTGCTACCAAACATCACAACGTAATTGGGTGATTATAAATGTGCTCTACAGGTGTCTCCGAAGGTACTTGTTGGTTAGCGTATTTCGAGATTAGGATTTGTCACTCTGATTGTCGGAGAGGTATCTCTGGGCCCACTCGGTAATGCACATCACTATAAGCCTTGCAAGCATTGCAACTAATGAGTTAGTTGCGAGATGATGTATTACATAACGAGTAAAGAGACTTGACAGTAACGAGATTGAACTAGGTATTGAGATACCGACAATCGAATCTCAGGCAAGTAACATACCGATGACAAAGGGAACAACGTATGTTGTTATGCAGTTTGACCGATAAAGATCTTCGTAGAATATGTGGGAGCCAATATGAGTATCCAGGTTCCGCTATCGATTATTGAACAGAGACGTGTCTCGGTCATGTCTACATAGTTCTCGAACCCGTAGGGTCCGCACACTTAAGGTTTCGATGACAGTTATATTATGAGTTTATGTGTTTTGATGTACCGAAAGAGTTCGGAGTCCCGGATGAGATCGGAAACATGACGAGGAGTCTCGAAATGGTCGAGACATAAAGATCGATATATTGGACGACTATATTTGGACTTCGAAAAGGTTCCGAGTGATTCGGGTATTTATCGAAGTACCGGAGAGTTACGGGAATTCGCCGGGGAGAAGTATTGGGCCTTATTGGGCCATACGGGAAAGAGAGAGGGGCTGCCTAGGGCAGGCCGCGCGCCCAAGGGACCCGGCTCGCCGCCATGGCCGTGGCCGTGCCCTGCTCGCTGCGGTCGTGGACGAGCTTGAGCTGGCCGTTGTTGAGGATCTTGCCGCGCCCGTCACCTCTCAGAGAGCCTCTGTGTCGGCCACCTCATCTTCGCTGCCTTCCCCATGCTCTCGTCGTCGTCACCTGCGACAACGGAAACCAGGCGTGTCGTCGGCTCCGGCCGTGGCAGCTGAACACCAGCAATGAGGCCGCGGGCGACAGCCATGCCGGCAGCAACAAGCTGGGCTCGGCGGCCTCCACGGGGCTCTGCTCTAATCGAGTCCGCGGCGACGTAGAGCTGAACACCTTCGAGCAAGCCGGCATGGCGCATCCATGTGCTTAGCTAGGTGCTAGTAGCCCTTACTGTATGTGTTAGTCAAGGCGGGCGTGGACTGGACGGAACGCCGGCGGCCATACTTCACCACACCATGGATGGATAGTCAACGCGGGCGTGACTTGGATGGAACTGGCTCAGGATGGTGAAGCTGCCACAACCCATGGAAGGGATGCAGCTCACCCCATGCTGCCGCCGCCCATGTCCAGGATGCAACTGCAGAAGCCGCACATGGGCATGCACGGCCACGGCGACGTGTACCCGGCGCTTGGGATGGTGAAGCGCGAGGGCGGCGCCGGGGTCGCGGGGAGGATCGGGCTCAACCTCGGCTGCTAGCTGCTAGCCACTGCCTCCTGCCGCTTCCGCCGGTGCCTGCACACGCTAACACCTGCCGCTGCTTATCTGCTAATTACCTGCTGCTGTAGCTTCTTATGGTGTTGGATCCGCTCCCCTGCTCCCATGGCAGATGGGATTGGCAGATGGGATCGACAGGATCGCCCTGAGTAGAGGGAGATAGAGGGGATTGAGGATTAAGGAGAGAGAGAGGAATTAACTCGAGACACACGTCTCCAGAGAACCACCCACGTGCGCCTCGAAGCATCACTCGGGCCTGGCTCTCGAGAAACTGCCGATTCGTCCGTTCCCAACGGGCCAGGCCCAGGGGTGCTTTAAGAATCGTGCTACGCAGGTTAAACAGTGTATGCAAGCAACCAAACAACCGGGGCCCAAAAAGATATTGCATCGCGCGGGCTTGGTTGGGCTCGATGCAGGCAACCAAACTCGCCCTTAAAGTAGCCCACAGCCTGGCTAGCTAGGCACGCTCCATGATTGCAATGGATGTGGACGGACTAGAAAAACACCCGCTCCTCCACTAGTGCAGAATCGGGCTTTAGTGCCGGTTCGTGATGGCCTTTAGTGCCGGTTGTCGAACCGGCACTAAAGAGTGGGGACTAAAGCCCCCCCCCCCCCTTTAGTACCGGTTCGTCACGAACCGGCGCTAAAGTGCAAACACGTGGCACGAGCCAGACCCGTGTGCGTGTAGGACATTAGTACCGGTTGGTAACACCAACCGGTACTAAATGTTTGGGTGTTTTTTTTAATTTTTTCTTTAATTTTGTGTTTTCAATTTGGCTTTATTTTCCATTTAATTCCTTTTTGTTTGCTGGTATTTCACGATACTACAAATTGTACACGTTATGCATATATATTAAATAGATTTTCTCGTACGAAGAACCACATATACATATATATAATATATATCATCGAATGTCTCACAGCCAACACCATTAACTATTCACACATACACATGTATATACATATACAATTTCTCCTACATGTTGCCTTGGTGCCTTCGGTGCACGATGACAAGTGGTTCATGAGGGCGGTAGCGGGTAATAGTATTCTCTTTTCGGATCTATGACCTGGTCGAGCAAAAATCCGACTATTTCCTATTGAAGTGCTTGTATGCGGTCCGATGGTAGGAGCTTATCCCGCACCGATCTGAACTGTTAAGAAGGAGATCAATATGCATGTGTGTTAGTTGTGTGACTAGATATCGATAATGCTGTGAATAGTATTCTGATAAAAACGTACCCAGTCCTGTCTATCAGATCTGCTCCTTTCACACGTCATCATGTGAATGTTCTCGCAAACGTAGTATGCACACAGATTATTCCCTTTCGCCTGCCTCAGGGCCTTTACGAGAATGGAATTGAATCAGATAATGATTAATCAAGCATAATAATTAATTAATGATATTGAAACAAGAATTAAAGAGATGGTAGCTAGCTAGTACTACTTAATTACTTACCTTGGGTCGATGTCAAAACAACTTTTTTGGCACGTGCCTGGAGTCACCTTGATGAACTTTGCCCATGCCCTGCCCGCCGGCAAAGAAAATTAATAAAGGGGTTATTAAATAGTTCATATCAGGAACTAATAGTTAATAATGATTGAAATTACCTGTTGACTATCCCCATCAGGATGGTGTAGTCTTTATCTTCTTTAGTTAGTGAGTCCAGTAATTCAACTTTTCCTTCCTCAACTTTAATATCTAACAAGACCCAGTGCCAACTGCATACGCACACGTTTGCATGTCTTAATTAAGCGGGCATGTGCATAAAATTAATCAACTACCGTAAACCGTATACACTTAATTATTAACATCTAGCTAGCTAGTAAGCAAAAACAGAATTTGTAGTACAAGACAGTGTGAATCACGGGAAGTTGTAAGGAAGTAGTATATCTTCATTGGTATTGAGGCGCTTCAAGAACTCTAGCATGCTTTCCTCTACTTCAGCTTGACAATGTTCAGTCTGCCATATGTCCCCATTAATGGTATTTGGGTCAATGAACCCAACGCCATAGCGTCCAAATTTTTTCATTTCATACATCTTCATCCTGCATATAATACCACAGAAAAAGAATATAGTTAGGATAATTACATGTAATGATTGATCAAAATTATCACTACATAACTAGCTTGAGACTTAAATTACAGAAAGAAATCACTTACAGACAATAGCAACTGACGATAGACTTGTCGAGTGCATCTTGATTAAATAACTGAAATAGTTCTGGATACTCAATGGCCAGAGCTTTCTCATGGTAATAATGCTCATGCTTGACATTCACCATGAGGGACTCTCGATTGGAAATCTTGGTAATGTTCATGTACCATTGATGCAATTGATACATTCTCTTTGGGAGGTCCGTGACCTTGTCTGGATGGACCAAAGGTTTGCCCCGGACATATTGCCATGCTATTTCCGATTCTTTAAGCGCAGGCATGGGCTCGATTTCGAGGAGTTTTCCAACAGAGATATTGCGCATTTGAGCCTGCATTATATGATCCTCTGTTATTACCACATCGCCATGCTGGGGAATGCTAATGGTTTGCCCACAATAATATTTGGCGCGCGTACTACTCCTCTCATGTGTTGTTGGCACAACAAGCGGGGGGATCGCTTGCGCCGCCTGTTCTCCCAACTGGGGAACGGTTTTCCCGCATTTTTTGCTAGCTGCTTGTTGGCTCGAGCTTGAGCTTGCTTCCTTCTGTAGTCGTGCTCGATGTGCCTTTCTGATTTGGCGCTCATAGTCCGAGTCAACAGGCTTGGGAGCTGGTTCTCTAGCCATACGAATGAAGTGGTCAATTACTTTCTCAGGCACTTTCTCCTTTGGCGGCGGTGCCGGTTTCGGTCCAAAATGGGCGTCCACTTGGGCTTGCACTATGGCTGTGTTTTGCTCCTTAGTCATGTCGTAAGGCCTCTGAAGAAGAGGAGCGAGGCTTGGACCATATTTATATCGCTTGCCTTCGCCTGTACTTCCTGAACTACCTCGACTCGTACCGCTACGCACCAAAGCTGCGGGATGTCTCTTCTGCGATTGCTGAGACGGAGGAGACGGCTGACGTGGAGTTGGACTAGGAGAAGTGGTCTGACGATGTGCCGGACTTGAAGCAGGAGGTGTGGCCTGACACGGTGCCGGACTTGCAACCGGAGAAGTGGCATGACGCTGTGCCGGGCTTGAAATCGGAGGAGTCAGCTCACGGGTTCGGGGACTTGGACTCGGTGGCGGACTTCGAGGAGTCGGCAGACGACGCGGTGTCGGTGGACTTTGAAAGATGATGCAATCCTTTCTCCATAGGATGATACGATGTATGGCCCCTCCCGGTGTGCGCTCGTCTTCACCTCCAGGAATGTCAAGCGTTAGCCCCGAATATGGGTCCACCACTTCATCAACCATGACACGAGCATAGCCCTCTGGAATCGGGATGCAATGGTAGGTTGCTTTGGGGGTAACTGGAAAAGCAACGCCATCCGCCACCTTCATGGATATGTTCTTCATTTTGAAGTGTAGCTCGCAGTTAGTATTCTCTATGATGTCATCCACAGGGTATTTATCCAGCAGTGTGTCGCCCGGGGCAGAACCAACGCTGCTTCTCGGCATGGATGGGACGGTGCTATCCAATGCTGGACGATCATCCGCTTGCTGCTGCCGCTGCTGAGACCCCCTTTCCTGGCTAAGTGAGTCGATCTGCTGTTGCTGCTACTGGAATTTGAGTGCCAGGTCCGCGTACCTTGCTTCTAGGCCTTGAAGGCGTTCTGCGTCCTGCTTCCTCTGCTCCTCCAGCTTCCTTTTCTTCTCCTCCTCCATCTTCCTTCTTGCACGGCTCCTGTAGTCCTCGTTCCATTCTGAAAAGCCCTCATACCAAGGAATAACGCCCATGCCTCGTGTTCTTCCCTGGTGTTCAGGATTTCCCAGGGCATGCGTAAGCTCGTCGTTCTCTCTGTTGGGCGTGAACACCCCCCTTCGAGCTTCATCTATTGCGTCAATTATCTTTTGTTCGGCTCCTTTTAGACTTGCCTTCCGCGAAACTCCGCCTGTCTTCGGGTCCAACACTCCCCATGCGCATAGAACCAAGTTCTGCACCTGGGGGGCCAGTGCCGGGTAACCAGAGTGACCCCTGCATCCTCCATCTCTTGCTCAGACTTATCCCACTTAGGCAATCCCACCGCGTAGCCACCTGGACCCAGCCTATGGAACTGCGTCTTTCTTGCGGCATTTGCCTTGTTTTTCATTGACTGTTCCTTAGATATTTCTGAATCCATGAAGGTCACGAAATCGTCCCAGTGCTCTCTTTGCTTCTCTAGTGTTCCCGTGAATTATGGAGTCTTCCTTTCATTAGCGAGGTAGTTGGCCCATACAGTTTTCTTGTGGGTGTTGAATGCAATTGCCATCTTCTTAAGAGCAGCGGCCTTGACTTTCTCCACATCTGCTTCAGTGAAATGATCTGATAGGGTGAAATGTTCCATTGGAGATTTCACAAGGTCTTTTTTGGCTCTTTTGGCGACCCAAGTAACACCTGGACGTTTAGTATTTGGCTCTTTCCATTCTTGAATGGAGATTGGGAGTTTTTCCTTCACAAGAACTCCGCACTGACGAGTCCACTTGTTCGCAATGTTCTTAGGCGTGAGGGGTTCGCCACTAGGTTTGATGGATTCGATGTGGTACTTTACACCATCCTTCAACAATCTGCCCGTGCCTCGCTTTGTCTTGCTGTCTGTAGAAGCAGATTTGCTCGATCCGGAGGGTTGAAAGAAGAAAGATCGATTCGTTAATATATCTTCAATAAAAAAACATGTGATGATCACCATGATGCATGCTTATATAAATATACCTCGCCGGTAGTGTTTGTTATTTAAAGATCAGCATTGTCTGTGTCATCACAAACATTGTCTGTGTCATAATCATAATCATAGTTCATGACTTCATCAGCCCGGTCGTCGAGATCGAATATCTTTTCATCACCCTCTCCGGTATTGTTAAGATATTGGGAGCCGTCATCTGATTCATTCAGATCATTTAGCCTGTGAGGGCTGCGTATGATGTCGAACAATTCCTCTTCTCTCTCTCTGCCGGTATTGTCCGCCATAGCTTTTACTTTACTAATAATACAGAAGAAATATAAAACAATTTAGTATTCAAATTACAATGCATGGATGCAATTAATCAATAAGGAAAATCTGAATCTCGAATACATCCTCTCGAATATATAATCTCGAATACATCATCGTCTTAATATATATAATCTCGAATACATCGTCTCGAATATTATATATCGAATACATCACTGGCTAGGTACCTAATAAAGATCGAGTACTACAGAAGAATCTAGGGCGCCACTCGCGGTTCCTGGGGCGCGGGCGGTGCACACTCAAAGAGAAGGAACCATCACAGGATCATATCTCCAGTCATCTGCCCAAAGAACCCGCCAAGTAGTGGAGAACCTGACGTCGTCCATAGCAGCCATGTAGCGATGGACGTGCTCATCTTCCTCCCTGACACGACGACGCACCACCTCCGGCGGGGCCGGCTGCCTCTGACCGAATGTGGCCCACGCGAACGCCACCAAAGAAGATCAGGGTCGACGACGGGACCCAAGGTCGGGTTCCTCACCAAGCGGCGCGCCCCTCCAGGTAGCACCTCCCAGTGCCAGCCCGGTGGAGCCCAGTCCCAGACATGGGTCCCCTGAAGCATGACGTCGTCGCGAACGGGTCGACGGCGAGGATGCGGGCCGGGCATATCATCGAGGACAAATACTATATGCCCGCAAAAAGTAACATTTTTTAAATGATTTGATTGTGATAACTAAAATTCTATATATATGCAAATTCTAACAATTTGACATTAATCTAATTCATCTAACTAAAACTAATTCTAAAATTTCCTGATTATATAACTAACATTTCCATAACAATTCTAATATTTATATAACTAAAAAACAGAAAAATTGCTAACATTTCTATAAATATTTCTATAACTAAAAAACAGAAAACATTTATAACATTTCTATAAAACTAACATTTCTAATATTTTTATAACTAAAAAACAGAATAATTTCTAACATTTCTATAACTAAAAAACAGAAAAATTTATAACAAACAAACTAATGTGTGTAGTGTGTGTGTGTGTGTAGTGTGTGTGTGTGTGTGTGTGTGTGTAGTACTGTGTGTGTGTGTGGACATGGCGGCCGGGGCGAGCTCACCGGCGAGGCGAC
>NC_041387.1:640338939-640344577 GCF_002162155.2 Triticum dicoccoides
CGGCGACGGTCGGGGCAGGGCGGCGCGATGGAGGGAGGAAACAAAGGGAAGAACAGAGGGAAACTGATTTTTTTTTTCAAGTGTTGTATATATAGGATGGACCTTTAGTATCGGTTGGAGCCACCAACCAGTACTAAAGGTCTGTTTTGGCCAGGCCAAGCGGCGGGAAGCGCACCCCCTTTAGTACCGGGTGGTGGCTCCAACCGGTACTAAAGGCCCCCCCCTTTACTACCGGTTGGAGCCACGACCCGGTACTAAAGGGGGTGTGCTGGCTCCAGGCGGTGCGCAAGTTTAGTCCCACCTCGCTAGCCGAGACGCTACCGCACAGGTTTATAAGCTCCAGTGCGGTAGCTCTCTCGAGCTCCTCTCCTAGTTAGGCCTACTGGGCCTACCTGTCCTCTTCGCCCAGCGGGCCTACTGGGCCTTTGCGGGCCTGCTGTCGTGGTTCTAAGTCTGACAGTAGAATAGGGGGTAGGTATGGAGAGGCAAGATCCTAGCTATGGAGTAGTTGTACACACGAGTGTTTAACGAGTTCAGGCCCTTGTCTGAGGAAGTAATAGCCCTACGTCTCGGAGCCCGGAGGCGGTCGACTGGTTTATATGTATATGAGTTACAAGGGTGCTAACCCTTCTACCAGTGGAGGGGGGTGGCTTATATAGAGGACGCCGGGACCCCAGCCAACCCACGTAGCAAAGGGTTAAAGTACATTAAGGCCGGGCGTTACTGGTAACGCCCTACATAAAGTGTCATCATGACCATTAAGACTACTTAATTACAGACCGTTTGGATACAGAGTAGATTCTGAACTCCTGGTGGTCGAGTGAGTCTTCATGGTTGAGTGTCCTTAGGTTCGTCGAGTGTCTTCTAGCCGGTCGAGTGGAGCCCCTCTTGGTCGACTGAAAGGTAGTTTCGTCTAAGGATGTCCTTGGGTATGGTATCCTAGATAGGTCCATGACCCTACCCTAGGTACATAACATCATCATTATCCCCCGAATGGATCGAGGTTCGAGTGAAGAAGGAGTTGATGATTTTCTCCGACCTATTTCCCGTGCTTTGATTATGTCGTATCCTGGATCGGCGATTTCTCTTTCGATGTTGGCGTCAACTTTACTTCAGTCGCCTTTATCCATTCTTGTCTTCTGTCGAGTGAACTTTTGAACTTTAGTGAACTTCCGAGCGACGGATCACGGGAAAGATATCGTCTGACAGATTGATCTGCTGTTGACGGATTTTGCGGGATCCGAATTTTGGGAAGCGCGCGAAACAGGACGGACCGCGGTACTCGGATGGGATAAGGCGCGGACGCCTCAATTTCCGCGCCGCCTTTTTCGCCACGTATCGTGCATGTGCGACTGTTTCGGGATGTGATAGAACCGCCCGGGCCTACTCGTCAGCCACTCGGAAGTGTCCTTATATAAAGCGCCGGGCGAGGGTTTTTTGAACAGTGCCTTCCCATTCTTCTCTCCGCCCTCTTTGCCTCCGCCCGCTGCGCCAGCTCTTGCCTCTGCTTATCCACTCCTCACGCGCTTCGCCGGCAACAATGGTGAAGGAGAAGACGACGGCCTTGGAGCGCGCGAAGAAGGCGACGGCGGCGGGGAAAGCGAATGGGAGAGCGTCCAGTCGGGGCGGATCTTCGTCAAGATCTCGCCTGCCAAAGGGTTGGGTCCAAGGGGATTGGATCCGCTCGATCATCATCGAGACGGATCTCAATGACCTGGCCAACGAGGGTCTGATCCCCCATGGGTCAGCAAGGCTTCCGTGGTCCGAGTGTCAACCGCAGCTGCAGGAGGGTGAGTGCGTCCTCCTAGCCACTCATATCGATCGTGGATTCTCTCTGCCGCCGAGTGTTTTCTTCCGAGGGTTCTTGAACTTTTTTGGGGCGCAACTCCACCATTTCACTCCCAATTCTATCGCCCATCTCGCTGCTTTCATTTCCATGTGTGAGAACTTCCTGGGTTGTCAACCTCATTGGGGTCTCTTTAAGCACATATTCACCTGTCGCTCACAGACGGTGAAAAAGGCGAGTCCGGGTGACGAGAGGACTAAGGTTATCCAGATGTGCGGGGGTCTTGGGATTCAGATGAGGAATAAAAGTACTTTCCCGGCCATGACCCTTCTTGAGTCGGTCAGAGGGTGGCAGTCGACTTGGTTTTACTGCCAAGACGAGCCGACGCCGGGGCAGTCGACTGGTCTCCCTCCGTTTTCCATGGACCGAGTGGACAAACCCTCTTCTCTGAAAGTGCTTCCTGAGGAGAAAGCTTAGGTAAAAATGCCGATGGAGTGTGTAGTCCAACTTGTTAGAGACGGAGTGACGGGTATGGATCTTCTGTAGGTCTTCCTTAGGCGGCGCATCCAACCACTTCAGTACCGAGGCCATCCGATGTGGCTGTATTGTGGTACCGAAGATACCATTCGGGTCCATCCAGAAGCGGTCGACGACGCCACACTGGAGAGGTGGGTGGCCGCAATCACGGGGAATAAGGACAACCCTCGAGGGGCTAGGAGGATCCCACCACTCGACTGTACCTACACACCAGACACGGTGTGGCCACTTATCTCCAATTGCAATCTTGTTTTATTCATTCTGCTTCGCTGCGAATTGGTCGAGTGATCTTTGTTTTGCTTTGTTGCCTGACAGGCCACCACGGAGTTATACTCGATGCCCAATGGAGCGCAAACACCGATTGAGGAGGAGGAAGGAAATGGGGGCGAAAGCCCAGAGGAGTGGGATTCGGATGCTGACGACGATGATGAGGGTGGTGACTCTGGTGAGGAGGAAGAAGAGGAGGAGGAGGAGGAGGAAGTTGTACCTCCTCGCTCGGAAAGAGGCTCGAAGCTTGTCCATGATCCCGCGGTCAAGCGCGGTAAGGGGGTCGCAACCGCCACACAGTCGTCCAAGCGCCCTCGGACTACTTCTCCGATGCCTACTGAGAAAGCTCCGAAGCAATCTCGGGTGGCGCCGTCGAAGTCGGCGAAGGTCTTGCCGAAGATGAAGATGGTGATCCCCACTATCTCAGGGTAATGGTGTAGCTTGGATTTGTCTGCTCCTCATGAACTTATTCTTGGTCGACTCACGAGCAAGTCGACTGTCTTTTGGAACTATAGTGCTGCTACTTCTGATACCTCGGCCAGAGCTGGAGATCAGGAGATGGAGGATGCTGTTACTTCGAAACCTGGTATGACTCTTGTAGTTCCGCCTTCAGTCGATTGGCTTTCTTGTCTCTAATTTTGATTCTTTTTTTGCAGCTTCATCTAACGTCGTTATCGATCTTCTCGACGACGACAAGGAGGAACCACCAAGGCAGAGGAGGAGCAAGAAGGCGTCTGCTGGCAAGGCGACTCAGGACGTGCCAGCACCCGAGACGTTGGTCGTGGAGGGAGACAATGTCACTCGGCCTACCGTAACCTTTGCGGTGCCGTTGACGAGTGCTCGTCCTTCGTCGTTGAGTGCTGCCCAACCCTCGCTTTTCTCAACCTACCCCGTTCCAGAAGACCAAGCTAGTGCTGCTAAAGAAGCAATACCCCAAGCGGGGGTCATGATGGAGCAAGTGAAGGCAATACGAGAAGCCAGCCAGGCAGCCTATGACGCTAGTTCGGCTCTTCAGAGTAACATTCAGGTCAGTCGGACACTGCCTGTTCTGTTAGGATATGATATCTGAAAAACTCTTCTTTCTGAAATTCTTAGAGTTTGTCCTACACCCATTGGGTGTGTCGATTGAAATTCTGGATTAGTGGGGGCACGCTGAGTGCACCCACTGGGTGTAGTCCCCAAGGCTATGGTCGACTGCTGGCAGTCGACCATAGGCTTTATGTCTTAAGTTTTTTCCTTACTCGACTAGGTCGAATAGATTCATAGACCGGTGGGGGCACGCTGAGTGCACCCACTGGGTGTAGTCCCCGAGACTGTGGTCGACTGCTGGCAGTCGACTATAGTCTGAAGAACATCTCCCGTTTTTTTTTGTTGGTCGACTGGTCGACTCTAACTGATAAAACTAGTGGGGGCACGCTGAGTGCACCCACTGGGTGTAGTCCCCGAGACTATGGTCGAATGTTTGTATTCGGCCGTAGTCTTAGAAACGCTATGATTTTTCCTTAGTCACTCGGAAGTGAATTGTCTTTGACGTCTGTCGATTGGTTCTTCGTAGAAATCCTGCGACCTTGCGGCTCGTTATACAGAGTTGGAGAACAAACACATCCAGCTCGAGCTCGATCTAAAACTGGCCCAAGAGAACTTGACGAAGGCGAAGGAGGAAGCTAAAGGTATGCTTGGTGAGGCCTTTTGACGACTGCTTTTGCCTCTCACTTGTTTCCGAATCTAATCTCACTGTAACTTTGCAGAAAAAGTGAGGGATGCCCTGAAGAAGCAAGAGCTTGACTTGGCGGAGATGCGAAAAACTGCTTTAGAGAAGACCAAGCTTGCAGATGAGAAGCTGGCTTCAGTGACCAAGCTTGAAGAAGAAAACACCAATCTGAAAGCTGCTCTTGATGGTGCCAACCAGGAGGTCAGTCGACTGAAAAGTGACAAGACCACCCTGAATGACAAGGCCAGCGAGTTGATGAGAAAGAAGAACGATCTGGAGGCTTATCTGGGTGGACTCGCCAAGAAGTTGTTTCTCATGCTTGAAGGTAATCTTTTGTATCAAACAAATATTTTAACTGTAACCTCCGACTGTTGCCTTGACTCGGTGGTTGTGCTTGCAGAATTTTGCCAGAACTTTAAAGAGGAGACCGGTCGACTGGAAGTAAACCTGGACCCCATCAACTCTCCCGTGAAAGATGAAGTCGCCATGAATGTGCTCCGGGTTGAATCTCGTGTTGCTGCTGTCATCGACTATCTCGCAAGGCTGAAGGTCGCAACTTCTCGCATCGACATGACACTCTGGCCAAGAGAGACGCTCCAGAACGACCTTGAGTCTTTGATGACTCGACTGAACGAGGTCCCAAGTCAAGTGCAGGAGTGGAAGAAGTCTTCGGCCAGGTGCGGTGCGGATGTTGCTCTGTCTCTGGTCCGCGTTCACTGCAAGGATGCACGAGAGGACAAGCTGGTGGCTCTTAGGGTGGCTAATACCAAGAAGCACGATTTCCGATCCTTCCTAGAGACCTTCATCGCCGCCGCCACTCGAATTGCAGATGGAATCGACCTGGACTAGTTTGTTGCACCTTCCAGCCCTCCACAGGAGGGGTAAAAAACTTCTGAGCTTGATACTTTAAATTTGCCTCGGTATGCCGAGTGAGTTTTGTAACCGACAAACCTTAACAGGCCTAGCGCCTGAGCACTTTCGGTTCCATTAGGTGTTATCCGAACTTGGATTGAACGTTGAATATGTTTGCATTTGGTTTGAAGTGTCTTTTGCAGGTTAAAGCGAAGCGCTCATTGCAATGGACTTGTTCCCCAATACACTTAGGCGAGCACTGGGCTGCAGCTAAGCCCCCGAACGGGAGGTCTGCTCTCCACTCGGTAGGATTTCAGATACTTAGGCGAGCACTGGGCTGCAGCTAAGCCCCCGAGTGGGAGGTCCGCTCTCCACTCGGTAGGGTTTTTAGATACTTAGGCGAGCACTGGGCTGCAGCTAAGTCCCCGAGTGGGAGGTTTGCTCTCCACTCAGTAGGATTTTTAGATACTTAGGCGAGCACTGGG
>NC_041387.1:640344652-640345058 GCF_002162155.2 Triticum dicoccoides
ATTTCAGATACTTAGGCGAGCACTGGCTGCAGCTAAGCCCCAGAGTGGGGGGTCTGCTCTCCACTCGATAGGATTTCAGATACTTAGGCGAGCACTAGGCTGCAGCTAAGCCCCCGAGTGGGAGGTCTGCTCTCCACTCGGTAGGATTTCAGATGCTTAGGCGAGCACTGGACTGCAGCTAAGCCCCCGAGTGGGAGGTCTGCTCTCCACTCGGTAGGATTTCAGATACTTAGGCGAGCACTGGGCTGCAGCTAAGCCCCCGAGTGGGAGGTCTGCTCTCCACTCGGTAGGATTTTGTATTGGTGGCGTAGCTCGGAAGGAGAGGGTAACAGTCGACCTGCACCTCGTCTTCCTTGCAAAGCGCACGTTGTGTTTGTGGTGTAGCTCGGAAGGAGAGGGTAGCAGT
>NC_041387.1:640345125-640391736 GCF_002162155.2 Triticum dicoccoides
TTGTGTTTGTGGCGTAGCTCGGAAGGAGAGGGTAGCAGTCGACCTGCACCTCGTCCTCCTTGCAAAGCTCACGTTGTGTTTGTGGCGTAGCTCGGAAGGAGAGGGTAGCAGTCGACCTACACCTTGTCCTCCTTGCAGAGCGCACGTTGTACTTGTGGCGTAACTCGGAAGGAGAGGGTAGCAGTCAACCTGCACCTCGTCCTCCTTGCAGAGCGCATGTTGTATTTGTGGCGTAGCTCGGAAGGAGAGGGTAGCAGTCGACCTGCACCTCGTCCTCCTTGCGAAGTGGATGTTGTATTTGTACTTAGGCGAGCGCAATGCTGCATCTAAGCCTCCGAGTGGAAGGCTGGCTTACCACTCGGTAGGATTTTTGTTTATCTTAGGCGAGTACTTGGACTGCAGCTAAGCCTCCGAGTGGAATGCTGGCTTACCACTCGTAGGATTTTGTTTATCTTAGGCGAGTACTTGGACTGCAGCTAAGCCTCCGAGTGGAAGGCTGGCTTACCACTCGGTAGGATTTTTGTTTATCTTAGGCGAGTACTTGGACTGCAGCTAAGCCTCCGAGTGGAAGGCTGGCTTACCACTCGGTAGGATTTTGTTTATCTTAGGCGAAACGGATTTCACAGCTAAGCCTTCGTGTGGGAGACTGGCTCGCCACTCGGTTAGGATTTTTTTTTACAGACTTGGGCGAATCGGATTCGCAGCCAAGCCACCCACTGGGGGATTGTCTTGTGTGGACAAAAGAGATAACAATTACTGGGAAAATTATAAAGCTCTTGTCTTTGATAAATAAACTACAGAAGTATTTTTATTACAACTCATCCGAGTGAATGCTTTAAGTGTAAAAGGGGCGGAGAAGCTCCGCGTTCCAAGCTCGGGGCTCATCGATCTGATGCTCGACATTGTAAAGACGGTATGCTCCATTGTGGAGAACCTTGGTGATGATGAAGGGACCTTCCCAAGAAGGAGCAAGCTTGTGTGGTTTCTGCTGATCCACTCGGAGAACTAAATCTCCTTCCTGGAAGGCTCGACTCTTCACGTTTTTGGCGTGGAAGCGACGCAAGTCTTGTTGGTAAATGGTCGATCTGATCAGAGCTATCTCCCTTTCTTCCTCTAAAAGGTCGACTGCATCCTGCCGCGCTTGTTCTGCTTTAGCTTCGGTGTAGAGCTCGACCCGGGGAGCATTGTGGAGAAGGTCACTCGGCAAGACTGCTTCAGCTCTGTAGACCAAGAAGAATGGAGTTCTACCAGTCGACCGGTTGGGCGTGGTCCTTAACCCCCAAAGCACCGAGGGAAGTTTGTCGACCCATGCACCAGCCGCATGCTTAAGATCACGCATCAAACGAGGTTTCAACCCTTTGAGAATCAAACCGTTGGCTCGTTCTACCTGTCCATTCGACTGTGGATGAGCGACTGAAGCATAGTCGACTCGTGTGCCTTGAGACGTGCAGAAAGCTCTGAACTCTTCGGAGTCGAAGTTTGACCCGTTGTCAGTGATGATGCTGTGCGGGACTCCATATCTAAATATCAATTCTCTGATGAAGCTGACAGCAGTACCGGCATCGAGGTTCTTGATGGGTTTAGCTTCGATCCACTTGGTGAACTTGTCGACTGCTACCAGCACATGGGTAAAACCGCTTCTGCCTGTTCTCAAAGGACCGACCATATCCAAACCCCATACTGCAAAGGGCCAGACGAGTGGTATAGTCTTCAAAGCTGACGCGGGCTTGCGTGACATATTAGAGTAAAATTGACATCCCTCGCACTTGTCGACTATCTCCTTCGCCATTTCATTCGCTTTTGGCCAATAAAATCCGGCTCGGTATGCTTTGGCCACGATGATCCGAGAGGACGCATGATGGCCACAGGTCCCCGAGTGGATGTCATCAAGGATTATTCGACCTTCCTCCGGTGTTATGCATTTCTGACCAACTCCAGTCGCGCTTTCTCTGTACAATTGTCCCCTTATCACGGTAAAGGCCTTAGATCGGCGGACGATCTGTCGAGCCTCTTCTTCGTCCTCCGGGAGTTCTTTCCTCAAGATATACGCGATATATGGTACTGTCCAATCGGGAGTGATCACTAAAACTTCCATGATCAGGTCGACCACTGCTGGGATTTCAACCTCAGTCGGATCCGTAACACTCTTAGGTTGCGGAGCTTCATCGGTAAAAGGATATTCTACGACTGACGGAGCGTGGATATGCTCCAAGAACATATCACTGGGGATGGCTTGTCTCTTGGATCCTATCTTAGCGAGATCCTCAGCTGCTTGATTTTTCAGTCGGGGTATGTGGTGGGGCTCTAACCCTTCGAACTTCTTTTCGAGCTTCCTCACTGCATTGCAGTATCCAGTCATGGCTGGGCTTCTAACGTCCCACTCCTTCATCACCTGATTGACCACCAAATCTGAATCGCCATAGACATAAGGCGACGGACACCGAGTGAAATGGCCATGCCCAACCCATACAAGAGTGCTTCATATTCTGCTTCATTGTTGGAGGAATCAAAGTGGATTTGGAGCACGTATCTGAGCTTGTCTCCTCGGGGGGAAACCAAAACAACCCCAGCACCAGAACCATTTAACATCTTAGAGCCATCAAAGAACATGGTCCAATGCTCCGAGTGAACTTGAGTCGGCTGCTGTTGCTCAATCCACTCGGCAAGGAAATCTGCTATAGCTTGGGACTTAATGGCTTTCTTTGCCTCGAATTTGACATCAAGGGGAAGGAGTTCAATCGCCCATTTAGCCACTCGACCAGTTGCATCTCTGTTGTGCAGAATCTCTGACAATGGTGCGTCGCTGACGACTGTAATGTCATGATCAGAGAAATAATGAGCAACCATCTTCATGGTCATGTAGATCCCATATACAAGCTTCTGATAATGAGGATATCTTTGCTTCGATGGGGTCAAAACTTCAGAGAGATAATACACTGGGCGCTGAACTTTAAAGGCTTTCCCTTCTTCTTCCCGCTCGACCGTAAGTACTGTGCTGACGACTTGTCCTGTGGCTGCAATATAAAGCAACAGAGGCTCTTTGCTGATTGGAGCAGCAAGCACCGGCTGGGTGGAGAGCAGAGTTTTTAACTCGGCAAACGCTGCATCAGCTTCTGGAGTCCACTCGAACTTGTCTGCCTTCTTCATCAGTCGGTAAAGGGGCAATGCCTTTTCACCGAGGCGAGAGATGAATCGACTTAACGCGGCCAAGCATCCAGTAAGCTTCTGGACGTCGTGCACGCGCACAGGGCATTTCATTCGGAGTATGGTGCCAACTTTTTCTGGGTTAGCATCAATTCCTCGTTTCTGAAACGAGAAAACCGAGTAACTTTCCGCCAGGTACTTCGAATGTGCACTTCGATGGATTGAGCTTGATATCATACCTTCTGAGATTGGCAAATGTTTCAGCTAGGTTAGTCAATAGGTCGGAACCCTTTCGCGACTTGACCATGATATCATCCATGTGCGCTTCCACATTAAGACTGATTTGAGTGAGTAAACACTTATGAATCATTCTCATGAACATGGCTCCGGCATTCTTGAGGCCGAATGGCATGGTGATATAGCAGAAGCACCCGAATGGAGTGATGAAAGCTGTTTTGATTTCGTCAGGTCCATACAGACGGATCTGATGATACCCGAAATAAGCATCTAAAAAAGAGAATCTCTCGCACCCTGCGGTCGAGTCGACAATTTGGTCGATGCGAGGGAGAGGAAAATGATCTTTCGGGCAGGACCGATTGATATGTTTGAAATCAATGCACAGGCGAAGTGAGTTGTCCTTCTTGGGAACCATGATGACATTGGTGAGCCACTCGGAATGGTATATCTCTCAGATAAACTCTGCTGCAAGGAGTCGAGCCACCTCCTCGCCAATGGCTTTTTTCTTCTGAACGGCGGACCGTCGAAGATGTTCTTTAACAGGTTTCGCTTTTGAGTCGACTCTAAGGCGATGCTCAGCCAGCCCCCTGGGAACACCCGGCATGTCAGCTGGCTTCCATGCAAAGATGTCCCAGTTCTCACGGAGGAACTGGATGAGCGCTTCTTCCTATTTAGAGTCGAGTGTTGTGGAAATATGGGTCGGAGCTGCATTGGGGTCAGTCGTGTGGATATGAACTGGCTTCGTCTCCCCAGACGACTGAAATGCTGACTCTGTGACGGGCTTCTTGGCCCATAGCAAATCACTTGGATCTGCATTCTTCTTGTATTCCTCCAGCTCTACCACTGTTATCTGTTCATCCGCAATCTTTGAGCCTTGCTGGAAACACTCTTCTGCCTTCTTCCGGCTGCCAGTGATAGTGATCACGCCTTTGGGGCCAGGCATCTTTAATTTGAGGTACACATAACATGTCGAGCCATGAAGCGGGCATAGGCTGGTCTTCCCAAAATAGCATGGTAGGCGCTTCGGAAATCCACGACTTCAAATGTCAGCTTCTCTTTGCGGAAATGCTTTGAGTCGCCGAACACTACAACCAGAGCTATTTGGCCGAGTGACTCAGACTTCTTTCCAGGGATGACTCCGTGAAAACTCATGTTGCTGGAACTGAGCCTAGACATCGGAATGCCCATTCCCTTGAGCGTCTCTGCATTCAGTATATTCAATCCACTGCCGCCATCCATCAATACCTTTTTCAGTCGAGTGCCTTCAACGACTGGGTCGACCACCAGCGCTTGCCTCCCAGGGGTGGCAATGTGAGTAGGGTGATCAGACTGGTCGAAAGTAATGGGAGTTTGCGCCATCTCAGATAGCTTGGTGTCGCCGGGGCGACCATATTGACCTCACGGTTGATCACTTTAAGTCGACTTTTGCTCTCTACATCAGCAAAAATCATCAGAGTGGAGTTGACATGAGGGTACTCTCCATCACTGTCCTCCTTGTCCTCAACCTTGTCCGACTCCTTCTCCTTGTCCTTCGGCTGTTTTCCTTGAAACTGCTGGATTAAGAGCCGGCACTGGCGAGTGGTATGCTTTGGGTAGATGAAGTTACCCTCTTCGTCTTTCTTCGTGTGGATATGACACGGTAGATCCATCACGTCATTACCTTCCTTATCTTTTACCTTCTTGGGGTTCCAAGATCCTTTGGGCTTCCCTTTGAATTTGCCCTGAGTCACGGCCAGAGCCTCTCCAGGAGCAGCTGGCTCGGCCTTCCGCTTCTGCTTCCGACTGGAGTTTCCTTTCTCTGACTGACTCGGCTTGTACTTGCCACTCCGGAGTCGGTCCTCTTCTTCGCCATTGGCGTACTTGGTGGCTATTTCCACCATCCGACTCAGGGTCATATCTCCAGTTCGACCAAACTTCAGGCTCAACTCTCTGTTCTTGACACCATCCTTGAAGGCGCAGACCGCTTGATGGTCTGACACATTCGCTACAGTATGATGCAAAGTGATCCATCTCTGGATGTAATCTCTCAATGTTTCACTCGACTTTTGTATGCAAACTTGCAGCTCTGTCAATCCGGCCGGTCGCTTGCAAGTACCCTCGAACATCCTGACGAACACTCGGGAAAGATCTTCCCAGGTGTAGATGCTGCTAGGAGCCAACTAATTCAACCATGCCCTGGCCGAACCCTCTAGCATAAGTGGCAAATCCTTCATGGCCACCTCATCATTACCGCCACCAATCTGAACAGCTACTCGGTAGTCTTCAAGCCAAGTTTCAGGCTTAGACTCTCCGGTGAACTTACTCACTCCAGTCGCCAACCTGAAGTTGGGGGGTATCACTGCGGCTCTGATGGCTCCGCTAAAGCATTCTGGACCTGAAACGTGGACTCGGCTGCTTGTGGGCACATCTCTGTCATGGCCACCTCTATGAGCTGTGTTCCGGTCGACCAAACCTTGCACGATGATGGATCTTGCGTCAAAGCCCGGCTCTCTGGGGTCGACTGGAGCTCTCCGCCCAACACTGAGCTGGCGTCTGTCATCTTGCTGCCGATGGGCGTTAGACCCACTTCTCGGGGGAGGAGTGGGCACTCGACGCCTGTCATCACGATCAAATTGATCATCATAGTGGTCCCGCCGGCCTTCATGTCCCATGCGCCTCGGAGGCGACTTTGGACTGTGAGCCGACTGAACAGTATTCGCAGCGACGGATTGACTGTGAATCCTGTTGCGCGACTGTGATACAACTAAATTCTGATCTCCTGCCGCCCGGAGCAAATCTCTGATATGCATCAAGCCTCTTCCAGCCTCCGACTGGGAGGGCTGAGTTGACTCCGCTATACATGCTGCAGCTGCCAAATTCTGAATCGGGGTTCGATATACCTGAGTCGGTTGCGGAAAGAGCTGACGTCGGCTGGAGTCGGGTACTCGTTGACGCGCATGCTCGTCGAGTGCTCGCTGGAGGTTCTCCAGTCGAGTGCGTTCAGCCAAGTTGGCCAAACGCGCCTCTTCCAGGGTTCGAGCCTCAGGAGTTTCTCCTACAATGGGAGTATGCAGGGCATCCATGTTCCGGCGGCGAAGTTCTTCCCTCTGCTGAGAAGTGAGCGGCTCGGGCTGATACTCTTCGTGGGCCTGAGCGGGGTCGCCCCCATCGTCCATCCCATCGTTGCGGTGGAAACCGGGAGGGCTACGAGGCCCGCTGACCATCAGGACCTCCGCCGCTGGATCACTGCTATCACACTCGGATGCAGTCCCTACGGAGCCAGTCGAACAGGGCGTAGAGAGATTCGTCGGGCTCAATTGCCGCGACTTGGGTGGTGGCCGATTGGCGAGCCACTGTGTGTCTCACCCATCGCTGGAGCCTCGACCGACCGGAGCGCTTGCGCTGGCAGGAGACAGGGAGGGAGGATGGCACAGGAGTCGACCAGTATGGGGTCGATGGCTGCCGCAGCAGGACGCCGCGGACACACGCCCGAAAGTGCGTCGCCCCGCGGACGGGGAGCGCGTCGATGTCGAGTGGTGCCTCCTGGAGCCAAGCGGAGTCGTCGGCGATGAAAGCAAGCGCACCGAGACGGATCTCGCGGCCCTCGACCAGAGCTTCGCCGGAAACCATGATGAAGGCAATCGGACAAATTGCAACTTCTCCAAAAAGTCGCTAAGACACCTGCCCCACGGTGGGCGCCAACTGTCGTGGTTCTAAGTCTGACAGTAGAATAGGGGGTAGGTATGGAGAGGCAAGATCCTAGCTATGGAGTAGTTGTACACACGAGTGTTTAACGAGTTCAGGCCCTTCTCTGAGGAAGTAATAGCCCTACGTCTCGGAGCCCGGAGGCGGTCGACTGGTTTATATGTATATGAGTTACAAGGGTGCCAACCCTTCTACCAGTGGAGGGGGGTGGCTTATATAGAGGACGCCAGGACCCCAGCCAACCCACGTAGCAGAGGGTTAAAGTAAATTAAGGCCGGGCGTTACTGGTAACGCCCTACATAAAGTGTCATCATGACCATTAAGACTACTTAATTACAGATCGTTTGGATACAGAGTAGATTCTGAACTCCTGGTGGTCGAGTGAGTCTTCATGGTCGAGTGTCCTTAGGTTCGTCGAGTGTCTTCTAGCCGGTCGAGTGGAGCCCCTCTTGGTGGACTGAAAGGTAGCTTCGTCTAAGGATGTCCTTGGGTATGGTATCCTAGATAGGTCCATGACCCTATCCTAGGTACATGAAATTGAAAACATCATCACCTGCATCCTGGCCCAACAAAAGATTGTGTTCCTAGTCGTATGCAGGCCGCTTTGGCCCAGTAGGTGGGCTTTTTTATTTTCTAAATTTGTTTCGCTTTATTTATTTTTGTTTTATTTATTTTTGAGTTGTTTTTTTTGCTGTATTTAGAGTTTCTTTGTGAATATATTTGCTTTAGGTACAAAAATTACAAACTTTCTGTTAGTGCCGGTAGTTTTCAAATTTGAATAGTTTAAATTATAAATTTTTTGAAATTTGTGTGAATCACTAGTTTGTGAATAACTTAACTTTGAAAAAAAAAATTCAGTGATTCTTTTTTCTTATGTTTAATATTAGTGTGTTTTATCATTATATTCAATTTAGTAATGCTTAGGTTATTTAAAAAATGAAATGCCATTGTAACAGTTCAGTTTTCGTCGGAAACTCTGATACTTCAAAAGAGATTGTCCATTTTGTACACGAAGTGCATCCAATTTTTGCCGTAACCCTCTCTACTTTCTTGCACATGCTATTTGTATGAAATTATGATACCATGCCAACTTTCAACCTTTTCTGAGTTCATTTGAAATAGTTTTCAATTTCAGGGTCATTTAGCTAGAAAAAATCAGTAAATGCATGAAAAGAATTTGTTTGCATATAAAATTTCTTCGCGTTTCAAATGCCAAAACACATAACTATCCTAACTATTACACACATTCCCTCCTGGGTGTGAAACACAGAAGAAAGTGATGATAGTGAAGTCGATCACATCCCAGATCTTTGGGTGTGAAACTTTTTCTTCGCGTCTGTCCCTTTGCGCCGTAGCCATGGAAAATCTTCATCATTTAACTGGATGCTCGGGTCAATATTCACTGTGAATGGAGCAATTTCATCAAACTTTTCATAATCTTCTGACATGTTTGTCTTGTCATCCACTCCCACGATGTTTCTTTTTCCTGAATGAACTATGTGGCGCTTTGGCTCGTCGTATGATCCATTCGCTTCCTTATCTTTTCTTTTTCTCGGCCTGGTAGACATGTCTTTCACATAAAAAACCTGCGCCACATCATTGGCTAGGACGAATGGTTCGTCTGCATACGCAAGATTGTTGAGATCCACTGTTGTCATTCCGTACTGCGGGTCTTCCGTTACCCCGCCTCGTGTCATATTGACCCATTTGCATCGAAACAAGGGGACCTTCAAATCACCTGATCCATAATTAAGTTCCCATATGTCCTCTATGTAACCATAATATGTTTCCTTTCCCGTGTTGGTTGTTGCATCAAAGCGGACACCACTATTTTGGTTGGTGCTCTTCTTATCTTGGGCGATCGTGTAAAATGTATTCCCATTTATCTGGTACCCTTTGAAAGTCATTATATTCGAAGATGGTAACTGGGACAGCGAGTACAGGTCATTTTGAATATCGCCATCATTCAGGGCACGTTTCTGCAACCAACCGGCGGAAGTCCTCGTTTGTTCGCGTGTAATCCAGTCGTCAGACTTCTCCGGGTGTTTGGACTGTAGAAAATACTTGTGTTCCTCCATATACGGAGCCACCAAGGCGGAATTCTGTAGAACTGTGTAGTGTGCTTCAGTAAGAGAATGCCCGTCCATACATATTATTTGATGCCCTCATAGCGTGCCTTTTCCTTCCAGTCTGCCCTTATGCCGCGATTCAGGAACACCAATCGGCTTAAGGTCAGGAATGAAGTCAATACCAAACTCAATGACCTCCTCATTTTCATGGCCCTTCGAGATGCTTCCTTCTGGCCTAGCACGGTTATGAACATATTTCTTCAAGACTCCCATGAACCTTTCAAAGGGGAACATATTGTGTAGAAATACAGGACCCAAAACGTTAATCTCTTTGCAAAGGTGAACTAGGACGTGCGTCATGATGTTGAAGAAGGATGGTGGGAACACCAACTCGAAACTGACAAGACATTGCACCAAATCATTCTGTAACCTTGGTATGATTTCTGGATCGATTACCTTCTGAGAGATTGCATTGAGGAATGCACATAGCTTCACAATGGCTAATCGAACGTTTTCCGGTAGAAGCCCCCTCAATGCAACCGGAAGGAGTTGCGTCATAATCACGTGGCAGTCATGAGACTTTAGGTTCTGGAACTTTTTCTCTGCCATATTTATTATTCCCTTTATATTCGACGAGAAGCCAGACGGTACCTTCATGTTGAGCAGGCATTCGAAGAAGATTTCCTTCTTTTCTTTGGTAAGAGCGTAGCTGGCCTGACCCTGATGTATGCCGTCTTTTCCGTGCATACGTTGCTGGTCCTCCCGTGCCTTTGGTGTATCTTTTGTCTTCCCATACACGCCCAAAAAGCCAAGCAGGGTCACGCAAAGATTCTTCATCACGTGCATCACGGCGGCGGAGCGGACCTCTAGGTCTTTCCAATATGGCAGGTCCCAAAATATAGATTTCTTCTTCCACATGGGTGCGCGTCCGTCAGCGTCCTTCGGAACAGGTTTTCCGCGAGGACCCTTTCCAAAGATTACCTCCAAATCCTTGACCATATCATGTACATCAGCACCAGTACGGTGGCGAGGCTTCGTCCGGTGATCCGCCTCACCTTTGAAATGCTTGCCTTTCTTTCTTACGGGATGCCTTGTCGGAAGAAATCGACGATGTCCTAGGTACACATTCTTCCTACAACTATCCAAATATATACTGTCGGTATCATCCAAACAGTGCGTGCATCCGCGGTATCCCTTGTTTGTCTGTCCTGAAAGGTTATTGAGAGCAGGCCAATCATTGATGGTCACGAACAGCAACGCCTTTAGTTCAAATTCTTCATGTCCGTGCTCATCCCACGCACGTACACCTGTTCCATTCCACAGCTGTAATAGTTCTTCAACTAATGGCCTTAGGTACACATCAATGTCGTTGCCGAGTTGCTTAGGGCCTTGGATGAGCACTGGCATCATAATGAACTTCCGCTTCATGCACAACCAAGGAGGAAGGTTATACAAACATAGAGTCACAGGCCACGTGCTATGGTTGCTGCTCTGCTCCCCAAAAGGATTAATGCCATCTGCGCTTAGACCAAACCATACGTTTCTTGGGTCACCTGCAAACTCCTCCCAGTACTTTCTCTCGATTTTTCTCCACTGCGAACCGTCAGCGGGTACTCTCAACTTTTCGTCTTTCTTACGGTCTTCTGCGTGCCACCGCATCGCCTTCGCATGCTCTTTGTTTTGGAACAAACGTTTCAACCGTGGTATTATAGGAGCATATCACATCACCTTGGCAGGAATCTTCTTCCTGGGGCGCTCGCCCTCCACATTACCAGGGTCATCGCACTGATCTTATAACGCAATGCACCGCATACCGGGCAAGCGTTCAAATCCTCGTACTCACCGCGGTAGAGGATGCAGTCATTAGGGCATGCATGTATCTTTTGCACCTCTAACCCTAGAGGGCAGACAGCCTTCTTTGCTTCATACGTACTCTCGGGCAATTCATTGTCCTTTGGAAGCATATTCTTTATCATTACCATCAACTTTCCAAATCCCTTGTCAGATACACCATTCTCTACCTTCCATTGCAGCAATTCAAGTGTGGTGCCCAACTTTTTTTGTCAGCTTCGCAATTCGGGTACAACAATTTCTTGTGATCCTCTAACATGCGCTACAACCTCGTCCTCTCCAGATCACTTGTGCAGTTTCTCATTGCATCGGCAATGGCCCGACCTAGATCATCAGCGGGCTCATTGATGCCTCTTCTTCAGCTTCTTTCCGCATTTCCCCCATTGTTGTATCATCGTATTCAGGGAACCCATGGCCAGGATAGCCGCCGTCGTCCTCTTATTCTTCATTGTCTTCCATCATAACCCCTATTTCTCTGTGCTTGGTCCAAACATTATAGTGGGGCATGAAACCGGACTTAAATAGGTGGACATGAATGGTTTTTTCTGTAGAGTAATTGTGACCATTCTTACAGCCAGCACATGGACAAGGCATAAAACCACCCACCCGCTTGTTTGCCTCAGCGGCCCGCAGAAAAGTATGCACGCCATTAATGAACTCGGGAGAGCATCAGTCATCATACATCCATTGTCGGCTCATCTTCATTACACAACACCAAATAGACCAAATTAATACAAGTTCATACATAAAGTTCATATACAACACTTAATTAAATGCAACATACAAATAACTCTCTAGCTAAAGAATTTAAATGCAACAACAAATGCGATGAAGATCGCAACTAAGGTAACAATTGATCCAACAGCATATTGATACCAAGCCACACTATCAATGGCATATTTTCTAATCTTTCTAATCTTCAACCTCAATTTCTCCATCTTGATCTTGTGATCATCGACAACATCGGCAACATGCAACTCCAATTCCATCTTCTCCCCCTCAATTCTTTTCAATTTTTCTTTCAAATACTCGTTTTCTCTTTCAACTAAATTTAACCTCTCGACAATAGGGTCGGTTGGAATTTCCGGTTCACATACCTCCTAGATAAAAATATCTATGTCAACTTGATGGGCATAATTTGTCATAAACACGAAATGCAACAACTAGTTTTAAAAGAGAATATACCACATCCGAATCATAACAAGGACGAGGGCCGACGGGGACGGATATCAAAACCATGGCACTATGTATAACAAACAACGTACGGGTAAGATAATTATACGAGTAACTATATATCTAAATCACATAAACATAAATATGGTAATGTAAAACATTCATGAACAAGAGCCTCACCAGAAGGTGGTGCCGGCGACGGGACAGTGCGGGCGATCGACGGTGGTTACGACGGAGATTTAGAAGGCACTAAGTAAACCACACCTACATATGCAAACTAAGTGTTATTTTTGACCTCAAATTGCATCTAAATCAAATACTAGCAAATATAATTATTCCTCCCAAATTAATCACTATACAAAGCATTGCAAGAGCTACTCTAGCAATGAGAGTTGAAAGGACAAAGTTGCTAACCTTTGTGATCATTTGAATGGATGGGGGCCTTCAAATCTTGACAAAATTTGGGCAAAACTTGTGAGGAGCTCGAGGAGAGAGGGGGAAGAACAGAGGAAGTGAGGGGAAAGGGGAGGAACAGAGTGGTTCGGGGGGACGAAGGGTTTATGTACGTCGACCTTTAGTACCGGTTCGTGCCACGAACCGGTACTAAAGGTGCTGGACGGGCCCCAGACTGACAACACCCTGCCACCACCCTCTTTAGTACCGGTTCGTGGCACGAACCGGTACTATAGGTTCGCCACGAACCGGTACTAATGAGAACGGCCGGCTAGCCGTTGGAACCGGCGCTAATGGACACATTAGTGCCGGCTCAAAACCAAACCAGCACTAATGTGTCTCATATTAGGTCCTTTTTCTACTAGTGCTCATCCATCCTGGCTCGCTAGAAACTGAAAAGATACTCGATGTATCCACGATCATTGTAAGGAAAATAACAGGATCGCCGGCCGTCACAGAGTCCATGTCCCACGTCTTCTCTTCACCATGTTCGACAAGCTTATCCGCTATGAGCCCCAGGAAGTGCAGCCGCGGGAGGGGAAGAATAGGAGTGGCCTTCCTCAGATTCAAGCCGCGGCGTCCCATGTGTTATTCTTCCTCGCCCGAGTACGTCGTGTCGACAGCGCGCCGACCTCGTGATCATGGAGGCGGGGCGCGAACTACGGTGACCCATCAAACCCACCGGATACGAGCTAGACAACTCTGTGCTCCACCTCCGTCAATGGTCCAAGCGGTTGTAAACCAGCTCACGGAGGCAGAAGCTCCAAGCCGAGTCGTTCAACAATTCGCTGCTCCAAGCCCGGTCCCGAGGAGTGACGAGATGCTCCAGGCTGGCACGCGGGTGATCACGCCGGCACAAGCATCATGTCTCCCGTGGACGATGTCATGTCGGACCGCTCCTCCTGTATCCGCGACCGCGTCATCCGCCATCAACTTGTCCGTGGCCGCGCTCTGCCGATGGAGAAAGAAGCTGGCTCCAGCACGTCCGCACCCGACGCCATCATCGAGGAGAAGTAGAATGTGGGAGGCCGCTGTCCTTTGGGTCCTATGAAGGCCACCGCCGAGGCGACCCCGACGCAAACAGTCAGTGTCTTGCCCGATCGCAGGCCACCGTCGTCCCCTTCCCCTCCTGCTGAAGCACAATCCAGCATTGCTCACTCTGGTGAGCAGCGCTGCTGAACATGGGCAAGTGAGTTGTCCTTTGCACTGAAGCATATACCTTTAGGGCTCACGGCACTCTGACGAGCAGGCTGCCGAACATAGGGAAGACAATGGGATCGGCCGCGGCCGGCCGTATAATAATGTATTGTATCTGTGTTGTGAGAGTGGAGCTCCGCGCGGCCGGATGTGCACATAGTTCTAGCTATTGTAGTTAAAATATATTCAAATTGAAATGAATTTCGTTCGGTCTGTTAAAAAATAGTATAAAATATATACAGACAACGTTGGATGACGGCCTTCCGCGTCCACTGTCCGCGGGCAGGTACGGAAAGAAATTTGCCGGTTGAGATTCGCTTTACTTATCAAGATCGAATCGTGGTAGTATAATTACGAATAGAGTTTACTCTTTGTCTTGAGGGGCCTTGTCATCAGTCATTCAAACACACAAGTACCGGAGAGCACGTGTCTCAGAAAAAGTTGCCCGCCCCGCATGCACACTTTGAGTTTGAGGGAACACAGCATTTCACGATCTCTCGCAAGCTAGCTACCCGCTTCTCCAGTTGAGCGTACTATCGAGCGGCTTTAAACCCTGGCCGGAAAAAGGTCCGGCCGGGGAACGCGCGCGTCGCCTGGCCTGCACTAACGCACGAGCGCAGGATCCCCTCCGGGGCTTTCACTGTCGATCAATGAAGCTACCGGCACGGCGGCGCCGTCGCTCTGTGCAGACCGGAGGGGGCCCAGGCGGCCGGATCCACGGCCCTGCGCCGTGTCTGTCTGCAGGGAGGGGACGACGCGACTTCAACCGAGCGCGCGTACGTACGTGTTTCAGCGCCAATAACTCGTGGTTGTACCGGCGGCCCGATGAATGACATGCCTGCGCCCGCTTGCACGGTGCTCTTTTATAGTACGTACTAGCTGCTGCGGGAGTTACGCTCATCAACATCATGCTACTGGTAGGGCAGCGCGTAGCCAAAACCCACCGTAGTGGTAGGGCAGCGCGTACGCAAAGAGTTGTGCGCAGGCGTACGTATCGTATCGTATCATACCGTACCGTAGAGTTCGCGGCATTCAAATCGGGGCCATGATGATGCCAGCCAGCAGAGGTTCTACTGCCACACGGTCCATTCACACCACTGTTTCTGTAGCAGTAATAGTATGTAAAAAAAACTGCACTGTACTACTCCTACATCGTATACGAGTACGCTGCTACTGCTCGTAGATGTATCGTGGCGCATGCCCGTACCTCTCCTACATCGTATACTGTAATAAATCGATCATTCGTTCATGATTGTAGTCTCCTCCCAGCCAAGGTTGGTCCTCTCTGAAAGATGGCTTGAAGCGTATGCCTAGTAGGAACGCGTTATGTGTTATATATAGCCACAGGCTAAGGTTTACAGGATTCGGTAGTTAGGTTAGGCTTGATCCTCAAGTTAGCTAATCTACAAGATAAGAATCGAAGCAAGAACCTAACTACCAGATTACAAGATCACCACGCACGCAACTTAAAGGGTATATACGGTTCTATGTATACAACCATATATACGTACGTTGTATTCTAACATACCCCCTCAATCATAACTTCACCAAGTTGAGATTGTTCTTGAACTCTTCTAACTTGCGCCATGATAAGGCTTTAGTGAAACCATCTGCAACTTGATCATTAGTGGGAATGAACCGAATATCAAGAAGCTTCTTAGCTACCCTTTCTCGCACAAAGTGATAATCCACCTCAATGTGTTTTGTTCTGGCATGAAACACTGGATTTGCTGATAGATATGTGGCACTAATGTTATCACATCACAAACGTGCAACAGGCGAGTGATTAACGTGAAGCTCATTCAATAAGGTTTGAACCCATATCAACTCTGTCGTGGCATTGGCCAAGGCTTTGTACTCAGCTTCTGTACTTGATCTTGACACAGTAGCTTGTTTCCGTGCACTCCATGATATAAGATTTGGTCCAAAGAAAACAGCAAAGCCCCCTGTTCATCTTCTATCAACAGGACAACCTACCCAATCAGCATCAGAAAATGCACTCACCAAAGTTGACATTGACCTTGTGACTTTTAAACCTGTACTCATAGTGCCCCTTAGATATCTCAAGATCCTCTTCACTGATGTCCAATGTGCAAGAGAAGGGGCATGCAAGAACTGACATACTTTATTGATAGGAAAAGATATATCAGGTCTTGTAAGTGTTAAATATTGCAAGGCACCTACAAAACTTCTATAGTTTGTAGAATCTTCAGCACTTAAAGGCTCTCCTTCTTCCTTAGACAATTATTCAGTAGTTAAGAGAGGCATATTTGAAACCTTGCAATTCATCATACCTTCTCGTTTTAGCACATCTGACATATACTTTTCTTGACTCAAGACTATGCCATCTTTAACCTTTTTCACTTCTATTCCCAAGAAGTAGTGCAAATCACCAAGATCTTTAAGGCCAACTCCACTGCTAGACCCCATCTGGTCCGGTTTTGTCCGTATGGGGTAAAATCTGGCCCAATGGGCATACCCAAACGGATAAGCATGTCCATTGGTGTCCGTTTTTGTCCGGCCCAACCCCAAAACCAGACCAAACTTGGGCCAGAAATGCTCCCGAGCGGACAGAAACGGATGCTCTCCTCGTCCGCTCTCGTCCGCTCCCGTCCGCCCGTGTCTCTCTCTGGCCCACAAATCAGTGAGATCCCTTCGCCACCACAACCCTTCCTGGCACCAGGTCTTCACCTTCTCGGCCACGCACCTCCATCGCATCTGCACCAGGCCAGTGCGCCCACCGCCATCGCTGGAGGCCAGTGCGCCCGTCACTGCCGCCGGATTTGCTGCGCCTGCCGCGAGCTCGGGGCAGGACGGCTCGGGACGGGGCGGGGCGGCGCAGGGCAAGCTCAGGGCCACGCTTGTGGCCGCGCTCCCGCGCCCGAGGCCGCGCTTGTGGCCGTGCTCCCGCGCCCGTGGCCGCGCCCCCGCGCCCAGCCCCGCGCCCGTGGCCCCGCTCCCGCACCCGTCGACGCGCTCGTGGCCGCGCTCCCGCGCCCGTCCGCGTCCGGGGCGGACCGTTTGGGTCCAGAGGCTTGTGCGCGCTGGGCGCAGCTGCGCCATCCGCATGTCCGCCCCCCGGACGTCCGCCCAAACACTCCCCAAAAGGACGCGTGCGGACGTTCGGATGGGGTAGCGCGGTGGAGTTGGCCTAAGAGCAAAGTCTCTCCTTAGCTCTTCAAGCAATGCTTTGGTTGCATCTTGTGATGAGCTTGCAACAATAATATCATCAACATATAGTAGCATAAAATGGTGATTTTGCCTTTTCTGTAGAAGAATAGTGATGTGTCAGCTTTGGATGGCTGAAAACCAAGTCTTTGGAGTTTCACACTCAGCCTACAGTACCATGCTCTAGGTGCTTGTTTCAAACCATATAAAGCCTTGTCAAGCTTACATACATAATGATACTTGTCCTTTACCTCACACCCAGGTGGTTGTCTCATATAAACTTCTTCCTCTAGAACGCCATGAAGGAACGTATTCTACACATCCAATTGATGAAGACTCCAATTGTTTGATACTGCAATAGAGAGAACAAGTCTGACAGTAGCTGCTTTCACAACAGGGCTAAAGGTATCCTCATAGTCTATACCATATCTTTGTTTAAAACCCTTTGCAACTAGTCTAGCCTTGTATCTATCTATTTCTCCATTTGCCTTTCTTTTAATTCTATAGACCCATTTACAGTCAATTAAGTTTCACCCTTTTGCTCGAGGAACTAGATGCCATGTTCTATTTTTCATACGAGCATTATATTCCTCATTCATTGCATTTTTTCAATTTTTATTTTCCAATGACTCTACCAAAGTGTTTGGTTCTCCTGTGATAGCAAGACCAACAAAACGCCCCTTGTCGTACCTGACTGTACCATCCGTACGTACTTTTGGTTTTAAGATACCATGCTAGGATCTTGTTCTTGGTGGGGACATAGGAATCATCGCAGAAGGCGGCTGCAAAGAAGATCCGGAGTCCTGCACAGCAGATCCGGAGCCTGACCCAGCCGCACTAGATCCAAGGAGGATCATGGCGCTGTCGCCAGCATCCGCGCCTGGCCCTACAGCCGCAGATCCGAGGCGGATACTGTCGCCCGCCTATGACGCGCCTGATTGGCCCGCGCTACCGTGCGGAGGAGAACGCACCACTTGGCGGGTGGAAAGCGGCGCCTCGCTGCTTGTGGGTCCACCTGACCCTGAGTGCGCCACAGCGCCCGCGCCCACGGGCCCGTGAGAGGACACACGTCGTGGCGAGGCTGGGTCGCCCGCTCCCGAGGCTGATGCGGTACGGATCCCGCTGCCCGGCACGGTAGGCGAGGGAAAATCTTCCCCAGGATCGCCGCTGACTGTATCCGGCGCAGCACTGAATATGCATCGTGTTCCGCGTCTGTCTACTGCATAAAATCATAGCCAACAACAGAATTTCCACCAAAATTTATAGCAGGATTTTTATGAAGATTAACCAAAGGATCAGCTGTCTGTTCGTCCCCATGATCAAGAGGTTCGGATGGAGCAGTTTCTGCACGAAGAAGAACGTCGGAACGAAGGGGAACATCAACATTTGGATTAAGCGAGGCAAATGGAAAAATTGTTTCGTCAAAGATAACATATCGAGAGATGTAGACACGTCCTTCTTTTACATCGATACACTAGAACCCTTTATGGGGATTGCTATAGCCAAGAAAAACACATTGTTTTGAATGGAATTCTACCTTCTTAGCATGAAAGGGTCGGAGATTTGGCCAATATGCACAACCAAAGATGCGTAGAGCATGGTAGTTGCGTTTTTCATGAAACAATTTTTCCAAGGGAGTATCAAGATTGATCCTTTGCTAGGAGTGTGATTGATAAGATAGGTGCCGGCTAGAAAAGCTTCGTCCCAAAATTTTAAGGGCATGGAAGCATGAGCTAAAAGCGAGAGACCCACATCTACAATGTGCCTATGTTTCCTCTCGGCTGACCCATTTTGTTGATGGGTATGTGGACATGATACGTGATGTGTGATCCCTATTTTACGAAAGAATGAGATGAGGCGCTCATACTCACCGCCCCAATCTGTTTGCATGGTGATAATCTTGCGATCAAAAAGTCGTTCAACTAGTGCTTGAAACTCATGAAACACTTTGAAAACTTCTGATCCATGTTTGAGGATATATATCCATGTGAATTTGCTGAAATCATCGATGAAACTCACATAATAATTTTTCTTATTGATTGAATCTCGGGCAGGCCCCCATACATCAGAGAAAACTAGCTCTAAAGGAGCTTTTGAGATACTACTAGAATTTGGATAGGTAAGTTGATGGCTCTTGCCTTGTTGGAAAGCATCACACACTCCCTCTTTATTCAACTCTTTGCTAGAAAAGGAAATTTGATTGTGTCTAAGAACATGTTGAACTATTGTCGAGGATGGATGTCCTAAACGATCGTGCCACCTTGATGGAGAGATCTTGATGGCGCCAAGTGCATGTCTGCCCGAGCTTATGGGAGCTGATGATAGGGGATAGAGCCCGTTTCTACACCTACCGTGGAGGAGGGTTCTCCTCGTTGCCTTGTCCTTGACATAGAAAAATTGAGGATGAGTTTCAAGAAACACATGATTGTCATAAGCTAGACGATGAGCAGAGATCAAGTTTTTGGTGGCTTTGGGCACATGCAAAATATTTTTAAGATGAAGATTGCGAGTAGGGGTACGAACATATGCATGACCTTATGGTAAATCTTCATACCTACACCGTTTGGCACGTTTACTTGATCGTGTCGATTGTACTTGTCACAGACGGTGAGTTTGTCGAGCTTGTTGGTAATGTGTGGTCTGTTGCACCCGAGTCCACATACCAGTTTGTGTCTACCCCGTAGGAGGAGTTGGTGCTGACGGCTGCTGCACTTTTCTCCTTGTTGAAGGAGATATCAAAACGTATATAGCACTCCATGGCCGTGTGATTGGGCTTGTTGCAGATTTGGCAGAAGACATTAGGCAGATCTTTCCGGGCTTCCGGCCTCCTCCATTGCCGCGGCCTCCGCCACAACACGACCACCACCGCCGTTGCCACGGCCGCCTCCATTGCGGCCACCGTTGCCACCGCGGCCACCGCCATGGTTGGATCCACTGCGTCTGCCGAGACACGGCGTTGGCAGAGGAGTGGGAGGACTGCCTCCGCCTTCAAACATAGCCAATCTGCTTTCAAAGTTGATCAGCTGCGAGTAAAGCTCGCTCACCTTGATTTGCTGAGTCCGAGCATAGATCATGGAGACGAAGGACATGTAGTCGTAGTCGAGTCCCGCCAGGATGTAGGACACCATGTTGTCGTCGGTGAGCGGCTTGCCCACCGATGCCATCTCAACACCGAGCGCCTTCATGTGCCCGATGTACTCGGCCATCGTCGAGTTGCCCTTCTTGGTGGTGGAGAGGGAGATTCTGGTGTTGACGACGTGTGCTTGAGTTTGGGAGATAAAGATCTCCCTGATGGAGGTCCATGCTTCGGCCGCCATGTCGTAGTGTGCAACCTGAACCATAACAGGGGCTGAGATGGAGTTGAATATGAAGCTCAGCACCTGAGAATCTCGAGCCTTGTCGATATCGTATGCAGGGTTGGGCACGTCCGTGTGCTTGTTGTCCTTGTCGCGGAGCTTCTGCTCCGGCTGCTCCCTCTCTAGATTGAGGTAGGAGACGAGCTACGCCCCACGGATGGCCACCATGGCTTGCGCGTACCATACCAGAAAGTTGGAGCGATGGCGTCGGTCGGCTATGGGGATTAGGGCAGGCGCAGCGACAGTGGAGCTTGAGGAGGCCATGGCTACGAGAGATGTGCTTAGAGGAGATAGGCTCTGAATACCATGAAAGATGGCTTGAAGCGTATGCCTAGCAGGGATGCGTTACCTGTTATATATAGCCATAGGCTAGGGTTTATAGGATTCGGTAGTTAGGTTAGGCTTGATCCTCAAGTTAGCTAATCTACAAGATAAGGATCGAAGCAAGAACCTAACTACCAGATTACAAGATCACCACGCACGCAACTTAAAGGGTATATACGGTTTTATATGTACAACCATATATACGTACATTGTATTCTAACACTCTCCGCTGATGTGAACTGAGAGCCATTTTTGACACTCAATTTGCCCGAGTTCTTTTTGTAAACGCAGTCCCTTAAGGCACGATTCACTAAAGAAGATAGAATAGAGTTGTCCGGTTAATTAACAAAAATCCGGCAGAAAACCGTTATAACATGCCCACAAGAAAGGGCACCTCGGTCGACCTGGCACCTACAAGATCACACACACCTCCGAGAAGTGGACATCGTCGAGGTTGCCTGCAATGTCATCGTTATCACCTCTCTCGGAGCAGGCGACTCTGACTCCACCAATGACGACCTATCAAGACCCCATCGAACGATCGACACACGAGGACCTCATCGGCCATAGCCAAACAATCGACCGCAGATGTCCAGGACCGACAACTCCGATTTTGTTGATGCGCTTCACATGAGAAAGTTGCAAGCCTCGCATCGACCTAGCCTAGCACAACCTTTGAATAGCACCGCATGCCGAAACCACCATCATGGAGTCATCGTTGCCACACGGGCCTCGCCGCACGCAGCTCTGACTTCTCTGTCACAGTGAGAAACAAAGCAAAGGGGCACTCGTCGGCGAACCAAACCATCGACATCAGAAGGACAAGACGCAACCCAGGTCCACCCATCACCATCATCATCGTCGCACGAGTCGCAATGCCAACCACTCACATCACCGGTTGACCACCTGCAAACCGTGACGCCTTGCACATCCAGCCCAATAGGAGCGCTGAGAAGGATCGCTGATCTTCAAAGCAATGCACAAAGGGAGAAATGTCATAGGGACAACGTCGTTGGCCGACCCGAACGGGTCTAGGCTTTCGCCCAAAGAACCATATCTGAGGATGGAGCGGGTCGAATAACTCCACGGCGACACCCTCAAGAAAAAGAACGACTCCCATAGGCGCCGCCATCGCTGGTCGGCTCTTGCTGGTCAAGTTTTCGCTTGGAGGAGACTTGATAATCACCCTCGCTCCAATAGTCGAAGCCGTGCGCAGCCGCTGACCCTGTGCACCTCCAGTGTGGCAACGACGCCAATGCCATGCAGGAGCCACCTCCTCACCACCAGCAGACGCCGGAGAGCCAAAATCGACTGACACCAGCCAGATCTGGCATCCCGCTGCCACAACACCGCAACAGTAGCAAGCACAGATGCCGAGAAGGAGCTTAAGGCAGATCCCCGGAGCTCGCGGGCTGTCGGAACGTGCTTGGAAAAACTTCAGGGGCAGGAAGGGAAGGGACGCCATACCCACCCGACTCGCCAACGGGAGATTCGGTCCATAGCCTAGGATCCCAACGACGATGACACGACTGCTGCCACCCGCCGGAGACGCGACCTGAATCCACCAGGTGCCATGGCTGCCATGACAAATGGGAGCGAGCCTCCCTCCACCACGAGAACGCCCCGCAGAACGGGGAACCCCCGCCGCCGTCCTCGCGGGCGGACTTAGTCCGGCGGCTTCATCCGGCGAGAGCGAGAAGAGGAAAGGCGCGACGGGAGAGATTGATGCGGTGGCAGGTCTAGGTTCCGCCCGTGTCGCCCCTGGCTGTGGTCGTTGTATTCGCCCGTGTTGGAGTTGGGGGAGGGGCAGGGCCGGTCCTGAGATTTTGGGCCTCGGGCGAAACTAAAACTCGAGGGCCCTTATCTAATATAAACATTGTAACAATGATAATGGATACAAGATTTCTAATGAGCTCACTTACGCTTGTATACCCTCCTCCTTAACATGGTTTGTGCCGTTGTGTGTAGGTGGTCCTCTTGTGAGATCCACAAGTGTGGGATCAGGACGAGTCCTCATAATTCCAACATTGTGTGCTCGACACAGTACTTTCATTGTCTAGGTTTTTAGTCGCCTTCGAGTTTTGAGCATATTTTTGACTTAAAATTTGATAAATAAACCATGTGTTATATATCACGAAAATACATATCATTGTAAACATCCTTGGAATACTGATCCAATGATATACTTTTTGGCATATGAATCATTTTTATGAGTTACACCTAACCAGCTTTAGGGTCAAAATTGAAGGGGACTTAATAAATCTGCTGGACAGAGAAAGCATGGAATAGCACGGTCGTTGCACAGTATTTGAGTTCCAATGAATATACACAAATATAAACGGTAGGATAAAACGTAAATAAACCCTAAAACCATATTTTATCATGAATGGCGCAAGTTATGCGTCGTGTATGCAAAAGTAAATTAGTTAGTTCAAGCAAGGAACGGTAACCTGATGTACCTGGGGTCGGTTGAATCGGCTTCGGTAATCGGACAAAGGGCGCTTTTGTTGGAAATATGCCCTAGAGGCACTAATAAATTGGTTATTATCATATTTTCCTATTCATGATAAACGTCTATTATTCATGCTAGAATTGTATTGATCGGAAACTCAGATACATGTGTGGATACATAGACAACACCGTGTCCCTAGTGAGCCTCTACTAGACTAGCTCGTTGATCAAAAGATGGATAAGGTTTCCTAACCATAGACATGTGTTGTCACTTGATAACGGGATCACATCATTAGAAGAATGATGTGATGGCAAGACCCAAGCATTAGTATAGCATATGATCGTTCAGTTTATTGCTACTACTTTCTTAATGTCAAATACATGTTTCTTCGACCATGAGATCATGCAACTCCCGAACTCCGGAGGAATGTCTTGTGTGGCATCAAACGTCACAATGTAACTGGGTAGTCATAAACGTGCTCTACAGGCATCTTTGAAGGTGTCTGTTGAGTTGGCATGGATCGAGACTGGGATTTGTCACTCCGTATATGACGGAGAGGTATTTCTGGGCCCTCTTGGTAATACAACATCATAAGAAGCTTGCAAGAAAAGTGACTAAGGAGTTAATTATGGGATGATGTGTTACGGAACGAGTAAAGACACTTGCCAGTAACGAGATTGAACTAGGTATGGAGATACCGATGATCGAATCTCGGACAAGTAACATACCGACGGACAAAAACTACTAGGTATGTTGTCATAAAGGTTCGACCGATAAAGATCTTCGTGAAATATGTAGGAACCAATATGGGCATCCAAGTCCCGCTATTTGTTATTGACCGGAGAAGCGTCTCGGTCATGTCTACATCATTCTCGAACACGTAGGGTCCGCACGCTTAACGTTCGCTGACGATATAGTATCATATGAGTTGTGTATGTTGGTGACCGAATGTTGTTCGAAGTTTGGATGAGATCACGAACATGACGATGAGCTCCAGAAAAGTCCGGAGGTAAAGATTGATATATGGGAAAGTAGTGTTTAGTCTCCGGAAGGGTTCCAGAATTCACCAGAAGGGGTTTCAGATGTTTCCCGACATGTTCGGGTACGAGAAAACTTTATTTGGGCCAAGGGGTAAAGCCAACGAGGCTTTAGGAAGGTGCAAAAGGAGTTTTGCGAAGGTCAGGGGGACAGAAGCCAGGCTCCTAGGCGTCTGGGGCTGGCTAGACGCTAGGGACCCTGGCGTCTGGGGCTAGATGTCAAGGACCCTGGCGTCTGGTCCTGGAGTCCGAGAAGGACTCTTGCCTTGCATGCCAAACCAACTTTGAGGAGGCTCTTTCTCCAAGAAACGACCCCAGGGCTCAACATATAAATAGAGGGGCAGGGCTAGCACCCGGAACACATCAAGATTCACCAAGCCGTATGTCGGCAACCCCGCCCCCTCTAGTTTATCCTCCGTCATAGTTTTCGTTGTGCTTGGCGAAGCCCTACGGAGCTTGTTCTTCACCACCACCGTCACCACGTCGTCGTGCTGCCGAAACTCATCTACTACTTCGCCTCTCTTGCTGGATCAAGAAGGCGAGGATGTCATCAAGCTGAACGTGTGCTGAACACGGAGGTGGCATATGTTCGGTACGTGATTGGACAGATCGTGAAGGTGTACGACTACATCAACCATGTTGATAAACGCTTCCATAGAGATCTTCAAGGGTATGAAGATGCTCTCCCCCTCTCGTAGCTATGCATCTCCATGGATAGATCTTGCGTGTGCGTAGAATCTTATTGTTTTCCATGCAACGTTCCCCATCAGTGGCATCATGAGCCAGGTCTATGCATAGATGATATGCATGAGTAGAACACAAAGGAGTTGTGGGCGGTGATGTTCATACTGCTTACCACCAACGTCTTATTTTGATTCGGCGGTATTGTGAGATGAAGCGGCCCGGACCAACCTTGCAGGGTATGTAGTGATGTGAGACTGTTTCAACCGACTGATGCAACTTGTTTTGCATAAGGTGGCTGGCGGGTTTCTGTTTCTCTCACTTTAGTTGAATCGAATTTGACTACGGCCGGTCCTTGCAGAAGGTTAAAACATCAAACTTGATAATCACCGTTGTGGTTTTGCGTAGGTAAGAATGATTTTTATTAGTTACCCATAGCAGCCACGTAAAATTTGCAACAACAAAGTAGAAGACGTCTAACTTGTTTTTGCAGGGTATGTTGTGATGTGATATGGTCAAGACGTGATGTGATATACGTTGTTTTTATGAGATGATCATGTTTTGTAATATCAACAACCAGCAGGAGCCTTAGGGTTGTCTTTTAATTATTGTATGGCACGTGTGCCAATCATTAAGCGCCATGTAATTGCTTTACTTTATCGCTATGCATTAACAATAGTTGTAGATGCAATAGTTGGCAAGACGACCCCGACACAACCATGGAGATTAAGGTGTCGCGTCGGTGATGATGGAGATCATGTCATTGCTTTGGAGATGGAGATCAAAAGCACAAGATGATGATGGCCATATCATGTCACGTATTTTTGATTCCATGTGATGGAGAGGAAAAAGCAACGCAAGCTCAAGAGGTAGCAAGAAGGATTTCTGGCGCCGTTGCCGGGGAGATCTACGTCAAGTCAAGCCATACCAAGTACCCATCATAAACTCTTCTCTCTTGCATTACATTATTCGCCATTCGCCTCTCGTTTTCCTGTCCCCCACTTCTAAAACGATTTTCAAAAACATTTGCCTTTTCTTCGCCCCTCTTCCGTTTGTCTCTTTTTGTTTGCTTCTTGTGTGCTTGTGTGCTGGATTGCTTGCTTTGTCACGATGGCTCAATATAATACCAAATAGTGTGAGTTTTCCAATACCAACAACAATGATTTTATTAGCAGTCCAATTGCTCCCACTACTAATGCTGAATCTTGTGAAAATAATGTCGCTTTGCTGAATCTTGTTATGAAAGATCAAATTTCTGGCCTTCCTAGCGAAGATGTTGCATCCCATCTAAACAATTTCGTTGATTTGTGTGATATGCAAAAGAAGAAAGATGTGGATAATGATATTGTTAAATTGAAGCTATTTCCGTTTTCGCTTAGAGATCATGCTAAAACTTTATTTCATCTTTGCCTAAAAATAGTATTGATTCGTGGAACAAGTGTAAAGATGCTTTCATCTCTAAGTATTTTCCTCCCGCTAAGATCATCTCCCTTAGGAACGATATTATGAATTTTAAGAAACTTGATCATGAGCATGTTGCACAATCTTGGGAGAGGATGAAATTGATGATACGTAATTGCCCTACACATGGTTTGAATTTGTGATTGATTATACAAAAAAATTATCATGGATTTGTTAAGGCATATCTCTCTTGATGTAGTTTTGGTTATTGATGACAACACGTTTGCGGACTAATCGTGTGCTTTGAGCATTTCAGAGATTCATCCTTTGGCACGAGACGATTCCTTCCCTTCAGAGTTTTAATCAAAGACGGTGTAGCTCTTTCTTTTCTATTTTGGTGGACTGCTTTCGTAGGAGTCACCATACTATCAAGAGGGGATCCGCTTTGGTAAGGCTAGGGTGGAATCAACATGTACACATCCTCTTCGCACCCTCTGAGCCTTCCCGCTTCGATGGAGCTTCCATTTCCTTCCTTTGTGCATATTTTGGTCACAGCGATTGTACCGCGGTGCCCAGCGGTAGTACCGCTCAAGAGCCACAGGCGGCAGTACCGCTCTGCAGCGCTAGTACCGCCTGGGGGTCATCAGCCGTAGTACCGATGCGGTACCGGGATCCTACCGCCTCGACTCGAGGGGGTCGCCTCTTGTGTTAGATTGTGCGGCACTAAGCAGCGGCAGTAGAAGCGGTAGTACTGCTCGTGAGCGGTAGTACCGCCCTACCACCGCGGTAGTACCGCACTGGGTCCGATTTCTGCCCATTTGCTAGCCCTCCTAGACTGCACGGTAGTACCGCGAGGGGGAGCGGTAGTACCATTGGGCCCAGCGGTAGTACCGCTGCCCCCTGCGGTAGTACCGCCCTCTGCGGGGCTGTTTTGGGGGGTAACGGTTGGATTGCCCCCCCCTCAATAAAAGGAGGTCTTCTTATCCAAAGTTGACCTACCTCTTCACCCAAAGCTCCATTGTTGATCCAAGCTCCATTTTCGCCCGATCTCTCTCCCTTGCCAAGCAAACTTGTTGATTTGCTCGGGATTGGTTGAGAAGGCCCAGATCTACACTTCCACCAAGAGAAATTTGATCCCCCCCACTAATCCCTTGCGGATCTTGTTACTCTTGGGTGTTTGAGCACCCTAGACGGTTGAGCTCACCGCGGAGCCATAGTCCATTGTGGTGAAGCTTCGTGGTGTCGTTGGGAGCCTCTAATTAAGTTGTGGAGATTGCCCAAACCTTGTTTGTAAAGGTTCGGTCGCCGCCTCCAAGGGCACCAATAGTGTAATCACGGCATCTCGCTTTGTGTGAGGGCGTGAGGAGAATACGGTGGCCCTAGTGTCTTCTTGGGGAGCATTGTGCCTCCACACCGCTCTAACGGAGATGTACTTCCTTTAAAAAGGAAGGAACTTCAGTAACACATCATTGTCTCCACCGGTTCCCCTTTTGGTTATCTCTCACCTTTACTTGTGCAAGCTTATATTGTGTTGCATCTCTTGCTTGCTTGTGTGCTTGTTGTTATCGCATCATATAGGTTGCTCACCTAGTTGCATATATAGGCAACCTACTTTGTTGCAAAGTTGATATTGGTAAAGAAAAGCTAAAAAATGTTAGTTGCCTATTCACCCCCCCTCTAGTCAACTATATCAATCCTTTCAATTGGTATCAGAGCCTTATCTCTTTATTAAGGACTTTGTCGTCCGAAGAGTATGGTTCACACCGTAGACGGTGGGTAGGAGCACTCCGGTGTGAATCCGAGCTTGTCTACGGTCGATGGGGGAACCGCGGTCTCTCGTGAGGAATTCAATGTGGCTTTGGACACATTGAAAACCTCCATGACAACCGAGGTTGAAAGCATGTTTAATAAACTCTTAGAAGGACTTAAACTATCTACCTCACCGATGAAAGTGGGTGATCCCACTAACAAGGTGACGGATGCTAACTCCGACAAGGGGGAAGCTACTAGTGAAAAGGGTCCTTCTACTAGTGGTAGAAATGGCACCGGCATCTTTGCCCATGTGGAACCTCCAATTTATGGAGGACCGATTCCCTCTACTCATTTAAATCATGTCGGTCCTCCTCCTAAGATTGTGAAAAATGAAAATTTTGATGCTTGGGTCTATCGCTTTAAGCGTCATTTTAAACATGTTAACACTAATCTTTGGAGAATTATTAAAGAAGGTTTCTATCCGCATGACCCAAGAAACTTCACTCCAAGGGAAGCCGCGGATAATCAATTCAACGAGAATGCTCTCTTCATCATTCAACATGCAATTTCACCCGAAGACATTGCTCATCTCCGACCATTCACCATGGCCAAGGAAGCATGGCACCATGTTGTTTCCCTCTACAAGGGAAGCGCTAGCATTCAAGCTCCAACTATGAAGTGGTGCAAGATGAAGCCGATGAGTTTGCAATGAATGAAGATGAAGAACCTCGTGTGCTTTACCGGAGATTGACCACTCTCGCGGTATTATTCCAAGATCATGGGAGTAAGGATACGGATGACAATTGGATCAAGCGCAAGTTCCTCAAGGCCATGATGCCCTACTACAAGGCCATGTCCTCCGTCATCCGTCAAAGACCGGACTTCCACTCCTTGTCCTCAAATGAAGTGTTGTATGAGTTTGTGGCAATGAGGATCTTGGAAAAGACCGTCGACAACACGATGTTGCATTCTCAAAGAGCAAAGAAGCCCAACCTTGCCTTAAAGGCCAAGGTTATTGTGGAAGAAGAGGAAGAAGAGGAAGATGAGGAGAGCAACCCCGAAGAAACAAAATATGATTATCATGAGCACATGGCTCTTGCTTCAAGGCAATTTTGGAGGAAGAAGAACACAAGGCCCAACTTCAACAAGAACAACTCAAGTGGGTTCAAGGGCAAGCAACGTGTGATAACATGTTACAATTGTGGCAATGTGAGCCACTTTGTTGTGGATTGCCCTTACGAGAAGCGGGAAGACAATGGTGGCAAGCTCATCCTAAAAGACAAAGCCAAGTCCTTCCCCAACAAGAACAACTTCACCAAAAAGCCTCCTACTCGAGGGTTGGTGGTTCAAGAAGAACACCATGAGGATGGCGATGATGATGAAGATAGTGAAGCCATGGCCATGGCCTCCGTTGCCATTGCCGCAACTCCACGGGTGTCCCTCTTCGACTCACCCAATGAGAACATCACCGCCAAGTGTCTCATGGATAAAGCCACCAACAAGGTAACCCCCAACATCAAAACCACCATCATTACTAATCCCTCCTTGACGGATGGCATTGATGAAAGTGAGGGGTCTATTCAGGAAGTGAATGAATTTGAGTCTTTTATGAGTAAGCTCAAGGGAAAATCCAAGAAGCACTTCGTTGCTCTCTTGGAACAACTTGGTGAAGCCAATGACATGATCGAGGCTCATGAAGAAACCATCTCTAAGATGGAAGGTCATAATCGTGACTATGCCGATGAGATATTGGATCTCTCTAATGCTCTTGAGGAAGAGCGTGGCCATCGTTTGTCTCTTGAGGAGTCACGCAACGATGACCATGCTAAATTAAAGAAAGATCTTGATCATGCTCTTGTTGTGTCTCATGTGCTAAATTCCGAGAAGGCTAAACTTGGCGTTGACCATCTAGACTCAAGGAGGAGTTTGATTTACTCGACAAGATCCACAAGGTCTTGAAGGGTGCTCATGCTAGCCTCAAGGAGTCTCATGATCAACTCCAAGTGAAGCTAACCAAGAAAAAATCCACCTTTCCTCATATGGTATTAATTGATAATGCAAATGCCACTAACCCGTGTTGTGAGCATGTGCATCTTGTGGAGGAGAATGCCAAGTTGAAGGAGCAACTTGAGAAAGGCCTTGTGACGTTCATACAAGGTGAGAAGAACCTCAATGACCTTTTGAGCAATCAAAAGGAAGTTGTGGCCAAGGAGGGAGTTGGTTTCGCACCCAAGTCCAAGAACAAGAAGAAGAACGACAAGACCAAACGACCTCCCCCTCTCAAGCAAACTTTTTTGAAGGAGGGAGAGGGTGCTCCTAAGGAGAAGAAGAACAATGTGAAGGGTGGTGATGTCAAAAATGGCAATGCCACCCCTTCCAACAAAGCCGGCGACTTTAACCCTTCTTATGTGTTGTGTCGTGCTAGTGATGGGCATGTTTATGCTAAATTTGTTGGTTCTCCTTATGAGTACATTGAATGGTCTATTTGGGTTCCTAAGACCCTTGTTACTAACATCAAAGGACCCATTACAAAATGGGTACCTAAAACCAAGCATTGATCTCTTGTAGGTGTTTGCTTCCGGTGGAGGATCATGGTTGCTCGATAGTGGAGCAACAAATCATATGACCGAAAGCAAGGACTTGGTGGTGGACATGCACAAGATCCCTTCTATGCCCACCAACGTCGAGTGCGGTGATGCCTCGTCTTCTAAGGTATTGGGTCTTGGCGAGGTTGTCATTTCTCATGATCTAACGATCGAGAAAGTCATGCTTGTTGAGTCCCTTGCTTACAATCTACTTTCCGTTTGTCAACTTCCACTCATGGGCTTTGCCACTTTCTTCGATATTGATACCGTCGCCCTCTTGTGGGGCAAGACTCTTAAAGTAGCCTTTGTTGGGCATGTCGAGAACGGTCTTTATGTGATTAACTTTTCGGAGCGACCCACTAAGACCGCGACATGCCTAATGGATAAAGTTGATGTGGGATGGCTTTGGCATCGCCGTTTAGCCCACATCAATATGAGATCTTTGCAAAGTCTTCTCAAGGGGGGCCATGTCCGTGGACTAACAAATGTTACTTTTGCCAAAGATCGTGCTTGCAGTGCTTGTATCGAAGGAAAGCTACATGAGAAGGCTCACCCTCCCACGACTATCATCTACTCGAAGAGACCCTTGGAGCTCCTTCACATGGATCTCTTTGGGCCTCCATCCTTTGATAGTCTTGGAGGTAGAAAGTATTGCTTGGTGATTGTGGATGATTATTCAAAATACACTTGGGTATATTTCTTCAAGAGGAAGAGTGAGACTCAATAAACCATCATCGACTTTGCAAATGAAGCTCAACATCAACATGATGCAAAGATCTTGACAATAAGGAGTGACAACGGCACCGAGTTCAATAACTACACCTTGGATGAGTTTCCTAGTGACGAGGGGATCAAGCATCAATATTCTGCACCTTATACCCCTCAACAAAATGGTGTCGCGAAGAGGAAGAACCGGACGTTGATGGATGCGGCAAGGACCATGATGGCGGAGTTCAAGTCTCCATACAACATTTGGGCCGAATCCATCAACACAGGATGTCATGCATCCAATCGGCTCTATCTCTGCAAAGGCTTGAACAAGACTCCTTATGAAATACTTACCGGTAACAAGCCCAACCACAAGTACTTCCGGGTGTTCGGGTGTAAGTGTTTCATTCTCAAGAAAGGTGTTCGTTTGTCTAAATTTGAGGCTAGAGCTCATGAGGGCATATTTGTTGGTTATGCTACAAACTCTCATGCTTACCGTGTCCTCAACAAGTCCACCAGACTCATTAAGGAGACGTGTAACATGGAGTTTGACGAGAATAACGGCTCCCAAGTGGAGCAAAGTGGTACTTGTGATGTAGGTGATGAAATTCCTCCCCAAGCCATAGGAAGAATGGGTGTTGGTCATATCCTACCCATTGAGGAACCCCTTGTGGCCGAAGGAGAAGGACAATGCTCCACTCAAGTGGAGCCATCACCAACCCAAGACCCACACGCTTCCGAAGAACAAAGTGAAGGCCCTCAACCTCATGAACAAGATCAAGGGCAAGATCAACCTCAAGATGGTGGTGAACCACCAAATGATGCCCAAGGTCAAGTTCTCCCCTTCGAACAAGTTCAAGATCAAGAGAAAGCTCAAGATCAAGAACAAGCTCAAGACAGCGCTCAAGATGATCAAGTTACCCCTCCTCTTTTCACATCCGAGGAACAATTAGAGCGTCGTGCCGCGAAGATCACTTCCAAGCTCACCACCAAAGGTCATCTTATGGAGAATGTGGTTGGAAGCCTAAGAAAGGGGGTAAGCACTCGTAGAAAATTAGCAAACTGTTGTGAACATCATGCGTTTGTTTCTTGTGTCGAACCCCAAAAGGTTTATGAGGCGCTCGAGGACCCGGACTGGCTCAATGCCATGCATGAAGAACTCAACAACTTAGAGCATAACCAAGTGTGGAAATTAGTGCCAAGGCCAACTGGGAATCATAATGTCATTGGAACCAAGTGGATATTCAAGAACAAGCAAGATGCTAATGGGATCATTGTTCGCAACAAGGCTCGTTTGGTGGCACAAGGCTACTCCCAAGTCGAGGGTATCGACTACGGTGAAACCTTTGCTCCCGTTGCTTGCCTTGAATCTATTCGTTTGTTGATTGCCTATGCTTCTCATCATAATTTCATGTTGCAAACAAATGGATGTGAAGAGTGCTTTTCTTAATGGTCCCATTAATGAGTTGGTGTATGTCAAACAACCCCCAGGGTTCGAAGATCCCTATTTCCCCGATCATGTGTACCAACTCCACAAGGCGCTCTATGGCCTTAAACAAGCCCCGCGTGTGTGGTATGAGCATCTTACGGAGTTGTTACAAGATCATGGGTTCGAAATCAGGAAAATCGACCCCACTCTTTTTACTAAGAAGGTCAAAGGGGAGTTGTTTGTGTGCCAACTATATGTTGATGATATTATTTTTGGTTCCCCTAACAAAGCTTTCAATGAAGAATTTTCCGCTCTCATGACCTCAAAGTTCAAGATGTCTATGATGGGAGAGTTGAAGTTCTTTCTCGGGTTCGAAATCAAGCAAAGAAGAGAAGGAACCTTCATCAACCAAGCCAACTACACTCAAGACATGCTCAAGAGATTCAAGCTAAGTGATGTCAGGCCGTCCTCCACTCCAATGCCCGTCAAATTCCAACTTGACATTGATCCCAATGGTAAAGCGGTGGATCAAAAGGTATATCGCTCCATGATTGGATCCCTGCTTTACCTTTGTGCATCTAGACCGGATATCATGTTGAGTGTGGGAATTTGTGCACAGTTTCAAGCCGCACCTAAGGAAAGCCACTTTGTGGCGGTCAAGCGAATCTTTCGATATTTGGCCCATACCCCAAACTTTGGCTTATGGTACCCAAGAGGAGCCAACTTTGATCTTTTGGGCTATACAGATTTAGATTGGGTGGGAGAAAAAGTGGATAGGAAGTCCACCTCCGGAGGGTGCCAATTACTTGGTTGCTCTTTAGTGAGGTTGTCTTCTAAGAAGCAAAGTTGTGTATCTCTCTCGTCCACCGAAGCAGAGTATGTGGCTGTCGGTAGTTGTTGTGCTCAACTCCTATGGATGAGGCAAACTTTGAAGGATTACGGTGTCACTTGTGATGAAGTGCCTCTTTGGTGTGACAATGAAAGTGCCATCAAGATCTCTCTCAACCCGGTGCAATACTTCAAGAGGAAGCATATTAAGATTCAGTATCACTTCATCCGGGATCACATTAGGCGAAGGGAGATCAAGCTCAAGTATGTCAACACTCATGATAACCTTGCAGATATTTTCACAAAGCCCTTGGATGAAGCAAGATTTCACAAGTTAAGGCATGAGTTAAATATCATTGATTCGAGCAATGTGGCTTGAACCCTTGCACACCCTACCATACTCATCATGCTTTCTTGTCTAGGTGTAGGCATGGACATAGGGGGTGTTGTTCTCTCAATGAACTTTCCCTCCCCCCATTATGCATAAACTAATCAATCTCTTTCACATTAGCCATTTTTGATGGTACTTGTGCTTCAAAGATGAGTTTTGGTCATGGGCCCAAGGTTAAAATCTTCGCGGAGCCATACCTACGGACTCAAACAAAAGTGGCATCAGCCACCGACCTCTCTTGGAGAGGAGTGTGTTTCTCGTCTGCCTTGTGTTTGTTTTGCGTGTGTGTTTGCTCTCTTTTCTATTAGATTTCTTTTTTTTTGAGCTAAGCCATTTGGGCATGTCCTTTTTGTGGCTGAGCGGTACTATCGCCGATGTTCATCAAGCGGTACTACCGCCCACCCTAGCGTCACTACCGCTACGGGGCGGGCGACGGGGGGTTATGTTGGGGCATGGAGAGTTGCCTTTCTGCCCCATACCCATTCGCTCCACCCGCTCGTGCTCTTGGTCTCTCCAGCGATGTCTTGCCGTAGGAGGGCTTCGACAGGCCACCGTCTACGTGTCGTCCCTCTCCAATTCCTCCGGTGGAGTCGATCCCCACCGTGTCCTCTTGCCATGGATGCCGGTATCGCCCCCGTTCCCGTTCTCTCTTTGCCTAGATTTCACATCTAGTTGCTAGGGGCAATAGGCATTGCTTTTCTCGATTTTTGGCTAAGTCGAGGCTTGAGTAGGATGGAGATGGCATCTAGACCTTTTGCATTGATGTTTGATAAGATTATTTTTGAATTTTGCATCCCGGTAGTGCCGGATCTGCCCACGGCAGTAGGGAACCGCCGTTCCCCGTCTAGGGTGGTACTACCGCTCATCTGGCGCAGTACTGCCGCTTTTGGTCTGTGGTACTACCGCTAGATGCCCAGTTCCATAATTTTCATCTCACATTTTGATCCATGGCTTTGTTTGGATGCTTATGCTCTTTCTTTCGTATTGTTTCTTCTGCTCATATGTTTGGTTCCAGGTGATGAACATCCTGAGCAGCAAGTCCGCCGTGTCAACCCCGGTCGTTCAACGTCAAAGCGCTACCGCACCTCTGAGACAGCAGGTGCAGTGCTCGGCCTCCGTCTCAACACAAGAAGTCGACTGCCAACAAGCCGAAGCCGAGGGGCAAGACTGTGACAGAGATAACTACCAAGGAATTCTAGGAAAGGCGTCGCCGCAACCCCTATGCGGAAGACCAATAACCCACTTTGGTCAACCACCCGTTCTAGAACCGCTTTCAGTTTGCCATTTACTTTGATGTGATCAAGGCCAAGAAGAATCTCTATGTTGATGTGCGCTCCATCGACACGGATGTTATGGAAAAGGACCTTGAGTACTTTGGCGAAGCCCTTCAGATGTGCTCTCAGCTGAACATTCTCAGAATCATGCAGTTCAACAAGGACTTTGATGCAGATTTAGTGGCTCAATTCTTTGCCACTTTCCATCTTGGAACTGATGAAGAAAGGACTCTGACTTGTATGACAAATGGCAAGTTGCTTTCTGTCAAGTGGAAGGCCTTCATGGAGTTACTTGGGGTGGAAGATCACGGGCTTGAGACTCCAGTCGGCTTCCGCCCTCACCGCAATGCAACCTCCACTCACAAGCAAGCCCTCTATCCCTACTGTACTGTGAAGATTCACCCCATGACTGAGAAGGAGACCTATGAGCTGCCTGCCTTTCTGGACATCCTTCATCGCGTTTTCCGAGAGACTCTCTTCCCTCGTATCGAGAATCTAGATATGGTCCACTCCTATCTCATGGACATGCTTCTCTTCTGCCAGCATGAGAAGGAAGCAAACACTGGCGAGTCCCTGGACATTTCCCATGTTATGTGGTATGAACTTCTCTCTGCCGTTTCTGAGCGCAAGTGCCCGATCTATGGTCCGTTTATCATGTTGCTCATTGAGAAGGCCTGGGCACATGTCTATCCTAGGGTGGTGCTGGAAACTGGAGAGTTGGTTTCTCATGAGATCAAGCGTCTGAGGAAGAAGGACAATTGGTGCACCCCGGGTCCTAAGTCTGGAGGTCCATCTAAAGCTGCTGACATGGAGACCGAGGGCGAGGCTGAGGCCGATGATGATGAGGACTATGAGCCCTCCGGAGTGGAGCCCTCTTGGGCAAAGAAGATTAAGCGCAAGATGAAGAAACTCTTCTGCCTGGAGTCTCACGGCCAGTACATGTCTCATGTCTCTGAGAAGAAGGCCCGCAACCGTCACAAGGAGCTCATGCGTCAGTTGGGTGCAACTGTTAACAGTGGATCTGAGGGAAGGATCACTGATGAGGAGGAGTGGGTTCAGCAGCACTGCCCATGGACCGACTCAGACACCGAGCAGTTTACTACCAATGACGGCGGTGCAGACGATCCCGCTGGGATGTGATGCTCGAGATCCTTAGTTTGCTATCACCTGGAGCCGTAGCAACGCTCTAGCAATTTGTGTCGTTGCCGAGTTGTGTCTTTTCTCTCGTCGTTTGCTTTGTTTGGTTTTTGTGCCTGTGAGACCTAGTTCCAATTCATATGATGTGAGATATATGCTACCTTATCCATTATTATCTATGTCCTTCAAGTACTTTGGTAAATTGTGAGTTCCATGCTTATCCAGTTATATATATACCTTGCTCACACGTACCCCTCTGCTTAAGTTGTTGGACTATAAAATATAGGGGAGTGTTGATCCTAATGTGTGTGCCTTGCATTCCAAAGGCACCACTAATTAGGTGCACACATTCAGGGGGAGCCCATTTATATTTTGTAGTTCTAAGTTTATCTTTACTTTCATGTCATATCTTTGTGCAAATTCCAGGTTGTCATCAATCCACCAAAAAGGGGGAGATTGTTAAGGCATATCTCTCTTGATGTAGTTTTGGTGACTGATGACAACACGTTTGCGGGCTAATCGTGTGCTTTGAGCATTTCAGAGATTCGTCCTTTGGCACGAGATGATTCCTTCCCCTCGGAGTTTTAATCAAAGACGGTGTAGCTCTTTCGTTTCTGTTTTGGTGGACTGGTTTCGTAGGAGTCACCGTAGTATCAAGAGGGGATCCGCTTTGGTAAGGCTAGGGTGGAATCAACACGTACACATCCTCTTCGCACCCTCTGAGCCTTCTGATATGTCTCCAACGTATCTATAATTTTTGATTGCTCCATGCTACTTTATCTACTGTTTTGGACTATATTGGGCTTTATTTTCCACTTTTATATTATTTTTGGGACTAACCTATTAACCGGAGGCCCAGCCCAGAATTGCTGTTTTTTGCCTATTTCAGTATTTCGAAGAAACAGAATATCAAACGGAGTCCAAACGGAATGAAACCTTCGGGAACGTGATTTCATCACCGAACGTGATCCAGGAGACTTGGACCCTACTCCAAGAACTGCCAGAGGCGGTCACAAGGGTGGAGGGCGCCCCCCCTAGGCGCGCCCCCCTGCCTCGTGGGCCCCTTGTTGCTCCACCGACGAACTCCTTCCTCCTATATACCTATGTACCCCCGTCAGATCAAATACGGAGCCAAAAACGTAATTCCACCGCTGCAACCTTCTGTATCCGCGAGATCCCATCTTGGGGCCTGTTCCGGAGCTCCGACCGGAGAGGGCATCTACCACGGAGGGCTTCTACATCAACACCATAGCCTCTCCGATGAAGTGTGAGTAGTTTACTTCAGACCTTCGGGTCCATAGCTAGTAGCTAGATGGCTTCCTCTCTCTTTTTGGATCTCAATACAATGTTCTCCCCCTCTCTTGTGGAGATCTATTCGATGTAATCTTCTTTTTGCTGTGTGTTTGTTGAGATCGATGAATTGTGGGTTTATGATCCAGCTTATCTATGAATAATATTTGATTCTTCTCTGAATTCTTTTATGTATTATTGAGTTATCTTTGCAAGTCTCTTCGAATTATCCGTTTGGTTTGGCCAACTAGATTGGTAGTTCTTGCAATGGGAGAAGTGTTTAGCTTTGGGTTCAATCTTGCGGTGTCCTTACCCAGTGATAGAAAGGGTTGCAACGCACGTATTGTATTGTTGCCATCGAGGATAACAAGATGGGGTTTTTATCATATTGCATGAATTTATCCCTCTACATCATGTCATCTTGCTTAAGGCGTTACTCTGTTTTTAACTTAATACTCTAGATGCATGCTGGATAGCGGTCGATGAGTGGAGTAATAGTAGTAGATGCAGAATCGTTTCGATCTACTTGTCTCGGACGTGATGCCTATATACATGATCATACCTAGATAATCTCATAATTATTTGCTTTTCTATCAATTGCTCAACAGTAATTTGTTCACCCACCGTAGAATACTTATGCTCTTGAGAGAAGCCACTAGTGAAACCTATGGCTCGCGGGTCTATTCTCATCATATCAATCTCCATTACTTTATTACTTGCTTTCTTTTTACTTTGCCTTTTACCTTTTTACTTTGCATCTCTATATCAAAAATACCAAAAATATTATTTATCATCTCTATCAGATCTCACCCTCGTAAGTGACCGTGAAGGGATTGACAACCCCTAATCGCGTTGGTTGCGAGTAGCTATCGTTTTGTGTAGGTACGAGGGACTCGTGCGTGATCTCCTACTGGATTGATACCTTGGTTCTAAAAAACTGAGGGAAATACTTACGCTACTTTACTACATCATCCTCTCCTCTTCGGGGAAATCCATCGCAGTGCTCAAGAGGTAGCAAGAAGAATTTCGGGCGCCGTTGCCGGGGAGTTTGCGCAAAAGTCAACCATACCAAGTACCCATCACAATCCCTATTTCTCGCATTACATTATTTGTCTCTCGTTTTCCTCTCCCCCACTTCACCCTTGCCGTTTTATTCGCCCTCTCTTTTTCATTCGTCTTCTTCCCGTATGTATATTTGTTTGTGTTTCCTTGTGCCTTCTATATGCTTGCATCTTCGCTTGCTGAAAATCTATTGATATGGATCCACTTAAAGTGTTCTGCTTGGATCATCTTTGATCCTTATGTGCTCGTGCTGAAACCCCAACTATCCTAGTTGATGGGAAATCTTTAGATGAGCATGCTTATTTTGTGTGTCATCGTTTGTCTGAAAAGGGGAGACTCTTACGGTATCATATAAATAGTTTGCTATGCTATGCTTGGAATCTTTGTGAAATGTGTGATTTTACTTGTTGCTCTAAGAACCCTAAAAAACACCTTCCCTACCTTACCTATGTGAGTTGAATGATAATGAAATCTTATCTTCTTATGCAAAGGGTGTTTATAGTTACTATGTTATCGAAGAAATTGAAGAATTTGTCGCTTTTAAGGGTGCTCATGAAGTTGCTTCTTTGATTGAAAAGTATGATTTTACTCTCAACAAATCTGAAAATTCCGTCATACTTAAATATTGCAATGAAAACCTTGCTCATAATGTCTATGTCCTAGAATTTATTGAGAGAATGACTGTTGCTTTGGAAGAAAATAATGATATGCATGAATCTATAGATAATGATGATTCCGATGATTTGGTTGAAATATCCCTTGATGAACATGATGCTTGCTATTCTTGTGGCCATGAAGCCAATATTTATGAAGATGAATTTGCTATAGTTCCTTATGTTAAAAATGAGATTGTTGCTATTGCACCCATGCTTGATAGCTCCCTCAACGAAAAGCATGATTTAAATGATTTTACTATAAATTCTCTTGATGTCAATTGTGCTAATAATATGCAAAACCCTAAGCTTGGGGATGCTAGTTTTGCTATGTCTACTACTTGTTGCAATGATCATGATTGGGGTGATTCTTCTTATGATCTTGAAAATTTATTTAATCCCCATGATGAATATGAGATTGATAATATTGTTTGCAATAATATTGAAAGTGGGGTTGGAAGAGTGTCAACTCTAGATCCCACATATTTGGAGAATATTCAATCTTATGAAATTTTTGATAAAAGTGGGTTTGGAGAGGTCATGACTTTAGTTAATGTTAATCCCACTATTTCGGAAGAGTGTCAACTTTGCATGCATATGGATCGTGTTGAAAATATTTTATGTGATAGCTATTTTGTTGAATTTTCTTATGATCCCACATGTAATTATTATGAGAGAGCAAAATATGGTCGTAGAAATTTTCATGATAATAAATTACCTCTCATTATGTTGAGATTGCTATTGTTTCTTTCCACCTCCTTGCATATGCTAGTGTTTGCTTGCCTTGATAATTTGTTTGCCTATAAGATGCCTACGTATAGGACGTATGTTAGACTTAGATGTGTTTATCACATGTTTTATGATGCTCTCTTTGTGCTTCAATTCTTGTCTTTCTTGTGAGCATCATTGAAATATCAATGCCTAGCTAGGGGCGTTAAACGATAGCGCTTGTTGGGAGGCAACCCAATTTTATTTTGTGTTTTTTGTTTTTGCTTCTATTTAGGAATAAATAATCCATCTACTTTCTGATTAGATGTGGTTTTATGTTTTAATTAGTGTTTGTGCCAAGTAGAACCTATAGGATAAGCTATGATGATAATTGATTTGATTCTGCTGAAAAACAGAAACTTTGCGCTCACGAGAAAATATTCAATAAATCACAGAAACGTGATTTTTCATTGATTCTTTTTGCTTCTGATCAATAAACAAATTGTCCATACGTCCTATTTTAGTAGAATTTTTAGAGTTCCATAAGTTTGCGTTAGTTACAGATTGCTATAGACTGTTCTGTTTTTGACAGATTCCAGCTTTTCGTGTGTTGTTTGCTTATTTCAATGCATCTATGGCTAATAAATTAGTTTATAAATCAGAAGGAAGTTGGAATACAGTAGGTTTAACACCAATATAAAAAAATGAGTTCATTACAGTATATTAAAGTAGTCTTTTGTTTTCTTTCACTAACGGAGCTCACGAGATTTCTATTGAGTTTTGTGTTGTGAAGTTTTCAAGTTTTGTGTGAATTCTTTTGATGCATTATGGAACAAAGAGTGGCAAGAGCCTAAGCTTGGGGATGCCCATGGCACCCCCAAGATAATCCAAGTGTCAGGGAAACTGATCCACAAACACCTATGGGGATCGGCGGACCGAGCCCCTTTCGATTCGGTGAGGGCGGAGGTCGCACAAAGAGCAGATCGAGGCAGTACACGCGAGCAGTTTTACCCAGCTTCGGGCCGCACGGATGCGTAAAACCCTACTGCTGCTTGTTTGTGTGTATTGAATTCTTGCTCAGGAGCGATGGACGCTGCCAGACCGAGCGTGAGAGTGTTCCTAATGTTTTGAACCAGCCGAACCCCCCCTACGTTGCGCTTGGGCCTCCTTTTATACTTTCAAGGGGTCACCGACAGGTGGCAACGTAGACTAGAAGGGTAAAAATGGAAAAGGATGCGGTAGGTGCAGCTACCGCTACTGTGGACACAGTGCACCCTACCTAACTCTGACGGCAGGGGACAAGGTCATTGAATGCCTGTCTGAGTTGCCTAAACAGTGCAAAAAGTGACCATTAGGAGCGCCACCGTTCGCCACGATGGCCTCCTCTTCATCTCCGCTTGCCACTGCGTACCCCTGGCTGCACAGGTTCCCGCCATGCACCCTTGAGAAAGCCTCATGGCGACACGCGGGCGGGTGCGCTGGAGCGCGGGTACAGAGTGGCAGCGGGCCCCCGACGAGTACCTTGTCGGGGTCGTCGTCTTGTTGAGTCCAGAAGCTTGTCGCTCACCGGACATTGCCGGGACGTGCGGTGCATCGCGGCGAGTTTCTTGAAGTGCCGTGGTTGGCCTTCCCGGCAAGCTCCTCTTGCCGGGGCCTTGTCTCTTCCCGGCAAGATCCTCTTGCCGGGGCCTTGTCTCTTTGTCTTGAATGCTTTGTTCTTGAATGGCTCCAAAGGAACCCACGGAGGACCCTGGCGGTCGTTCGGCAAGCCTTGCCGCGGGGCGCTGCAACTGCCCGTGCACGAGTTCGGGATACTAGGGTACCCCTACTCTAGTACACCGACAGGAGCCCCCGGGCCTGGGCCATACACGGTGCCGAGCGATGTTGGGCCAGGCCCAAAATAGGGCACGGGCACGCGCGGGCCTGGATTACGCCGAATCTAACTCCGTATCCACCGCACCCCCCGCAACAGCACGCGTCAATCACGGCGTCGTGGGGGAGATCGTGGGTGGTTCTTTATTCGGAAAGAGCGCAACGTCCGCCCCTTCCTCCTTATAAGCAGGGGAAACAGGGGTATTTCCCCTATCTTCGTCATTCGCTGCTGCAATCTCAGAAACCTCCGCCGCCCTCCTCCGCTTCCAAAGTCGAAAGAGAGCAGCGCTCCGCTCCCGTCGCCGCCGCCACTATCAGCGTCGTCGATCTCCCCCACAGCCTCCGCCATGGCTCCGAAGCCCGGAAAGGGGAAGGCCACGAAAGCTGTGAAGTCGACCGAAGTGCAGCGGCTTGAGGCGCTGCGGAAAGAGCGGGCCACCTTCCTCCCCGAGCTCTCCACAAAGGATCTGAGGGAGTGGTACTATCTCTTCTGGTCGACGGAGACACGGGTGCATCCGTGCACAAAGGTACTCTCCGCCATCACCTCGCAAGAAGCTCCAGTTGGCGGGTACCCTTTCTTTGCCGTGTTCTTCTACTGTGGGCTCTGCCCGCCATTCTCTGATTTCTTCTGTGATATCATGAACACCTACGGGCTCCACCTCCTTGATTTTACCCCCAACGCCGTCTTGACCATGGCAGTTTTCGCCCATCTATGCGAAAACTTTGTCGGAGTCCACCCCAACGTAGCTCTCTTCCGCCATTTCTTCATGCCTCGTGTCGAGAGAGGGGAAACCCTTGCCGGGGGATCGCCTGGATCTCGCGAGCCGGCAAGAAGGAGACCTATCTGGAGGGGGAGCTCCGCAGCAAGTGGGATGAGTGGAGAGCAAACTGGTGCTGGGTCGTAGAGGAGAACCCGCAGCCGTTCACCGCCCTGCGCCAAGCTCAAGCAGTGCGAGGCAATGATTGGAGCGCTCTATCCGCGGACGATGACAAGTTGAAGATCGCCACCACCCGGATCTTGCGCCTCAGGCTTGCCGGGCTGACTGTAGGAGTTGTCGGCGCAGATTTCCTCCGCCGCCGCGTCACCCCTCTGCAGGCGAAGGGGAGACCCGCCTGGGAATTTGGAGGCCCGGCAGACATCATGAGGTTGCGCCCAGGCCTCAACTTCAATTTCACCGTCATAGAATTGGACGGGATACTTAAGGAAATATTCAAGCACGACCCGCGGCATCCCGTGTGGTTCATGTTGCCGGCAAGCGTCGTGCCTCTGTGTAACAACTCCTCGCGCGACCGCATCTGCGCAATGATGCCGTTGTGTGACTCACACGGGATCGCTCCAACTTGGCAAGAGCCTGCCGGCGACGTCGTGCAGCAGTTCTTCGACAGCCTAGTGGAGGTGGCGGTCAATGCTGACGAGAAGAAGCTCCTCACCCGCGACACCACTGATCAAGAGATGGAGCGCATCGCCACCATGGCGGAAGAGGCAGCGGCAGCCGCGGCCGCGGGTGAATTCGGGTTCACCGTGGAGGAAGCGGACGCGGCGTTGGCGATGAGTCTTGCCGAACGGGAGCAGCCCGAAGAGGAAGAAGAGCTCGCCGCGCCCGACGCCGAGTCGAACGAGCCCGCCGAGGGTGCGAGCGGCCCGCCATCTCCGAGGAGCTTGCTGCGAGCAGGGCCCGCAGTGCAGCCCCCAGCGCAGCCAAGAAGGCGCCTCCGCAGGGTCGGCGACGTAGCAGGACGGCAAGTGGGCCAACAGCCGCAGCGTCGCGCGACGCACTCTACCGCGGCAAGTACGGTTGCCGCGGGAGCGCCTCCCGCCGCAGCGACAACTGAAGCGGGGCCGTCTCGGGCTGGCGCCGCAGACCCCGCCAAGCGGTCAAGGGATCCCACCCCTCCACCTCGTCGCGCTGGAAGTGGGCCGAACTTCGACCTCTCCGCGCTCAGTTCCGACGAGGAAGAGGAAGAAGAGTAAGATTCCCTTGTTGTTCTTGTAGTTCTTCAACTTGCCATTCCTGTCTTGCATCTGATCTGACCCACCCTGGACTCTCCCTTTTCAGGACTCTGGCCCAGAGGGCGGCGAAGAGGGCCAAAGCTCAGGTGGTGGTTATCGAGGACGAGCCCACTGCGACGATAGGAGGCGCGCCCGAGACCACCTTGCCGGATCCGGCCATCACTTCGCAGAGCAGCCCCCAGCGCAGCCCCCAGCGTAAGCATATGGTTTACTTTCTGCTTCTGGGTGCACGTGGTTGCTCTTTTTCTTTGTTGACATTTGATCACTGGTTTGTTTGTGCAGGAGCAGAACAGCTTCATCAGGAGGGCATGGTGATCTCCTCCGACTCGTCGTCTGCTTCGACTACGCCGCCAAGGGTGGACTCCCCGGCAAGGGAGCGTTCTCCGGCAAGGAAGCGATCTCCGGCAAGGGAGGAGTCTCCGGCAAGGGGGGAGTCTCTGGCAGGGGACAGCGCCAACGATCCCCCGGTGGTGGAGGTCATGACAGCAGATCCCAGCACAGGTAGTCCTTCTTGCCCGAAACTTTCCTTGTAGTCTTCTGCTGATTCTTCTTCTCGGATACTTGTTTGATTTCTCCTTCTTCTCCGGTCGTCAGACCCACCCTCCGCGGATCCGATGGAGACCGAGGCGGGTGGCGAGGAGGACGCGCGCGGCAATACTGATGATGCCGCGGCCACCGAAGAAGGAGCCGGCGCTGACGTGCCCGCCGGCGAAGAGGCCGCCAAGGCTGCCGCCGAGGAAGCTGGCGGGGGATCTCGCGATCACACTAACGGCCCTGAGGCCGCAGGAGCGTCAGGCGCTGCACCGACCGCCGATCCCTCCGCCGCTGCCGCAGCGTCAGGCTCCGAGGAGCCCCAGCCCGGCGCCTATCTAAAGGCTGGCGAGGGCATCTTCATCAAGCTCCCCTGGGCGTCGAGCTCCAGGGCGCCGATGGAAGGAGAAGCTCTGGATGGGGAGGTGCTTGCCTCCGCCGGGTTGTCGATCGTCGACGCGCCGGGAAGCAGCAGCGACGAGCCCGAGGAGGAGCGGCTGCTGCGGAGGCTGCTGGCGCTCTACCGCGCCCGCCAAGTCAAGTTGGAGTCCCGGGAAGCGCTTGTCGCGAGGGCGAGCGTGGACATAGAGACGCGTGCGGAGGAGCTCCGGGGTCTTCGCCAAGAAACTCTCCGGGCCTTGGCGAAGGAGCGGGAGCAGCTTGCTGAAGAGCGGAAGGCCTTCCTCCTCGAGAAGGCCGAAGCTGAAGAGCAGCAGCGGCTCACCGGCGAGAAGCTGTACGCGCGGGAAGGCGAGCTGACTCAGCGGAAAGTGAACCTCGACAGCCACGAAGAGGAGCTTGCCGCGCGCGAACGGGCACTCGGCGGGACGCTCCAAGAGGCAAAGGATGCGGTTGCGGCTGCCGAGGCCGCCAAGAAAGAATTGGAGGCAAAGGTGGCGCAGCTAGAAGCTGATCTGAAGGTTGGTGGCGAAGAGCTTGCCGCGCTCAAGCTAGAGCGCGAGAAGGACGCCCTTGCCCATGGTGAGCTGCAGGGCCGACTCGCAGAGAGGGGCAAGGAACTGAGCGCCGCCAAGGATTCCAACGCCGATCTCACGCTGAAGCTGGCCACCTTGACAGAGATGTTGGACAGCGCCAGGAAACGGGAGGCAGACTTGAAGAAAGACATCAAGGCCAACGATGCGCTATTGGCGAGGGCCGCCGAAACCCAGAATCTCCTCAGAGATACTGTTGCACTCTGGACGGAGGGCCTCGTGAACGTTGCTGCAGTCATTGAAGAGGAGCTGGTGCAGTTGGGGGTGGAAGGCTTCGGGTATTCCTCCGACGAGAATCTCCAACCCAGCGCCAAGCTCACTCTGTTCTTCAAGGACGTGGCGACGGCTCTCCAGCAGCTCCGGGAACGGATCCCAAAGCAGCTGGCCGACGAGTCACGCTCGATTTGTGCCGGAGTTCTGGAGAAGGTGCTCGTGAAGGTGGCCTTCCGCAATCCGGGCCTCAACCTCACCAACGTCCTCAAGAGGCTGCCGGCGGACGCTGATCTTGATGCACTTAAGGCCCTCGTTGCACCCATTGTGGACAGGGTGAACAAGGTCAAAAGGGTTGACGGCGGTCCGTTTTCTTCTTTTCTTGTCGCTGCCAGTCATGTCATGGGAACACTTTATTAGAGGCGCGACAAGTTATTTTTGTAATATAACTCTATCTTAGGCAAAAAATTGCTGTGTTACTTCCTTTACTCGACTCTTGGCTTTGTATGGTTCTGCCCTACGCTTTCTAGGGAAACTTGCCGGCGCAGGCACCCTTGCCGCGAGGGCCGAGTGCGGAACTTCAGCAGCCTGCTGGCGGGGTCGCTACCGACAAGCAACCTTGTCGCAACTAGTTGCAGCTCACTTAAGTTGTTGAGCGGACTCGAAACAAAGTAAGGGCGCTAGCGGCTCACTTAAGTTGCTGAGCGGACTCGAAGCAAAGTAAGGGCGCTAGCAGCTCACTTACGTTGTTGAGCGGACTCGAAAGAAAGTAAAGGCGCTACTAGCTACGAGTTGGTTCCTCCGCGCACAGGCTTTCCATACAAAGCACGATCATTCAAGGAAAATAACTCAAAGACTTAAAAAACTGATTGCTCAAGCTTTAGCAACTTAGCTTTTCTGTCGTCTGCTTCCTGGCAAGGAGAAACTCTCTTGAACGGCCCGTTCCACACC
>NC_041387.1:640392024-640411756 GCF_002162155.2 Triticum dicoccoides
GCAAACCTTGTGGACGATGGAACCTTCTTTTCCTTTAGAAGAAAAAGAAAGAAGAGAAAATAATAGTATGGAGCTCTTCGGCTCGTTACTGCTTACCGGATGTAAGTGCTGCACAAAGTGTCAGATAATCACATGCAAGAAAGGAAATAATGCATGAAATGGACAAGCTGTGCGGAGCACATGAAATTTACTAGTGCACGAGGTCTGCGCCCGGCTTTGTACAAAGGATTACATGCAACAGCGGCAAGACTTGTACAAAAGGTGGTTGCCGAAAAAGCTTCCGGCAACCGCGCCCTACGGGTAAAACTTACGAAGATGTTCTATGTTCCAGGAGTTGCTCACCGGAACGCCATCTTCGGTCTCAAGGCGGACAGCGCCAGGCGTCGTGACTCGTTTCACCCGATAAGGGCCTTCCCACTTCGGCGTCAACTTGTTTGAATTCTTGGCGGACTGAACACGCCGAAGAACAAAGTCGCCTTCCTCGAAGCTTCTGGCTTTAACTTTGCGGCTATGATAGCGGCGCAAAGCTTGCTGGTATCGAGCAGCTCATACAGCAGCCTGAAGACGATCTTCCTCAAGGAGCAGCGCGTCGTCTTGCCGCAGCTGCTCTTGCTCAAGCTCATCATAAGCGAGCACTCGAGGTGACCCGTATACGAGTTCCGTGGGGAGAACTGCCTATGCTCCATAGACTAGAGCAAGAGGTGTCTAGCCAGTGGCTCGATTTGGTGTCGTTCTGATTGACCAAAGAACCACCGGCAGCTCCTCGATCCAGTTCTTTCCGCACTTGTGCAGCCTGTCGAAAGTTCTGGTCTTGAGCCCGCACAGCACTTCAGCATTTGCCCTCTCTGCTTGACCGTTGCTTCTCGGATGAGCAACAGAAGCGAAGCAGACCTTGGCGCCAAGGTCTTGGACGTACTGCATGAAGGTGCGGCTCGTGAATTGCGTGCCGTTGTCGGTGATGATCCTGTTAGGGATCCCGAAACGGCAAACAATCGACCTGAAGAACTTGACTGCTGACTGTGCTGTCACCTTCCTCACTGGCTGCACTTCCGGCCACTTTGTGAACTTGTCGATTGCGACGTACAAGTACTCAAAGCCCCCGACAGCTCGGGGGAAGGGGCCGAGGATATCGAGCCCCTAGACCGAAAATGGCCAGGATAAAGGGATCGTCTAGAGAGCTTGAGCTGGCTGGTGTATCTGTTTGGAGTGGAACTGGCACGCTTCATACTTGGTTACTTGTGCAGTTGCATCCTGGAGGGCTGTCGGCCAAAAGAAGCCTTGCCGGAAAGCCTTGCCGGCAAGTGCCCTTGCGCCAATGTGGTGACCACATATGCCTCCATGTATCTCTGCCAACAGCTGTTGTCCATCTTCCCGGCAAATGCACTTTAATTTCACACCATTGAGTCTTATTCTGTACAGTGTGCTGTCGACAAACTTGTACATACTTGACTGCCGGGCTACTTTTTCAGCTTCTTCTTGCTCTTCGGGAAGCTCTCTGTCTGAAGGAAACGGACAATCTGTTGCGCCCATGCTGGAGCTTGTGGCTCGACAACAAGGACTAAAGGCGTATCTGCTGCTGCGGGAACATCCGCTTCTACGGCAAGGACCTGCGGCCCTGCCGGAGCTTGATGTTCCCCGGCAAGCTTGCCGGAGCAAAACTTGTCGGGAGCGTCTGCTTCGACGGAACAAACCATAAGGTTTGCCGGAGCAGACTGCCCCTCAGCACTCTTGGCGTTGATCTTGGGGACTTTCTTGGCGGCGGCTTCGGGGAGCTCTGCCGGAAAGTAGTCACCGGAAACCAACTTCCTCTTCTTATTCTGTCAAGTTGATGGTGTCACGGATGGTTGAGTCAGCTTGAGCACAAAGATCCCTGGTTCCACAGGCAACTTTAGTGCAGCGCACTTTGACAGGCCATCAGCAATGTCATTCTGAGCTCTTGGGATATGCTCCATTTGTAGGCCGTCAAAGTGCTCTTCTAGCTTCCTCACTTCATCAACATATGCTTCCATCAACGGACTCTGGTAATTCTTGTTCACTTGGCGGACGACAAGCTGTGAGTCACCCCTGACAATGAGCTTCTTGATCCCAAGGTCTGCTGTGATTCTGAGACCGGCAAGCAATCCTTCATACTCTGCAGTATTGTTGGTTGCTTGCTCTTTGGGAAAGTGCATCTGGACTACGTACTTGAGGTGCTCTCCGGTGGGTGCGACAAGCAGCACGCCTGCACCGGCGCCTTGCAGCGAGAAGGCACCATCAAAGTACATCAGCCACTCCTTGCTTGTCTCTTTGACGGGGATGCTTGTCTCTGGAATTTCTTCGTCTGGGGTTGGCGTCCACTCTGCTATGAACTCTGCCAATGCTCTGCTTTGGATAGTTGAAGTGCTCTCAAACTTGAGGCCAAAGCTTGACAGTTCCAGCGCCCACTCGACAATCCTGCCTGTTGCTTCTGGATTTTGCAGTATCCTTTTCAGCGGAAAGCGAGTGACGACTGTGATCTCATGTGCTTGGAAGTAATGGCGCAGCTTTCTCGAGGCCATGAGGAGGCCGAAAAGCAACTTCTGCACTCCAGAGTACCTTGATCTGGCTCCCTGTAGAAGGGAACTGACAAAGTAAACTAGGCGCTGCACCATTTTCCTCTGCATCTCGTTGTGTGTCTGCGCAGATCCTTCTTTGTCGGGACAAGAGCTTGCCGGACCAGAGCTTGTCGGCGAAGCCCCCTGCTTGTCGCTGGATGGAACTGCCGTGGTTGCTGGCTCATCATCTGCCTCCCTCTCCGCCACTAACGCAGCACTAACCACTTGGTTGGTTGCCGCTATATACAGCAGCAACTTCTCTTGCGGCTTAGGTGCGACAAGCGTTGGAGTGGAGGATAGGTATCTCTTCAAGTCCTGCAGTGCAGCCTCCGCTTCCGGAGTCCATTTCATTGGACCTACCTTTTTCAAAAATTTGAAAAATGGCAGGGCGCGCTCAGCAGATCTGGAGATAAACCTGCTGAGAGCAGCCACGCAACCGGCAAGCCTTCGTACATCCTTGACGCGCTTTGGTGCTTCGATTTGCTCAATGGCCTTGATCTTGTCGGGATTGGCTTCAATTCCTCGCTGAGACACGAAGAACCCGAGAAGCTTACCGGAAGGGACTCCAAACACACACTTCTTGGGGTTAAGCTTGAGGTTGATCTTGCGCAGATTTGCAAATGTCTCGTCTAAATCTTGAATCAGGGTCGCCCTATTCTTGCTCTTGACCACTATGTCATCCATGTAGGCTTCCACATTTCTGTGCATTTGTGGCTCAAAAGCGTGGTGGACTACCCTTGCGAATGTTTAACCGACATTCTTCAAACCGAAATGCATCCGTACAAAGCAGTACGTGCCACACGGGGTGATAAATACGGTTTTCTCTTCATCCTCTTCTGCCATGAAGATCTGATGGTATCCTGAGTATGCATCAAGAAATGAAAGCAAATCACATCCGGCTGTGGAGTTAACAATCTGGTCAATACGCGGCAAGGGAAATGGATCTTTGGGACAAGCTTTATTGACATCAGTGAAGTCTATACAAAGCCTCCATTTCCCGTTCGCCTTGCGCACGACTACAGGATTGGCCAACCACGTGGGATGGAGCACTCCTCTGACAAGGCATGCTGCTTCCAACTTCTTGATTTCTTCTGCTATGAATTCTTGGCGCTCCACTGCCTGCTTCCTGACTTTCTGCTTGACGGGCCGAGCATGAGGACAAACGGCTAGGTGGTGATCAATTACTTTCCTGGGAACACCGGGGATATCAGACGGTTGCCATGCAAACACATCGACATTCGCCCGCAGGAAAGCAACGAGCGCGCTTTCCTATTTGGGGTCAAGAGTGGCGCTGATGGTGAAGGTACCACCAGTGCCATCCTCCTTGGCGGACACCTTCTTAGTCTCAGGTGGAGCTGCCATTGCCTTCTTACACTTGCCGGTGGAGCTCGATGGTGCGTCCTCGACGGTAGCGCAGCACTCCGAAGAGGTGCGCTTGCCGGAGTAGGCATCGGAGCTCTTGCCGGACTTGGTATTCTTCTTCCCCCCGGGAGCTTCAGCGGCAAGTGTGTTGTGATCAGCTGCGGCTGCTGCTTCCCGGTAGATCTTGTCGGCGCAGATAAGGGCATCCTTCTTGTCGCCGGGGACAGAGATGACACTTATCGGGCCTAGCATCTTGAGCATGTTGTATGCATAGTGAGAGGCTGCCATAAACTTGGCGAGCGCTGGACGGCCAAGGATCCCATTGTAAGGCAATGGAAAATCGGCAACGTCAAATGTGACCCTCTCAGTTCTGAAATTCAGCTCGCTGCCAAATGTGACCGGCAGCGTGATCTTCCCCTTCGGCTTGCTCCTTCCCGGGTTGATTCCTTGGAGTGTGCCGGTCTCTTCGAGCTCGCTGTCAGGGATCTGGAGTTTCTGAAGGACCGCGGAGGAGATCAGATTCAAGCCGGCCCCGCCGTCAACTAGCATCTTCGTGACCTTGAGGTTGCGGATAGTTGGTGAAACCAACATCGGCAAGCACCCGACCGCAGTTACGCGATCAGGATGATCCTCAATGTCGAAGATGATAGGCGTGCTGGACCATTTCAGAGGCTTGCGTGACTCTACGGATGGCTCTGCTGCATTCACTTCCCGCATCCACTGCTTGAGTTGGCGGTGTGAAGTATGCAGAGAGGCGCCACCGTCAACGCACAGGACTTCTGTGGCTTTCTGAAATTCCTGCTCGTCAGCTTCGTCATCATCCATGTCTTCGTCGTCGTCGTCATCTTCATCCTTGTCGCGGCCGCGGGGAGGTCTGTCTCCTTGCCGCTGCTTGGCCTTGCCGCGGCGTCCTCCTCGGCCGGGACGTTTCTTGCCGGATCCACCAGTTCCTTCCTGGGCCTTCTCCTTGTCGCGCCGCTCGTACTCAGCTTTCTGTTGCTCAACAAGCTGTTCGACTTTCTTGCAGTTCTGGAGATCGTGACCCTTGGTGCGGTGAATCTTACAATACTGCTTGCCGGAGCTATCCTGCTTGTCGGCGGCCGCCACAGGCTGGGCCTCCTTGTCGGAGCCACCAGCTTTAGCTTCATTGGCGCCACCTCCGTTGCCGGTCTGCTCGACAGCTAGCACTTCCTTGCCCTTTTTTCTTCTGTTGTTCCGTCGCCGACCTTTCTTTGTCGGGGCGGCATCCTCACTGTCGGATCCTCCTGCTCCTGTACTCTCTCCGAGGAGCCTCCTCCCCTCTTCAGCGCGTGCACACTTGTCGGCCAGGGCGTAAAGCTCGCTGACATCTCTGATCTTACACATCGCCATCTCCTCCCTCATCCTTCGGTTTCGCACGTTCTGATGGAACGCGCTGATGATCGCGGCGGGGTGGACGTCTGGGATGTTGTGCTGTACACGGCTGAATCTCTGAATGTACTTGCGCAGTGGTTCTCCTTCCTTCTGGGCGAGCAGATGAAGATCGCTCTCTTGGCCATGTGGCTTGTGGCCGCCTGTAAAGGCGCCGACAAACTGATGGCATAAATCAGCCCAAGAGGATATGGAGTTGTCCGGCAAGTGCATGAGCCAGGATCTGACATTGGGCTTGAGCACCAGCGGGAAGTAGTTGGCAAGGATCTTGTCATCTCGTCCCCCGGCAGCCTGCACCGCAATGGTGTAGATGCTGAGGAACTCCGACGGATGCGTCTTGCCGTCGTACTTCTCCGGTACGTCTGGCTTGAAGTTCTTTGTACTGGGCCACTGGACTTGCCGCAGCTCACGAGTGAACGCAGGGCAACCTACCGCGTACGGCAGATCGCCTAGTTCCCCTGGCGCATGCATGTCAACAGAGGGCCCAGCGCGCTTGTCGGACTAATGTCGCGCTTCTCTTCGGTGCTCGATGCGGGTTCGAGCGTCTTCTTCTTGTCGTTCATGGAGAACTTGGCGCTCGTCGCGACGAGCTCGTGGGTCTGACGACGCGGTGGAGCCGCTTTCAGGGTGGACCCGGCGAGTCGACGATTTTGGCCTTCGTAGTGGAGAGTGCATGGAAGTCGCACCTCCCCCGGTCTTGTTGCCATCGGCTCGCGTCCGGCTGTCCTGCCGCGGCAGCGAGGTGCTTGGTTGCCGCGCAGTGTCGCCGTTGGCGAAGCCGATGAGGCTCTGGATAGTGGCCCTCCATTCGTCGGTCTTGTCCGCCGTCGGAGGATAGTCTAGGAGCAGTTGAGCTCGCGCCAAGGCTTCTGCTGGAGTGGTGGGCGGCGGAGGTGAACGGTGCGAGGAGTGGGGCGTGCTCGGACTCCTAACCACGTTAGAAGGAGCAGTGCCCCGTCCAGGCGACCGTACTTCGCTCGAGCCAGCATGTTGACGTGCATGTTGGTCTTGAGCGCCACGAGAACCACCAGCTTGATATTGGCCCAGCGGACGTATGGCGCTGCGGACGCCATGACGCTGCTGGTCCCGCGCCTCCTGAGAGTGGCGCGGCGCGCGCATGGACGCCGAGGTCTGTGTCGCCTTGTCCTTGGACTTGGCCGCACTGAGGACTCCCTTGTCGACGCCCATTCTTCCGCCGGCGTCCACTCCACCACCCGTTTGCCCCGGAGGTGGTGAAAGCGACGCAGATGGAATAGCTGCCTCCGAATCCTTCTTCTTCGGTGGCATGTCGATGAAGACGATGAAGATTTAGCTCGCGTGCACGCCGGATCGGGTTCGCACAATCTCGACGCCCCCTACCTGGCGCGCCAAAGATGTCAGGGAAACTGATCCACGAACACCTATGGGGATCGGTGGACCGAGCCCCTTTCGATTCGGTGAGGGCGGAGGTCGCACAAAGAGCGGATCGAGGCAGTACACGCGAGCAGTTTTACCCAGCTTCGGGCCGCACGGATGCGTAAAACCCTACTGCTGCTTGTTTGTGTGTATTGAATTCTTGCTCAGGAGCGATGGACGCTGCCAGACCGAGCGTGAGAGTGTTCCTGATGTTTCAAACCAGCCGAACCCCCCCTACGTTGCGCTTGGGCCTCCTTTTATACTTTCAAGGGGTCACCGACAGGTGGCAACGTAGACTAGAAGGGTAAAAATGGAAAAGGATGTGGTAGGTGCAGCTACCGCTACTGTGGACACAGTGCACCCTACCTAACTCTGACGGCAGGGGACAAGGTCATTGAATGCCTGTCTGAGTTGCCTAAACAGTGCAAAAAGTGACCGTTAGGAGCGCCACCGTTCGCCACGATGGCCTCCTCTTCATCTCTGCTTGCCACCGCGTACCCCTAGCTGCACAGGTTCCCGCCACGCGCCCCTGAGAAAGCCTCATGGCGACACACGAGCAGGTGCGCTGGAGCGCGGGTACAGAGTGGAAGCGGGCCCCCGGCGAGTACCTTGTCGGGGTCGTCGTCTTGTCGAGTCCAGAAGCTTGTCGCTCACCGGACCTTGCCGGGACGTGCGGTGCATCGCGGCGAGTTTCTTGAAGTGCCGTGGTTGGCCTTCCCGGCAAGCTCCTCTTGCCGGGGCCTTGTCTCTTCCCGGCAAGATCCTCTTGCCGGGGCCTTGTCTCTTTGTCTTGAATGCTTTGTTCTTGAATGGCTCCAAAGGAACCCACGGAGGACCCTGGCGGTCGTTCGGCAAGCCTTGCCGCGGGGCGCTGCAACTGCCCGTGCACGAGTTCGGGATACTAGGGTACCCCTACTCTAGTACACCGACACCAAGGACACCAAAAAGTCAAAGCTTGGGGATGCCCCGGAAGGCATCCCCTCTTTCGTCTACTTCCATCGGTAATTTACTTGGAGCTATATTTTTATTCACCACATGATATGTGTTTTGCTTGGAGCGTCTTGTATTATTTGCGTCTTTGCTTGTTAGTTTACCATAATCATCCTTGCTGTACACACCTTTTGAGAGAGCCATACATGATTTAGAATTTTCTAGAATACTCTATGTGCTTCACTTATATCTTTTGAGCTTGATAGTTTTGCTCATAGTGCTTCACTTAAACCTTTTTGAGCGTAATAACTTTTGCTCTAGTGCTTCACTTAGATATTTTAGAGCACGGTGGTGGATTTTTTTTAAAGAAACTATTGATCTCTCATGCTTCACTTAGATTATTTTGAGAGTTGTTAATAGCATGGTAATTTGCTTAATGTTAATATACTTGGTATTCAAGATTTGTGAAACTTTCTTTTGAGTGCGTTGAATACTAAGATGAGTTTGATGCTTGATAATTGTTTTGAGATATGGAGGTGATAATATCAAAGCAATGCTAGTTGGGGTGATTATGAATTTAAATAATGCTTGTGTTGAAGTTTGTGATTCCCGTAGCATGCACGTATGGTGAACCGCTTTGTGATGAAGTCGGAGAACAATTTTATTTATTGATTGTCTTCCTTATGAGTGGCAGTCGGGGACGAGCGATGGTCTTTTCCTACCAGTCTATCCCCCTAGGAGTATGCGTTTAGTGCTTTGGTTTTTGATGACTTCTAAATTTTTGCAATAAGTGCATGAGTTCTTTTGATTAATGTTGAGTCAATGGATTATACGCACTCTCACCCTTCCTCCATTGCTAGCCTCTCTAATACCGCGCACTTTTCATCGGTATCGAGGGCGAAGTAGACTTTTGCAATAAGTATATGAGTTCTTTTTTGACTAATGCGAGTCCATGGACATATGCACACCTATCCTTTTACTTTGCTAGTCTTTATTATTACCGCGCAACTCTCGCCGGTATTGAACCCTTTATTTACCTTCCTCAAAACAGCCACCATACCTACCTATTATGGCATTTCCATAGCCATTCCGAGATATATTGCCATGCAAGTTTCCACCGTTCCGTTTATTATGACACGCTCCATCATTGTCATATTGCTTTTTGCATGAACATGTAGTTGACATTGTATTTGTGGCAAGGCCACCTTCATAATTTTCATACATGTCACTCATGATTCATTGCATATCCCGGTACACCGCCGGAGGCATTTATATAGAGTCATATTTTGTTCTAAGTATCGAGTTGTAACTGTTGAGTTGTAAGAAAAAATAAAAGTGTGATGATCATCATTATTAGAGCATTGTCCTAGTGAGGAAAGGATGATGGAGACTATGATTCCCCCATAAGTCGGGATGAGACTCCGAATGAAAAAAAAAGAAGTGGCCATAAAAAAAAGAGAAAAGGCCCAAATAAAAAAAATAAAAAAATGGGAGAAAATGAGAGAAGGGACAATTCTACTATCCTTTTTCCACACTTGTGCTTCAAAGTAGCACCATGATCTTCATGATAGAGAGTCTCATATGTTGTCACTTTCATATACTAGTGGGAATTTTTCATTATAGAACTTGGCTTGTATATTCCAATGATGGGCTTCCTCAAAAGTGCCCTAGGTCTTCGTGAGCAAGCAAGTTGGATGCACACCCACTTAGTTTCTTTTGTTGAGCTTTCATATACTTATAGCTCTAGTGCATCCGTTGCATGGCAATCCCTACTCACTCACATTGATATCTATTGATGGGCATCTCCATAGCACGTTGATACACCTAGTTGATGTGAGACTATCTTCTCCTTTTTGTCTTCTCCACAACCACCATTCTATTCCACCTATAGTGCTATGTCCATGGCTCACACTCATGTATTGCGTGAAAATTGAAAAGGTTTGAGATTACTAAAGTATGAAACAATTGCTTGGCTCGTTATCGGGGTTGTGCATGATTAAATACTTTGTGTGATGAAGATAGAGCATAGCCAGACTATATGATTTTGTAGGGATAACTTTCTTTAACCATGCTATTTTGAGAAGACATGATTGCTTTAATTTATATGCTTGAAGTATTATTACCTTTATGTTAATATGAACTTTTGTCTTGAATCTTTCGGATCTGAATATTCATACCACAATTAAGAAGATTTACATTGAAATTATGCCAAAGTATCACTCCGCATCAAAAATTCTTTTTTATCATTTACCTACTCGAGGACGAGCAGAAATTAAGCTTGGGGATGCTTGATATGTCTCCAACGTATCTATAATTTTTTATTGCTCCATGCTACTTTATCTACTGTTTGGAACTATATTGGGATTTATTTTCCACTTTTATATTATCTTTGGGACTAACCTATTAACTGGAGGCCCAGCCCAGAATTGTTGTTTTTTTGCCTATTTTAGTATTTCGAAGAAACAGAATATCAAACGGAGTCCAAACGGAATGAAACCTTTGGGAACGTGATTTTCTCACCGAACGTGATCCAGGAGACTTGGACCCTACTCCAAGAAGTGCCAGAGGTGGTCACGAGTGTGGAGGGTGCCCCCCTAGGTGCGCCCCCTACCTCGTGGGCCCCCTGTTGCTCCACCGACGTACTCCTTCCTCCTATATATACCTACGTACCCCCATCAGATCAAATACGGAGCCAAAAACCTAATTCCACCGCCGCAACCTTCTGTATCCATGAGATCCCATCTTGGGGCCTATTCCGGAGCTCCGCCGGAGAGGGCATCTACCACGGAGGGCTTCTACATCAACACCATAGCCTCTCTGATGAAGTGTGAGTAGTTTACTTCAGACCTTCGGGTCCATAGCTAGTAGCTAGATGGCTTCCTCTCTCTTTTTGGATCTCAATACAATGTTCTCCCCCTCTCTTGTGGAGATCTATTCGATGTAATCTTCTTTTTGCGGTGTGTTTGTTGAGACCGATGAATTGTGGGTTTATGATCCAGCTTATCTATAAATAATATTTGATTCTTCTCTGAATTCTTTTATGTATGATTGAGTTATATTTGCAAGTCTCTTCGATTTATCCGTTTGGTTTGGCCAACTAGATTGGTAGTTCTTGCAATGGGAGAAGTGTTTAGCTTTGGGTTCAATCTTGCGATGTCCTTACCCAGTGACAGAAAGGGTTGCAAGGCACGTATTGTATTGTTGCCATCGAGGATAACAAGATGGGGTTTTTATCATATTGCATGAATTTATCCCTCTACATCATGTCATCTTGCTTAAGGCGTTACTCTGTTTTTAACTTAATACTCTAGATGCATGCTGGATAGCGGTCGATGAGTGGAGTAATAGTAGTAGATGCAGAATCGTTTCGATCTACTTGTCTCGGACGTGATGCCTATATACATGATCATACCTAGATAATCTCATAATTATTTGCTTTTCTATCAATTGCTCAACGGTAATTTGTTCACCCACCGTAGAATACTTATGCTCTTGAGAGAAGCCACTAGTGAAACCTATGGCCCGCGGGTTTATTCTCATCATATCAATCTCCATTACTTTATTACTTGCTTTCTTTTTACTTTGCCTTTTACTTTTTACTTTGCATCTCTATATCAAAAATACCAAAAATATTATTTATCATCTCTATCAGATCTCACCCTCGTAAGTGACCGTGAAGGGATTGACAACCCCTAATCGCGTTGGTTGCGAGTAGCTATCGTTTTGTGTAGGTACGAGGGACTCGTGCGTGATCTCCTACTGGATTGATACTTTGGTTCTCAAAAACTGAGGGAAATACTTACGCTACTTTACTGCATCATCCTCTCCTCTTCGGGGAAATCCCACGCAGTGCTCAAGAGGTAGTACCTTCCCGCTTCTATGGAGCTTCCATTTCCTTCCTTTGTGCATATTTTGGTCCCAGCAGTAGTACCGCGGTGCCCAGCGGTAGTACTGCTCAAGAGCCACAGGCGGCAGTACCGCTCTGCGGCGGCAGTACCGCTCTGCAGCGGTAGTACCGCTGCGGTACCGGGCTCCTACCGCCTCGATTCGAGGGGGTCGCCTCTCGTGTCGGATTGTGCGGCACTAAGCAGCAGTAGTAGAAGCGTTAGTACCGCTCGTGAGCGGTAGTACCGCCCTACCACCGCGGTAGTACCACACTGGGTCCGATTTCTGCCCATCTGCTAGCCCTCCCAGACTGCACGACAGTACCGCAAGGGGGGCGGTAGTACCGTTGGGCCCAGTGGTAGTACCGCTGCCCCCTGCGGTAGTACCGACCTCTGCGGGGCTGTTTTGGGGGGTAACAGTTGGATTGTTCCCCCCTCTATAAAAGGAGGTCTTCTTCTCCAAAGTTGACCTATCTCTTCCCCCAAAGCTTCATTGTTGCTCAAAGCTTCATTTTCGCCCGATCTCTCTCCCTAGCCAATCAAACTTGTTGATTTGCTCGGGATTGGTTGAGAAGGCCCCGATCTACACTTCCACCAAGAGAAATTTGATTCCCCCCCACTAATCCCTTGTGAATCTTGTTACTCTTGGGTGTTTGAGCACCCTAGATGATTGAGGTCACCGCCGAGCCATAGTCCATTGTGGTGAAGCTTCATGGTGTCGTTAGGAGCCTCCAATTAAGTTGTGGAGATTGCCCCAACCTTGTTTGTAAAGGTTCGGTCGCCGCCTCCAAGGGCACCAATAGTGGAATCATGACATCTCGCATTGTGTGAGGGCGTGAGGAGAATACGGTGGCCCTAGTGGATTCTTCGGGAGCATTGTGCCTCCACACCGCTCTAATGGAGACGTACTTCCCTTAAAAAGGAAGGAACTTCGGTAACACATCACCATCTCCATCGGTTCCCCTTTTGGTTATCTCTCACCTTTACTTGTGCAAGCTTATATTGTGTTGCATCTCTTGCTTGGTTGTGTGCTTGTTTTTATCGCATCATATAGGTTGCTCGCCTAGTTGCATATCTAGACAACCTACTTTGTTGCAAAGTTGATATTGGTAAATAAAAGCTAAAATTGTTAGTTGCTTATTCACCCCCTCTAGTCAACTATATCGATCCTTTCAGGATTGAATTTTGCTTCTAGAAATATTTTAGATTCGGCCGCGGGACGCACTTTTATGGAAATCACTTTAGGATAGGCTACTAAGCTCCGAGATAATATTATGGTTAATTATTCTCAATGGCACACCAAAACATCCACTAGTAAAAAAGGTTCATGCGATTGAAGATATTAATGTTTTGAGTGGAAAGATGGATGAACTTATGAAATTATTTGCTAATAAAAGTGTTTCTTCTGATCCCAATGATATGCCTTTGTCCACTTTGATTGAGAATAATAATGAATCTACGGATGTGAATTTTGTCGATAGGAACAATTTTGGTAACAACACGTATAGAGACAATTTTAATCCTAGGCCATTTCGTAGTAATTCCTCTAATAATTATGGTAATTCCTACAACAATTCTTATGGAAGTTTTAATAAGATGCCCTCTGATTTTGAGAATAGTGTTAAAGAATTTATGAGTTCGCAAAAGAATTTCAATGCTTTGATTGAAGAAAAATTTCTCAAGATTGATGATTTGGCTAGGAACATGGATATAATTTCTCTTGATGTCGATTCTTTGAAACTTAGATCTGTCCCACCTAAGAATGATATCAATGAGTCTCTCAAATCCATGAGAATTTCCATTGATGAGTGCAAATAAAGAACCGCTAAAATGCGTGCTAAAAAGGATTGGTTTGTAAAAGCGTGTTCTTCTAGTTTTCATGATAATAATGATGAAGATCTAAAAGTGATTGATGTGAATCCTATTAAATATTTGTTTTCCAATATGAATCTTTATAAATATGGGACTGGAGATGAGTCCACTTTAGTTAAAAGGCGTCCCAAGGATTCAGAGTTTTTAGATCTAGATGCAAAAATTGATAAAACTGGGATTGGAGAGGTCAAGACTTTAAGTAGCAATGAACCCACTCTTTTGGAGTTCAAGGAATTTAATTATGATAATTGATCTTTAATAGATTGTATTTCCTTGTTGCAATTCGTGTTAAATTCTCCTCATGCTTATAATCAAAACAAAGCTTTTACTAAACATATCGTTAATGCTATGATGCAATCTTTTGAAGAAAAGCTTGAATTAGAAGTTTCTATCCCTAGAAAACTTTATGATCAGTGGGAACCTACTATTAAGATTAAGATTAAAGATTATGAATGTTATGCTTTGTGTGATTTGGGTGCTAGTGTTTCCACGATTTCAGAAACTTTGTGTGATGTGTTGGGTTTTCGTGAATTTGATGATTGCTCTTTAAATTTGCATCTTGCGGATTCCACTATTAAGAAACCTATGGGAAGGATTAATGATGTTATTATTGTTGAAAATATGAATTATGTGCTCGTAGATTTCATTGTTCTTGATATAGATTGCAATCCTGCATGTCCTATTATTCTTGGTAGACATTTCCTTAGAACGATTGGTGCAATTATTGTTATGAAAGAAGGAAACATTAGATTCCAATTTTATTTAAGGAAAGGCATGAAACACTTTCCTAAGAAGAAAATTAAATTGTCATATGAATCTATTATGATAGCCACTTATGGATTGCATACCAAAGATGGCAATACCTAGATCAATTCGCGTTTTTATACCTAGCTAAGGGCATTAAACAATAGCGCTTGTTGGGAGGCAAGCCAATTTTTTTTGTTCATTGCTTTTTGTTTCTGTTTAGTAATAAATAATTCATCTAGCCCCTGGTTAGATGTGGTTTTATGTTTTAATTAGTGTTTGTGCGAAGTTGAACCTTTAGGATAGCTTATGGTGATAGTTGTGTTTATCCTGCTGAAAATCAGAAACTTTTGCGCTTAGTAAATTAGTTTTGAGAATTCACAGAAACGTGATTTTGATCTGATTCTTTTTTCTCTGGGTTGTTACACAAATTTCTCAGGTTTGCCTAAATTGTATCGATTTTTGGTGTTACAGAAGTATTCGAGAGTTACAGATTACTACAAAGTATTCTGTTTCTGACAGATTCTATTTTTCGCGTGTTGTTTGCTTATTTTGATGAATCTGTGGGTAGTATCAGGGGTATGAACCGTGGAAAAGTTGGAATACAGTAGATATTACACCAATATAAATAAAGAATGAGTTTGCAATAGTACCTTAAAGTGGTGACTTATTTTCTTATATTAACGGAGCTCATGAGATTTTGTTGAGTTTTGTGTTCTGAAGTTTTCAAGTTTTGGTAAGGATTTGATGGACTATGGAATAAGGAGTGGCAAGAGCCTAAGATTGGGGATGCCCAATGCCCCCCAAGGTAATATTTAAGGACAACCAAAAGCCTAAGCTTGGGGGCATCCCTCTTTCGTCTTTGTTTATCGGTAACTTTACTTGAGGCTATATTTTTATTCACCACATGATATGTGTTTTGCTTGGATGGTCTTGTATGATTTGAGTCTTTTCTTTTTAGTTTACCACAATCATCCTTGCTGTACACTCCTTTTGGGAGAGACATGCATGAATCATGATTTATTAGAATACTCTATGTCTTCACTTATATCTTTTGAGCTAGGCAATATTGCTCTAGTACTTCACTTATATATTTTTAGAGCACAACAGTGGCTTTATTTTATAGAAATTTTTGAACTCACATGCTTCACTTATATTATTTTGAGTCTTTTAGAACAGCATGGTAATTTTCTTGGGTTATAAAACTAGTCCTAATATGATGGGCATCCAAAAGAGATATAATAAAAACTTTCATATGAAGTGCATTGAATACTATGAGAAGTTTGATTCTTTATGATTGTTTTGAGATATGAAGATGGTGGTACTAGAGTCATGCTAGTGGAGTAATTGTGAATTTGATAAATACTTGTGTTGAGGTTTGTGAGTCCCGTAGCATGCACGTATGGTGAACCGTTGTGTGACAAATTTGGAGCAACAAGTATCTCTTTGATTGTCATCCTTTGTCTGGAGGTCAGGATCGCGCGATGGTTAACTCCTACCAATCCTTCCCCTAGGAGCATGCGCGTAGTGCTTGGTTTTGATGACTTATAGATTTTTTGCAATAAGTATGTGAGTTCTTTATGACTAATGTTGAGTCCATGAATTATACGCACTCTCACCCTTCCACCGTTGCTAGCCTCTCTAGTATCGCGCAACTTTCGCCGATACAATACACCCACCATATACCTTCCTCAAAACAACCATCATACCTACCTATTATGGCATTTCCATAGCCATTCCGAGATATATTGCCATGCAACTTTCCATCGTTCCATTTATTATGACACGCTTCATCATTGTCATATTGCTTTGCATGATTATGTAGTTGACATCGTATTTGTGATAAAGCCATCTTTCATAATTCTTTCATACATGTCACTCTTGAATCATTGCACATCCCGGTACACCGCCGGAAGCATTCACGTAGAGTCATATTTTGTTCTAAGCATTGAGTTGTAATTTTTTGAGTTGTAAGTAAATATAAGTGTGATGATTACCATTATTAGAGCATTGTCCCATGTGAGAAAAAAAGGGAGGCCAAAGAATCCCAAATATTTTTTCTAGAGAAATAGAGAGAAGGGGCAATGTTACTCTCCTTTTTCCACACTTGTGCTTAAAAATAGCACCATGATCTTCATGATAAAGAGTCTCTTATTTTGTCACTTTCATATACTAGTGGGAATTTTTCATTATAGAACTTCGCTTGTATATTCCAACGATGGGCTTCCTCAAATGCCCTAGGTCTTCATGAGCAAGCAAGTTGGATGCACACCCACTTAGTTTATTTTTTGAGCTTTCATACACTTATAGCTCTAGTGCATCTGTTGCATGGCAATCCCTACTCACTCACATTAATATCTATTGATGAGCATCTACATAGCCCATTGATACGCCTAGTTGATGTGAGACTATCTCCGTCTTTTTGTCTTCTTCACAACCACCATTCTATTCCACCTATAGTGCTATGCCCATGGCTCACGCTCATGTTTGCGTGAAAGTTGAAAAAAGTTTGAGAATAATAAATTATGAAACAATTACTTGGCTGAAATAAGGGTTGTGCGTGATTTGAATATTTTGTGTGACGAAGATGGGGCATAGCCAGACTATATGATTTTGTAGGGATAAGCTTTCTTTGGCCATGTTATTTTGAGAAGACATAATTGCTTTGTTAGTATGCTTGAAGTATTATTGTTTTTATGTCAATATTAAACTTTTGTTTTGAATCTTTTGAATCTGAACATTCATGCCACAATAAAGAAAATTACATGGATAAATATGTTACGTAGCATTCCACATCTAAAATTCTGTTTTTATCATTTACCTACTCGAGGACGGGCAGGAATTAAGCTTGGGGATGCTTGATACGTCTCCAATGTATCTATAATTTTTTATTGTTCCATGTTATTATATTATCTGTTTTGGATGTTTAATAGGAATTTATATGCTATTTTATATTATTTTTGGGACTAACCTATTAACCGAGAGCCTAGTGCCAGTTTCTATTTTTTTGCCTATTTTAGAGCTTCGCAGAAAAAGAATAGCAAACAGAATGAAACTTTCACGATGATCTGTCTTGGACCAGAAGGAAACCAGAAGACTTGGAGATGAAGTCGGAGATGCAACGAGGCGGTCACGAGGTAGGAGGGCGCGCCCCCTACCTCATGGGCCCCTCGTGGGTCTCCTGACCTAGCTCCTTCACTTATATATACTCTTATACCCTGAAAACATCCAGGGGAGCCACGAAACCACTTTCCCACCGTCGCAACCTTTTGTACCCGTAAGATCCCATCTAGGGACCTTTTCTGGCATCCTGCCGGAGGGGGATTCGATCACGGAGGGCTTCTACATCAACACCATTACCTCTCCGATGAAGCGTGAGTAGTTTACCACAGCCCTACGGGTCCATAGCTAGTAGCTAGAAGACTTCTTCTCTCTTTTTGATTCTTAATACCATGTTCTCCTCGATGTTCTTGGAGACCTATTCGATGTAATATTATTTTGCGGTGTGATTGCCAAGATCCGATGAATTGTAGATTTATGATCATATTATCTTTGAATATTATTTGGTTCTTCTCTGAATTCTTATATGCATGATTTGATAACTTTGCAAGTCTCTTCGTATTACTGAAAGTTTGGCATACTAGATTGATCTTTCTTGCAATGGGAGAAGTGTTTAGGTTTGGGTTCAATCTTGCGGTGTCCTTTTCAAGTGACAGTAGGGGCAGCAAGGCACGTATTGTATCGTTGCCATCGAGGATAAAAAGGTGGGGTTTTCATCATATTGCTTGAGTTAATTCCTCTACATCATATCATCTTACTTATTGTGTTACTCTGTTCTTTATGAACTTAATACTCTAGATGCAGGCAGGAGTCGGTCGATGTGTGGAGTAATAGTAGTAGATGCAGAATCGTTTCGGTCTACTTGACATGGACGTGATGCCTATGTTCATGATCATTGCCTTAGATATCGTCATAATTTTTCGCTCTTCTATCAATTGCTCGCCAGTAATTTGTTCACCCACCGTAATATATGCTATCTTAAGAGAACCCACTAGTGAAACCTATGGCCCCGGGTCTCTTTTCCATCATATAAGTTCTCTTTTACATCGTACTAGTTTCCGATCTACTATTTTGCATTTTTTTGCTTTCCGATCTATAAACCAAAAACACCAAAAATGTTTACTTACCGTTTATCTATCTCTATCAGATCTCACTTTTGTAAGTAACCGTGAAGGGATTGACAACCCCTTTGTCGCGTTGGGTGTAAGTTGTTGATTGTTTGTGCAGGTATTCGGTGACTTATGCGTTGTCTCCAACTGGATTGATACCTTGGTTCTCAAACTGAGGGAAATACTTACGCTACTTTGCTGTATCACCCTTTCCTTCAAGGGAAAAACCAACGCAAGCTTAAGAGGTAGCACTGGGCATGGCCCATGGGCTACGTGCGTACACCTCGAGAGGGCCCCCTAATTTTGGGGGCCCGGGACGGCTGCCCTTGCCCCCTAGGGCCGGCCCTGGGTAGGGGTACTAGAGCATCCCTGGCAAATCCCCATCCCGCAAAACCGTTTTAAGGAGATCCTATTCCGCGTCGAATTCCCTCGTGGTACTGCAAATGATTTTGCGGCCAAATATTGACACCAACTATACATTCATATAGATGCACGAAATCAACTACACCCTCCATTTGACACTACACTAGTATAAAAACACTCTTATATTATGGGACCGAGGGAGTAGAAAATAGTCATGCCATAATAGTTCACATCCAAAATCATGCGCAATATATAAACATAGAAAGTTTGTCCATACGAATGCGTAATCATACAAAAAAACATGATCAAACCACCACCGGTCTTGATCAAATCAAGCAACATCATTGTGGGCGTTCGATCCAAAGTCGAACCAAAGATCGTCGGTGGTATCATCCGCTGGAGGGCCTGGAGGAGGTGCCCGGCCTTGAGCCGAAACCAACTTCTTCCTCGGGCCCTTCGACTGTGACTTCGCCTGCCCGCCAGAGGGGGTGGAGGAGATGCCCGGTCTCGAGCTGGCGAACGCGACAGGGGGATCATGACGGCGGCGGAAGAAGGTAGCGCGACGGCGAGCACGACTCCATGGATGACGTGATTCCCTTGGCACTTCTGGTTCACGTAGGCAGCAGAAGGAATTGGCGCGGCGACGGGGAATATGGCCGCGAGAGTCTTAGAAGGGCGAGGCGGCATCGATGGGGACCGTGGCGCATGAAATGCGTCGCTTGATTGCTATGAGTACTCCATGTCGACGGTTGGTGGCACAACGAGGCGCTAGAGAGATCGGCGGCGGGGAACACGATCGCGGGAGGCTCGGAAGGATGAGGCGGCAACGATGGGGACGGCGACGCATGAAATTCACCGCCCGATTGTTCTGGGTACTCCATGCCGGCGGTTGGTAACGTGGCGAGGCGAGGCGGTGAGGGGTCGGAGAGATCGGCGGCGGTGGCTTTGGGGGAGGCGGCGCATGAAATGTGCCGGCCTGTGGCTATGGGTTCTCCATGCACGCAGTTGGTGGCACTAAGAGGCGAGACGA
>NC_041387.1:640412061-640456711 GCF_002162155.2 Triticum dicoccoides
AAGGGGTGGAAGTTTCCTTCCCGCCAACTCACGCGCGAGACAGAGGGAACGGCAAAAATCGAGAGGAGAGGGGGTCCGGAGATATGCCGGGTGCGGCCCGAAATATGCAGCTCCCGTGAAAAAATTCACAGCCATTTCATCGAACTTGGTTGGGACGATTTTTTGTCTCGGTCCACAAAACGACGGTTATTGTAGAGGACGTGGCTTTTTGCAGGATCTGCCGAAGATAGTTCTTAGCACGGGAACGGGAAGGGAGGCGGAAGTAGACCAGCCATTTGAATGTTTCGCTTGTGGGAAGGGAGAGCTGATTTTGAGCTAAAAGTCAGAGGATCTCTTTGCTTTGGGGACAAGCACGTGGAGGTCAGGTCCTCCTATGGTCTACTTTGCATGCGTGTAATACGTGCGTGTGTGCTGCAGAAGACCCTGTGCCAGGCTAGAATAGCGTTTGGCACAAGAAATCATTTTGTGTACAGTACCCTTTCTAGTTTGAGTTTTAGGCGAGGTTATTCCACGGCAGCAAACTGAAGACAAGATTAAAGTTGTCCCTGTCCGTCACTTTTATTTTATTTTTACAATTCCGTGAAGCCGTAGACATTGTGTTCTCCTGTTATTTGAGGTATACAATTCAATTCCGCGCCCGGTATCATCTACACCTGATGAACAGTAAAAAGAAGAAAAAATCTGATTATTATTTTTTGGGGTGCAAGATGCTCAAATGTGTGATATTTGTGCAATTACCAAATTTGGCACCGGCGTCACACATGAGCATTTTGCACCATAAAAAAATGCAGATATCTTGTTGCCATTTAAAATGATATTACTATTCATAACCCGGTACAGAACAACCGTGTCCGTTCCTTTATTAATCGGAAAAACTAACGCCCACACGTGTGGGCGTTTGCACATTGCCCACACGCCTCCACCACTACTGATTTTGCCACGTATGAACAGATGACATTAGCAGATTTTTTTGTTTTCGGCTTAAAAATGTTTTATCTCCTAATTAAAAAGGTGAATTAAAAATCCGCTTTCACCATTAAATCCGTCTCGACGAGATATTCAAAACTAGACCCCACGTTGATATGTTTTGACGAAAAAAAAATTTGTCCAAAAGTTGCCATGATATTTACGTTGTAGTTGCCATAGTACTTAAACTAAAGTTGTCATGTGGCAATTTTAGTTTGTAGATCATGGCAATTTTAGTTCTTCGATGATGGCAATTCCAGTACTTTGACCACAAAAATATTTTTTTGTATGAACCATGGCAATTTTAAGTGCATGTATCATGGCAATTTTAATTTATGATGCATGGCATGTCTAGTTTCTTAATTTCCCGTTTTATAATATGTCAAAAATTACTTTTAAATGTAGAAGAAAATAGCTGAAACATATCATGGCAATTTCAGTGTAAATATCATGGCAATTCATGTGCAATAGACACGACAACTTTTAACCAAATAAATAATTTGTCGAAATATATTGATATGAGATCTAGTTTTGAAGATCTCATCGCGAGGGATTTAATGGTGAAAACGGATCTTCAATCGGATTTTTCATTTAAGAGATAAAACATTTTAAAAACAGAAAGTCCAAAAAGATTTTCACATGCATGCATGCGGTGACATGGCGTAGTATGTGTGCTATAGGGCGTGTGGGCGGGTTTGGCTCCCACCACACGTGTGGGCGTTAGAGCATCTCCAGCCGGCCCCCCAGGAAGCCCCCCGGAGCCACTTTTTCAGCGCGGCGGGTGAAAAAAATCCCCACTCGCGCCCCCACGACTTCAAAAAACGCTGGATTTAGACGAAAACAGAGCCGGCGGTCTCAGGGCGATCCCAGGCCACTGGGGGCTGTTGGGGGCGGAGAGAGAAGATTTTGCATGTGAATGGCCCACTGTCAGCCTCCCACTCGGCCAGGCAATACTTTTCCTCCCGGTCCCACCCACGTACTCGCCACCCCCCCTCCTGCTGGTCGCGGCCGCCTCCTGGCCGCGCGCTGGACTCTGTCTCCTCACCGCCGCCCTCTGCTCACACAGCTCCAATGCGCCGCCCTACTCACAGTGCGTCGCCGTCGCCGCCCTGCTCGTCGCGCGCTGGCCCGGGCTCGAGGAGCGGTGGCGCTGGCCGGATCGGGCGAGGCTGGGGCTGGCGAGGCCGGGGTGTGGCCGGAGCGCGCGTGGCCGGGGCGCAGGAGGAGCGCGCGTGGGCAGGCAGAGGAGGACGGGATGGGGCGGCGAGAGGACGGGGCCTTCCGCGCCAACGTCGACGGGGGCGCACGCCCGGCCTTCAGCCCCGTGGACCTCGGCCACGGCTTCGGCTTCGCGCAGGTCCTCAACGGCTGGACGTGGGCGGCGGAGCAGGTTGAGGGGCGCGGCGGGTGCGATGGGCCTGCAGAAGCAGAACTCGTCGTCGGCCGACATCGAGCGGAACGAGGCGTGGGAGCGGCGGCGACGCGGGATACTCGGGAGGGGCCGCCGCTCGCCGCTGCAGCGCGCGCAGAGCATCACCGACGACCAGCTCGACGAGCTGCGCGGCTCCCTCGATCTGGGCTTCCGCTTCGACCCGCCCTTGCAGCGCTGCGCCGCCTACGACGCCGGTAGGAGCCGCCTCGTCGAGACGCTCCCGGCGCTCAACCTCCTCTACACCGTCGCCGCCAATGCCAACACCGGCGCGACCAGCCAGTGCTCCTGCGGTGCTTCCCTTCCCTGTAGATGACCCGCCGGAAATGGTGAAGATGAGGCTAAAGCAGTGGGCACAGGTGGTGGCGTTGTGCATGCGCAGCCGGCGAGGTGCCCGGTCCTTCTCCTCCCTCGTCCGTTGTTCACCAGCCCCGCTCGTCCTCGTCGGCCCCCGCTTCTCGCCAACACTGCTCCTGGGGGCGCAACGAGTGGAAAAAATCCCGCCCCCAGGCCAAAGTTCTCGCCGGCAGTCCCCCAGGAGGCGAAAAAATGCCTCCTGGGGGGGCTCAACGGCTGGAGATGCTCTTAGCGTTGTCCTTATTAATTCCTCTATTCTGGATTGACAAGTCCAAATTTTGATGGAGGCGCCGGCGAACTTGTTTCCGTCTCCAGTAGCAACGGTTCGGTTCTAACAAACAGTTGCATAATCATACATATCAATACATAGGAGCATCTCTCATCCCATTTAACAACAATTTGAAACGGTGACAAAGCCTGAGCCAGACATAGCGCGAGAACAGAGAAACATTCCTGAAACCATGAGGTCATATTTCAACAACGTGATTTACATCATTATCCTTAATTCCCTTGGACTATGTTGTGCCGTCTGTAGAATTTGAATGTCACAAGATAACACTCCAAAGGTATCAATTCAAGCATGTATAACCGAATTCTCGCATTTCAAGACCACAAAGGGGCGGCTCCCCGGTTTCATTTCGTAGAAACGAAACCACGACGGTCATACCCATGATCTAATTTTTTTTTCCGATCGGTAATGACTATTTTTGAAAATCAAAAGCAACACATTCACCCATAACATAATCCAGCCAACACAGTAACGGCACTTGTCTCCCAGCTGAATGGGAGCCCTTGGTGGATCACGGGGGTGTATGGACCCCAATCGGATGTGGAGAAGGCAGATTTCATGCAAGAACTTGTTGACATCAGAGAGGTACATGCTGGCCCGTGGATTATTGCGGGTGACTTCAACCTGCTCGTCAACCCACATGACAAAAACAACGACGCGGTGAACAGGCGCATGCTGGCTAAGTTTCGGAGGAGAACGAACTTGCTCGAACTTAAGGAAATGTACCTAAATGGGCGCAGCTACACGTGGTCGAATGAGAGAAGACGACCAACTATGGAGAAAATAGATCACATCTTCACCACTAATTGCTGGGATAATTTGCACCCGGCGGCCCTGCTCACGGTCTTGGGATCGGCGATCTCCGACCATTGTCCCCTACTCTTGGATCTCAAGGCGGATTTCACATATGGGAGACGCTTCCGTTTTGAGCAACTTTGGCCCAAGGCCGATGGGTTCTTTGAGACGATGGAGGGGGCTTGGAACTCGGTAGCCCCAGATGGGAATGCCTATGCCGTGCTGGATAAGAAACTGTGGGCCACTGCTAAGGCCTTGCAACGGTGGAGCGATAGGTGGATTGGAAACGTGAGGCTGCAAATTGCAATCACTCTGGAAGTGATTGCCCCACTCGATATGGCAATGGACAGCAGGACACTTTCGGGTGCAGAATTTGAGCTACGTAAGACTCTGAAGAGAAAGCTGTTGGGATTATGCTCACTGCAGAGATCGATAGCCCGCCAGAGATCAAGAATTCTACAGCTGAAGGAAGGGGAGGCCAACACGGCGTATTTCCAACGGCACGCCAGGCATCGCCAGAGGAAAAACCTTATCATGTCCCTTACCTCGGAGGGGCATATATACACAGGGCAGGACAACGTTGCGGCTGCAGTGGATGAATACTATGGGAACCTGTTGGGATCAGCCGCTGAAAGGAGTAGCACTCTCAACTTGGGTGTGTTGGGGTTGCCGGCGAGAGATTTAGCGCATTTGGATGCCCCCTTTTGCGCACAGGAGGTGGAGAGGGTCGTCAAGGCAATGCCCTTGGACAAGGCACCAGGGCCAGATGGGTTCACACGCCGGTTTTATGCAACTTGTTGGATGATCATCAAGGATGATTTCATGAGAGCACTTGGAGAATTTCATGCAGGCAACATGGTGGGTATGCAGGCAATCAACAAAGCTACGGTCTCCCTGCTTCCAAAGAAAGTAGGAGCGGTGGACATCATAGATTATAGGCCAGTCAGTCTGAACCATGGCGTAGTGAAGATTTTCGACAAGATTCTTGCTGCCCTATTGGCAGATGATCTCCAGTTGCTGGTGGGAAATCATCAAAGTGCCTTCGTACATGGCAGATCCTTGCATGATAATTTCAAGCTTGTGCCAGGGACGACACGCAGATTGCACGCTCTAAAAGATCCTACGGTGATCATCAAGCTAGACATCTCTAAAGCTTTTGATTCAGTCTAGTGGCCGTTCTTGCTGGAGGTCTTAAGGCACATGGCTTTCGGTGCAAAGTGGATATCGTGGATTCGCGGTTTGCTACCGACCTCGTCCACAAGAATTTCGGTAAATGGTATATCCGGAGAAACAATCTTCAACTGTCAGGGGCTAAGACAAGGAAGCCCACTCTCGCCCATGCTGTCTATACTTTGCATGGAACCGTTGCAGAGGTTGTTTGCGCATGCGATGAAAAGAGATTTGCTGGGCCCCCTAGCAAGAGCCTGTCTGAAACATCGGATCTCGATGTATGCGAATGATGTGATGATCTTTCTGAAACCCAAGGAAAATGATATTCTGACCTACTCGGTGATTCTGGGCATGTTCGGCCACGCCTCGGGCCTCAAAGTCAACAGGCAGAAGAGCTCAGCGCTGCCTATCACATGCACATAGTAGGAAATGCAGTTATTGTCAGAGAGGCTAGGATGTACACTCGCCACTTTTCCTTGCCGGTACTTGGGCTTGCCTCTTTCTATCCGTAAGCAAGGCGTTGCGCAGTTTCAGGACTTGGTGGAGCAAATTGCACAAGGCTGCCGTTCGGGATGTTGGAAATATGCCCTAGAGGCAATAATAAAAGGATTATTATTATATTTCCTTGTTCATGATAATTGTCTTTTATTCATGCTATAACTGTATTATCCGGAAATCGTAATACACGTGTGAATACATAGACCATAACATGTCCCTAGTGAGCCTCTAGTTGACTAGCTCGTTGGTCAACAGATAGTCATGGTTTCCTGACTATGGACATTAGATGTCATTGACAACGGGATCACATCATTAGGAGAATGATGTGATGGACAAGACCCATTCCTAAGCAAAGCACAAGATCGTGTAGTTCGTTTTGCTAGAGCTTTTCCAATGTCAAGTATCTCTTCCTTAGACCATGAGATCGTGTAACTCCCGGATTCCGTAGGAGTGCTTTGGGTGTACCAAACGTCACAACGTAACTGGGTGACTATAAAGGTGCACTACAGGTATCTCCGAAAGTGTCTGTTGGGTTGACACGGATCGAGACTGGGATTTGTCACTCCGTATGACGAAGAGGTATCACTGGGCCCACTCGGTAGTGCATCATCATAATGAGCTCAAAGTGACCAAGTGTTTGGTCACGAGATCATGAATTACGGTACGAGTAAATTGACTTGCTGGTAACGAGACTAACGAGGTATAGGGATACCGATGATCGAGTCTCGGACAAGTAACATACCGTCTGACAAAGGGAATTGCATACGGGGTTGATTGAATCCTCGACATCGTGGTTCATCCGATGACATCATCGAGGAGCATGTGGGAGCCAACATGGGTATCCAGATCCCGCTGTTGGTTATTGACCGGAGAGCCATCTCGGTCATGTCTGCATGTCTCCCGAACCCGTAGGGTCTACACACTTAAGGTTCGGCGACGCTAGGGTTATTAGGAAGACTTGTATGTGATTACCGAAAGTTGTTCGGAGTCCCGGATGGGATCCATGACGTCACGAGGAGTTCCGGAATGGTCCGGAGGTGAAGATTTATATATGGGAAGTTGTCATACGGACACCGGAAGGTTTCGGGGCATATCGGTATTGTACCGGGGCCACCGGAAGGGTTCCGGGGGTCCATCGGGAGGGGCCACCCCTCCCGGGGGGCCACATGGGCCGCGTGGGGCAGGAGCCAGCCCCTGGAGGGCTAGGCGCCCCCCCCTTGGGCCCATGCGCCTAGGGTTGGGGGGGGAACCCTAGAGGGGGCGCCCCCCTTGCTTGGGTGGCAAGTCCCCCCTCCCTGGCCGCCGCCCCCCCTCTAGATCCCATCTAGAGGGGCCGGCCCCCCTTGCCCCTTCCCCTATAAATAGAGGGGTGAGGGGAGGGCTGAACACCCAAGCCAAGGCGCAGCCCCTCCCCTCCCCAACACCTCTCCTCCTCCGTTGTGTGCTTGGCGAAGCCCTGTCGGAGTACTGCCTCTCCACCATCATCACGCCGTCAAGCTGCTGCTGGAGCCTTCTTCCTCAACCTCTCCTTTCCCCTTGCTGGATCAAGAAGGAGGAGACGTCGCCCGTACCGTACGTGTGTTGAACGCGGAGGTGTTGTTCGTTCAGCACTTGGTCATCGGTGATCTGAATCACGGTGAGTACGACTCCATCATCACCGTTCCCTCGAACGCTTCCGTACGCGATCTACAAGTGGTATGTAGATGCAAACTCACTCCCTTGACTCGTTGCTTAGATGAACTCATAGATGGATCTTGGTGAAACCGTAGAAAAAATTTTAATTTTCTGCAACGTTCACCAACAGTGGCATCATGAGCTAGGTCTATGCGTAGTTCTCTATTGCACGAGTAGAACACAATTTTGTTGTGGGCGTAGATCTTATAAACTTGCTTGCCGCTACTAGTCTTATTTTGCTTCAGCGGTATTGTGGGATGAAGCGGCCCGGACCAACCTTACACGTACGCTTACGTGAGACCGGTTCCACCGACTGACATGCACTAGTTGCATAAGGTGGCTGGCGGGTGTCTGTCTCTCCCACTTTAGTTGGAGCGGATTCGATGAAAAGGGTCCTTATGAAGGGTAAATAGAAGTTGACAAGATCACGTTGTGGTTATTCGTAGGTAAGAAAACGTTCTTGCTAGAACCCAATTGCAGCCACGTAAAATATGCAACAACAATTAGAGGGCGTCTAACTTGTTTTTGGAGCAATTGTCATGTGATGTGATATGGCCAGAAGTTGTGATGAATGATGAATGATATATTGTGATGTATGAGATCATGTTCTTGTAATAGGAATCACGACTTGCATGTCGATGAGTATGACAACCGGCAGGAGCCATAGGAGTTGTCTTTATTTTTTGTATGACCTCCGTGTCATTGAAGAACGCCATGTAAATTACTTTACTTTATTGCTAAATGCGTTAGCCATAGAAGTAGAAGTAGTCGTTGGCGTGACAACTTCATGAAGACACAATGATGGAGATCATGATGATGGAGATCATGGTGTCATGCCGGTGACGAAGATGATCATGGAGCCCCGAAGATGGAGATCAAAGGAGCTATATGATATTGGCCATATCATGTCACTACTATATAATTGCATGAGATGTTTATTATGTTTTATGCATCTTGTTTACTTAGAACGACGGTAGTAAATAAGATGATCCCTTATAATAATTTCAAGAAAGTGTTCCCCCTAACTGTGCACCGTTGCTAAACTTCGTCGTTTCGAAGCACCACGTGATGATCAGGTGTGATAGATCCTTACGTTCACATACAACGGGTGTAAGACAGATTTACACATGCAGAACACTTAGGGTTAACTTGACGAGCCTAGCATGTACAGACATGGCCTCGGAACACAAGAGACCGAAAGGTCGAACATGAGTCGTATAGAAGATATGATCAACATGGAGATGTTCACCGATGATGACTAGTCCGTCTCACGTGATGATCGGACACGGCCTAGTCGACTTGGATCATGTAACACTTAGATGACTAGAGGGATGTCTGATCTGAGTGGGAGTTCATTGAATAATTTGATTAGATGAACTTAATTATCATGAACTTAGTCTAAAACTTTTGCAAAATATGTCTTGTAGATCAAATGGCCAACGCTCATGTCAACATGAACTTCAACGCGTTCCTAGAGAAAACCAAGCTGAAAGATGATGGCAGCAACTATACGGACTGGGTCCAGAACCTGAGGATCATCCTCATAGCTGCCAGGAAACAATATGTCCTAGAAGGACCGCTAGGTGATGCACCCGTCCCAGAGAACCAAGACATTATGAATGCTTGGCAGACTCGCACTGATGATTACTCCCTCGTTTAGTGCGGCATGCTTTACAGCTTAGAACCGGGGCTCCAAAAGCGTTTTGAGCAACACGGAGCATATGAGATGTTCGAGGAGCTGAAACTAGTTTTCCAAGCTCATGCCCGTGTCGAGAGATATGAAGTCTCCGACAAGTTCTATAGTTGTAAGATGGAGGAAAATAGTTCTGTCAGTGAGCATATACTCAAAATGTCTGGGTTGCACAACCGCCTGTCCCAGCTGGACATTAACCTCCCAGATGAGGCGGTCATTGACAGAATCCTTCAGTCGCTCAGACCAAGCTACAAGAGCTTTGTGATGAACTACAATATGCAGGGGATGGTAAAGACCATTCCTGAAGTATTTTCAATGCTGAAGTCGGCAGAGGTTGAAATCAAGAAAGAACATCAAGTGTTGATGGTCAATAAGACCACTAAGTTCAAGAAGGGCAAGGGTAAGAAGAACTTTAAGAAGGACGGCAAAGATGTTGCCGCGCCCGGTAAGCCAGTTACCGGGAAGAAGTCAAAGAATGGACGCAAGCCTGAAACTGAGTGCTTTTATTGCAAGGGGAAGGGTCACTGGAAGCGGAACTGCCCCAAATACTTAGCGGATAAGAAGGCCGGCAACACTAAAGGTATATTTGATATACATGTAATTGATGTGTACCTTACCAGTACTCGTAGTAACTCCCGGGTATTTGATACCGGTGCCGTTGCTCACATTTGTAACTCACAACAGGAGCTGTGGAATAAGCGGAGACTGGCGAAGGACGAGGTGACGATGCGCGTCGGGAATGGTTCCAAGGTCGATGTGATCGCCGTCGGCACGCTACCTCTACATTTACCTACGGGATTAGTTTTAAACCTCAATAATTGTTATTTAGTGCCAAGTTTGCGCATGAACATTGTATCTGGATCTCGTTTAATACGAGATGGCTACTCATTTAAATCCGAGAATAATGGTTGTTCTATTTATATGAGAGATATGTTTTATGGTCATGCCCCAATGGTCAATGGTTTATTCTTAATGAATCTCGAACGTAATGTTACACATATTCATAGCGTGAATACCAAAAGATGTAAAGTTGATAACGATAGTCCCACATACTTGTGGCACTGCCGCCTTGGTCACATTGGTGTCAAGCACATGAAGAAGCTCCATGCTGATGGACTTTTAGAGTCTCTCGATTATGAATCATTTGACACATGCGAACCATGCCTCATGGGCAAAATGACCAAGACCCCGTTCTCCGGAACAATGGAGCGAGCAACCAACTTGTTGGAAATCATACATACCGATGTGTGCGGTCCAATGAGCGTTGAGGCTCGCGGAGGATATCATTATGTTCTCACTCTCACTGATAACTTGAGTAGATATGGGTATGTCTACTTGATGAAACACAAGTCTGAGACCTTTGAAAAGTTCAAGGAATTTCAGAATGAAGTAGAGAATCAACGTGACCGAAAGATAAAATTCTTATGATCGGATCATGGAGGAGAATATTTAAGTCACGAATTTGGTACACACTTAAGAAAATGTGGAATCGTTTCACAACTCACGCCGCCTAGAACACCTCAGTGTAACGGTGTGTCCGAACGTCGTAATCGCACTCTATTGGATATGGTGCGATCTATGATGTCTCTTACTGATTTACCGCTATCATTTTGGGGATACGCTCTAGAGACAGCCACATTCACTTTTAAATAGGGCACCGTCTAAATCCGTTGAGACGACACCGTATGAATTATGGTTTGGGAAGAAACCTAAGCTGTCGTTTTTAAAAGTTTGGGGATGCGATGCTTATGTCAAGAAACTTCAACCTGAAAAGCTCGAACCCAAGTCGGAAAAATGCGTCTTCATAGGATACCCTAAAGAAACCATTGGGTATACCTTCTACTTAAGATCCGAAGGCAAGATCTTTGTTGCCAAGAATGGATCCTTTCTGGAAAAAGAGTTTCTCTTGAAAGAAGTAAGTGGGAGGAAAGTAGAACTCGATGAAGTACTACCTCTTGAAAGGGATAGTAGTGTAGCTAAGGAAAATGTTCCTGTGATGCCTACACCAACTGAAGAGGAAAATAATGATGATGATCAAGGTACTTCGGATCAAGTTGCTACTGAACTTCGTAGGTCCACAAGGACACGTTCCGCACCAGAGTGGTACGGCAACCCTGTCCAGGAAATCATGTTGTTGGACAGCGGTGAACCTTCGAACTATGAAGAAGAAGTGGCGGGCCCAGATTCCAACAAATGTCTAGAAGCCATGAAATCCGAGATAGAATCCATGTATGAAAACAAAGTATGGACTTTGACTGACTTGCCCGATGATCGGCGAGCGATAGAAAACAAATGGATCTTTAAGAAGAAGACGGACGCGGATGGTAATGTCACCATCTATAAAGCTCGACTTGTCGCTAAGGGTTATCGGCAAGTTCAAGGGATTGACTACGATGAGACTTTCTCTCCCGTAGCAAAGCTTAAGTCCGCCCGAATCATGTTAGCAATTGCCGCATACTATGATTATGAGATATGGCAGATGGACGTCAAAACGGCATTCCTTAACGGGCATCTTAAGGAAGAACTGTATATGATGCAGCCGGAGGGTTTTGTCGATCCTAAGAATGCTAACAAAGTATGCAAGCTCCAGCGATCCATTTATGGGCTGGTGCAAGCATCTCGGAGTTGGAACATTCGCTTTGATGAGATGATCAAAGCGTTTGGGTTTACGCAGACTTATGGAGAAGCCTGCGTTTACAAGAAAGTGAGTGGGAGCTCTGTAGCATTTCTCATATTATATGTAGATGACATACTTTTGATGGGAAATGATATAGAATTCTTGGACAGCATTAAGGCCTACTTGAATAAGTGTTTTTCAATGAAGGACCTTGGAGAAGCTGCTTATATTAGGCATCAAGATCTATAGGGATAGATCGAGATGCCTCATAGGTCTTTCACAAAGCACATACCTTGATAAGATTTTGAAGAAGTTCAAAATGGATCAGTCCAAGAAAGGGTTCTTGCTTGTACTGCAAGGTGTGAGATTGAGCTCGGCTCAATGCCCGACCACGGCAAAAGATAAAGAAGAGATGAGCGTCATCCCCTATGCCTCAGCCATAGGATCTATTATGTATGACATGCTGTGTACTAGACCTGATGTAAACCTTGCCGTAAGTTTGGTAGGTAGGTACCAAAGTAATCCCGGCAAGGAACACTGGACAGCGGTCAAGAATATCCTGAAGTGCCTGAAAAGGACAAAGGACATGTTTCTCGTTTATGGAAGTGACGAAGAGCTTGTCGTAAAGGGTTACGTCGACGCTAGCTTCAACACAGATCTGGATGACTCTAAGTCACAAACCGGATACGTGTATATGTTGAATGGTGGAGCAGTAAGCTGGTGCAGCTACAAGCAGAGCGTCGTGGCGGGATCTACATGTGAAGCGGAGTACATGGCAGCCTCGGAGGCAGCGCATGAAGCAATTTGGGTGAAGGAGTTCATCACCGACCTAGGAGTCATACCCAATGCATCGGGGCCGATCAAACTCTTCTGTGACAACACTGGAGCTATTGCCCTTGCCAAGGAGCCCAGGTTTCATAAGAAGACCAGGCACATCAAGCGTCATTTCAACTCCATCCGTGAAAATGTTCAAGATGGAGACATAGATATTTGCAAAGTACATACGGATCTGAATGTCGCAGATCCGTTGACTAAACCTCTCTCGCGAGCAAAACATGATCAACACCAGAACTCTATGGGTGTTCGATTCATCACAATGTAACTAGATTATTGACTCTAGTGCAAGTGGGAGACTGTTGGAAATATGCCCTAGAGGCAATAATAAAAGGATTATTATTATATTTCCTTGTTCATGATAATTGTCTTTTATTCATGCTATAACTGTATTATCCGGAAATCGTAATACACGTGTGAATACATAGACCATAACATGTCCCTAGTGAGCCTCTAGTTGACTAGCTCGTTGGTCAACAGATAGTCATGGTTTCCTGACTATGGACATTAGATGTCATTGACAACGGGATCACATCATTAGGAGAATGATGTGATGGACAAGACCCATTCCTAAGCATAGCACAAGATCGTGTAGTTCGTTTTGCTAGAGCTTTTCCAATGTCAAGTATATCTTCCTTAGACCATGACATCGTGTAACTCCCGGATTCCGTAGGAGTGCTTTGGGTGTACCAAACGTCACAACATAACTGGGTGACTATAAAGGTGCACTACAGGTATCTCCGAAAGTGTCTGTTGGGTTGACACGGATCGAGACTGGGATTTGTCACTCGTATGACGGAGAGGTATCACTGGCCCACTCGGTAGTGCATCATCATAATGAGCTCAAAGTGACCAAGTGTTTGGTCACGGGATCATGCATTACGGTACGAGTAAAGTGACTTGCCGGTAACGAGACTAACGAGGTATAGGGATACCGACGATCGAGTCTCGGACAAGTAACATACCGTCTGACAAAAGGAATTGCATACGGGGTTGATTGAATCCTTGACATCGTGGTTCATCCGATGACATCATCGAGGAGCATGTGGGAGCCAACATGGGTTTCCAGATCCCACTGTTGGTTATTGACCGGAGAGCCGTCTCGGTCATGTCTGCATGTCTCCCGAACCCGTAGGGTCTACACACTTAAGGTTCGGCGACGCTAGGGTTATTAGGAAGACTTGTATGTGATTACTGAAAGTTGTTCGGAGTCCCGGATGGGATCCCGGACATCACGAGGAGTTCCGGAATGGTCCGGAGGTAAAGATTTATATATGGGAAGTTGTCATACGGACACCGGAAGGTTTCGGGGCATATCGGTATTGTACCGGGGCCACCGGAAGGGTTCCGGGGGTCCACCGGGAGGGGCCACCCCTCCCGGGGGGGGCCACATGGGCCGCGTGGGGCAGGAGCCAGCCCCTGGAGGGCTAGGCGCCCCCCCTTGGGCCCATGCGCCTAGGGTTGGGGGGGAACCCTAGAGGGGGCGCCCCCCTTGCTTGGGGGGCAAGTCCCCCCTCCCTGGCCGCCGCCCCCCCTCTAGATCACATCTAGAGGGGCCGGCCCCCCTTGCCCCTTCCCCTATAAATAGAGGGGTGAGGGGAGGGCTGAACAACCAAGCCAAGGCGCAGCCCCTCCCCTCCCCAACACCTCTCCTCCTCCGTTGTGTGCTTGGCGAAGCCCTGTCGGAGTACTGCCTCTCCACCATCATCACGCCGTCGTGCTGCTGCTGGAGCCTTCTTCCTCAACCTCTCCTTTCCCCTTGCTGGATCAAGAAGGAGGAGACGTCGCCCGTACCGTACATGTGTTGAACGCGGAGGTGATGTCCGTTCAGCACTTGGTCATCGGTGATCTGAATCACAGCGAGTACGACTCCATCATCACCGTTCCCTCGAACGCTTCCGTACGCGATCTACAAGTGGTATGTAGATGCAAACTCACTCCCTTGACTCGTTGCTTAGATGAACTCATAGATGGATCTTGGTGAAACCGTAGAATTTTTTTTAATTTTCTGCAACGTTCACCAACACTGGAAGGCGGCCTCACTACCCAAGGGCAGGAGGATGATCTTAGTTCAGCCGGTACTGTCGGCCATTCCGGTGCACTCCATGCTTGCTATGGGACTGCCTGCAAAAATGATCAAGACACTGTTGAAAATCTGCATAAGCTTCCTATGGTGTGGGAAAGAGGAGGGAGGTGGAGGAAAGTGTGCGGTAGCATGGGACATGGTTTTTCGGCCGAGATGGGCAGGTGGACTGGGAGTGACCAACCTCAAGTGGATGAATACTGCGCTGCAAGCGAAGTGGCTATGGCTTCAACATGCAGATGCCTCCAGGCCATGGGCGAAGTTCAAATTCAACATTCCAGAGGAAGCCAGAGCCCTATTCCAGGCAGTGACAAGAGTGGAGCTTGGAGATGGCAGGACGGCTCTGTTCTGGGAAGACAGGTGGTGCAATGGCTATCGGCTTCAGGAGTTGGCCCCAGGGATATATGCCAAGGTAGCTAGGAGGGTGAGAGGCACAAGGACAGTGCAGGAGGCATTGCTTCGCGCAGCATGGGCAAGAGATGTTGGGCCGAACATGAACGAGGATGAGCTTGGCCAATTCAAGCAACTGTGGGCGCATGTGGAAGTAACGAATTTGGAGGCACAACGGCCGGATCAGCTCTTGCGGTCATGGGAGAAGTGTTGGGGAATGTAGTAATTTCAAAAAAAAAATCCTACGCACACGCAAGATCATGGTGATGCATAGCAACGAGAGGGGAGAGTGTAATCTACATACCCTTGTAGACCGAAAGCGGAAGCGTTAGAACAACGCGGTTGATGTAGTCGTACGTCTTCACGGCCCGACCGATCAAGCACCGAAACTACGGCACATCCGAGTTCTAGCACACATTCAGCTTGATAACGTCCCTCGAACTTCGATCCAGCCGAGTGTCGAGGGAGAGTTCCGTCAGCACGACGGCGTGGTGACGATCTTGATGTTCTACCGTCGCAGGGCTTCGCCTAAGCACCGCTACAATATTATCGAGGAGGACTATGGTGGAGGGGGGCACCGCACATGGCTAATAGATCTCAAGGATCAATTGTTTTTGTGTCTTTGGGGTGCCCCCTACCCCCATATATATATATATGAGCAAGGGGGGAGGCGGCCGGCCTATGGAGGAGGCGCGCCAAGGGGGGAGTCCTACTCCCACCGGGAGTAGGACTCCTCCTTTCCTTGTTGGAGAAGAAAAGAGGAGGAGATTGATAAGGAAAAGGGGGCTGCCCCCCTTGTCCAATTCGGACCAGAGGGGGGGCGCAGGCCTCCTTCCTTTTGTCCTCTCTCCTCTATTCCCGTATGGCCCAATAAGGCACATATACTCCCCGGCGAATTCCCGTAACTCTCCGGTACTCCGAAAAATACCCGAATCATTCGGAACCTTTCCGAACTCCGAATATAGTCGTACAATATATTGATCTTTACGTCTCGACCATTTCGAGACTCCTCGTCATGTCCTCGATCTCATCCGGGACTCCGAACTCCTTCGGTACATTAAACTCATAAACTCATAATATAACTATCATCGAAACCTTAAGCGTGCGGACCCTACGGGTTCGAGAACAATGTAGACATGACCTAGAACTATTCTCGGTCAATAACCAATAGCGGAACCTGGATGCTCATATTGGCTCCCACATATTCTACGAAGATCTTTATCGGTCAAACCGCATAACAACATATGTTGTTCCCTTTGTCATCGGCATGTTACTTGCCCGAGATTCGATCGTCGGTATCTAATACCTAGTTCAATCTCGTTACTGGCAAGTCTCTTTACTCGTTACGTAATGCATCATTCCGTAACTAACTCATGAGCTACATTGCTTGCAAAGCTTATAGTGATGTGCATTACCAAGAGGGCCTAGAGATACCTCTCCGACAATCGGAGTGACAAAACCTACTCTCGAAATACGCCAACCCAACATGTACCTTTGGAGACACCTGTAGTACTCCTTTATAATCACCCAGTTACGTTGTGACGTTTGGTAGCATCCAAAGTGTTCCTCCGGTAAACGGGAGTTGTATAATCTCATAGTTACAGGAACATGTATAAGTCATGAAGAAAGCAATAGCAACATACTAAACGATCAAGTGCTAAGCTAACGGAATGGGTCAAGTCAATCACATCATTCTCCTAATGATGTGATCCCGTTAATCAAATGACAACTCTTTTGTCTATGGTTAGGAAACATAACCATCTTTGATAAACGAGCTAGTCAAGTAGAGGCATACTAGTGACACTATGTTCGTCTATGTATTCACACATGTATTATGTTTCCGGTTAATACAATTTTAGCATGAATAATAAACATTTATCATGATATAAGGAAATAAATAATAACTTTATTATTGCCTCTAGGGCATATTTCCTTCAGTCTCCCACTTGCACTAGAGTCAATAATCTAGTTCACATCATCATGTGATTTAACACCAATATTCATATCTGTATATGATTAACACCCATAGTTCACATCATCATGTGATCAACACCCAAAGGGTTTACTAGAGTCAATAATCTAGTTCACATCGCTATGTGATTAACACTCAAAGAGTACTAAGGTATGATCATGTTTTGCTCGTGAGAGAAGTTTAGTCAACGGGTCTGTCATATTACAGAGTCGTATGCATTTTGCAAATATTCTATGTCTACAATGCTTTGCACGGGGCTACTCTAGCTAATTGCTCCCACTTTCAATATGTATCCAGATTGAGACTTAGAGTCATCTGGATCGGTGTAAAAGCTTGCATCGATGTAACAATTTACGACGAACTCTTTTATCACCTCCATAATCGAGAAACATATCCTTATTTCTCTAAGGATAATTTTGACCAATGTCCAGTGATCTACTTCTAGATCACTATTGTACTCCCTTGCCAAGTTCAGAGCAAGGTATACAATAGGTCTGGTACATAGCATACTTTATAGAACCTATGACTGAGGCATAGGGAATGACTTTCATTCTCTTTTCTATTTTCTGCCATGGTCGGGTCTTGAGTCTTACTCAATTTCACACCTTTGCAACACAGGCAAGAACTCTTTCTTTGACTGTTCCATTTTGAACTATTTCAAAATCTTGACAAGGTATGTACTTATTGAAAAAACTTATCAAGCGTCTTGATCTATCTCAATAGATCTTGATGCTCAATATGTAAGCAGCTTCACCGAGGTCTTTCATTGAAAAACTTTTTATTCAAGTATCCTTTTATACTATCCAGAAATTCTATATCATTTCCAATCAACAATATGTCTTGCACATATAATATCAGAAATGCTACAGAGCTCCCACTCACTTTCTTGTAAATACAGGCCTTTCCAAAAGTCTGTATAAAACCATATGCTTTGATCAACTCATCAAAGCGTATATTCCAACTCCGAGATGCTTGCACCAGTCCATTGATGGATCGTTGGAGCTTGCACATTTTGTTAGTACCTTTAGGATTAACAAAACCTTCTGGTTGCATCATATACAACTCTTCTTTAATAAATCCATTAAAGAATGTAGTTTTTGACATCCATTTGCCAGATTTCATAACATGTGACAATTGCTAACATGATTCGGACAGACTTAAGCATCGCTACAGTTGAGAAAATCTCATTGTAGTCAACACCTTGAACTTGTCGAAAACCTTTTTGTGACAAGTCAAGCTTTGTAGATAGTAACACTACTATAAGTGTCCGTCTTCCTCTTGAAGATCCATTTATTTAACATGGCTTGCTGATCATCGAGCAAGTCAATCAAATTCCATACTTTGTTCTCATACATGGATCCTATCTCAGATTTCATGGCCTCAAGCCATTTCACGGAATCTGGGTTCATCATCGCTTCCTCATAGTTCGTAGGTTCATCATGGTCTAGTAACATGACTTCTAGAACGGGATTATCGCACAACTTTGGTGCGGATCTTATTCTAGAAGACCTACGAGGTTCGGTAGTAACTTGATCTGAAGCTTCATGATCATCATCATTAACTTCCTCACTAATCGGTGTAGGCATCACTGGAACTGATTTCTGTGATGAACTAATTTCCAATTTGGGAGAAGGTACAATTACCTTATCAAGTTCTACTTTCCTCCCACTCACTTCTTTCGAGAGAAACTCCTTCTCTAGAAAGGATCCATCTTAGCAACGAATCTTGCTTTCGGATCTGTGATAGAAGGTGTACCCAATAGTTACCTTTGGGTATTCTATGAAGACACAATTCTCCGATTTGGATTCGAGCTTATCAGGTGAAAACTTTTTCACATAAGCATCGCAGCCCCAAACTTTAAGAAACGACAACTTTGGTTTCTCGCCAAACCACAGTTCATAAGGCGTCGTCTCAACGGATTTTGATGGTGCCCTATTTAAAGTGAATGCAGCTGTCTCTAATGCATAACCCCAAAACGATAGTGGTAAACCGATAAGAGACATCATAGATCGCACTCTATCCAATAAAGTACGGTTATGACGTTCGGACACACCATTAAGCTGTGGTGTTCCAGGTGGCATGAGTTTGTGAAACTATTCCACATTGTTTTAATTGAATACCAAACTCATAACTCAAATATTCTCCTCCACGATCAGATCGTAGAAAGTTTTATTTTCTTGTTCCGATGATTCTCCACTTCACTCTGAAATTCTTTGAACTTTTCAAATGTTTCAGACTTGTGTTTCATTAAGAAGATATACTCATATCTGCTCAAATCATCTCGTGAAGGTCAGAAAATAACGATACCGACCACGAGCATCAATACTCATTGAACCGCATACATCGGTATGTATTATTTCCAATAAGTCACTAGCTCGTTCCATTGTTCCGGAGAACGGAGTTTTAGTCATCTTGCCCAAAAGGCACGGTTCGCAAGCATCAAATGATTCATAACCAAGAGATTCCAAAAATCCATCTTTATGGAGTTTCTTCATGCGCTTTACACTGATATGACCCAAACGGCAGTGCCATAAATAAGTGCACTATCATTATGAACTTTGCATCTTTTGGCATCAATATTATGAATATGTGTATTACTATGATCGAGATCCAACAAACTATTTTCATTGGGTGTATGACCATCGAAGGTTTTATTCATGTAAATAGAACAACAATTATTCTTTGACTTTAAATGAATAACCGTATCTCAATAAACATGATCAAATCATATTCATGCTCAACGCAAATGCCAAATAACATTTATTTAGGTTTAACACTAATCCCGAAAGTATAGGGAGTGTGCGATGATGATCATATCAATCTTGGAACCACTTCCAACACTCATCGTCACTTCCCCTTCAACTAGTCTCTGTTTATTCTGTAACTCCTGTTTCGAGTTACTAATATGTAGCAACCGAACAAGTATCAAATACTCAGGGGCTACTATAAACACTAGTAAAGTACACATCAACAACATGTATATCAAATATACCCTTGTTTACTTTGCCATCCTTCTTATCCACCAAATATTCAGGGCATTTCCGCTTCTAGTAACCATTTCCTTTGCATTATAATCACTCAGTTTCAGGCTTTGGTCCAGCTTTGGGCTTCTTCGCGGGAGTGACAACTTGCTTGTCGTTCTACTTGAAGTTCCCTTTCTTTCCCTTTTCCCTTTTCTTGAAACTAGTGATCTTGTCAACAATCAACACTTGATGCTCTTTCTTGATTTCTACCTTCGTCGATTTCAACATCACGAAGAGCTCGGGAATCGTTTTCGTCATCCCTTGCATACTGTAGTTCATCACAAAGTTCTACTAACTTGGTGATGGTGACTAGAGAACTCTGTCAATCACTATCTTATCTGGAAGATTAACTCCCACTTGATTCAAGCGATTGTAGTACCCAGACAATCTGAGCACATGCTCACTAGTTGAGCGATTCTCCTCCAACTTTTAGCCATAGAACTTGTTGGAGACTTCATATCTCTCAACTCGGGTATTTGCTTGAAATATTAACTTCAACTCCTGGAACATCTCATATGGTCCATGACGTTCAAAACGTCTTTGAAGTCCCGATTCTAAGCCGTTAAGCATGGTGCACTAAACTATCAAGTAGTCATCATATTGAGCTAGCCAAACGTTCATAACATCTGCATCTGCTCCTGCAATAGGTCTGTCACCTAGTGATGCATTAAGGACATAATTCTTCTGTGCAGCAATGAGGATAAACCTCAGAGCACGGATCCAATTCGCATCATTGCTACCATCATCTTTCAACACAATTTTCTCTAGGAACATATCAAAATAAACATATGAAAGCAACAATGCAAGCTATTGATCTACAACATAATTTGCAAAATACTACCAGGACTAAGTTCATGATAAATTAAAGTTCAATTAATCATATTACTTAAGAACTCCCACTTAGATAGACATCCCTCTAATCTTCTAAGTGATCACGTGATCCAAATCAACTAAACCATGTCCGATCATCACGTGAGATGGAGTAGTTTCAATGGTGAACATCACTATGTTGATCATATCTACTATATGATTCACGCTCGACCTTTCGGTCTCTGTGTTCTGAGGCCATATCTGTTATATGCTAGGCTCGTCAAGTTTAACCTGAGTATTCCGCGTGTGCAACTGTTTTGCACCCGTTGTATTTGAACGTAGAGCCTATCACACCCGATCATCACGTGGTGTCTCAGCACGAAGAACTTCCGCAACGGTGCATACTCAGGGAGAACACTTCTTGATAATTTAGTGAGAGATCATCTTAAAATGCTACCGTCAAACTAAGCAAAATAAGATGTATAAAAGATAAACATCACACGCAATCAATATAAGTGATATGATATGGCCATCATCATCTTGTGCCTGTGATCTCCATCTCCAAAGTACTGTCATGATCTCTATTGTTACCGGCACGACACCATGATCTTCATCATCTTGATCTATATCAATGTGTCGTCACATGGTCGTCTCGCCAACTATTGCTCTTGCAACTATTGCTATCGTATAGCGATAAAGTAAAGCAATTATTTGGCACTTGCATCTTATGCAACAAAGAGACAACCATAGGGCTTCTGCCAGTTGCCGATAACTTCAACAAAACATGATCATCTCATACAACAACTTATATCTCATCACGTCTTGACCATATCACATCACAATATGCCCTGTAAAAACAAGTTAGAACCGTTCTTACCTACGCATCACCACAATGATAGTTCGTCAAGTTAGTGTTGTTTTAACCTTCTCAAGGACCGGGCGTAGCCACACTTGGTTCAACTAAAGTTGGAGAAACAGACATCCGCTAGTCACCTGTGTGCGAAGCACGGCGGTAAAACCAGTCTCGCGTAAGTGTATGTGTAATGTCGGTCCGGGCCGCTTCATCCAACAATACCGCTGAACCAAAGTATGACATGCTGGTAAGCAGTATAACTTGTATCGCCCACAACTCACTTGTGTTCTACTCGTGCAAATAACATCAACGCATAAAACCTAGGCTCTGATACCACTGTTGGGGAACGTAGTAATTTCAAAAAAAAATCCTACGCACACGCAAGATCATGGTGATGCATAGCAACGAGAGGGGAGAGTGTAATCTACATACCCTTGTAGACCGAAAGCGGAAGCGTTAGAACAACACGGTTGATGTAGTCGTACGTCTTCACGGCCCGACCGATCAAGCACCGAAACTACGGCACATCCGAGTTCTAGCACACATTCAGCTTGATAACGTCCCTCGAACTTCGATCCAGCCGAGTGTCGAGGGAGAGTTCCGTCAGCACGACGGCGTGGTGACGATCTTGATGTTCTACCGTCGCAGGGCTTCGCCTAAGCACCGCTACAATATTATCGAGGAGGACTATGGTGGAGGGGGGCACCGCACATGGCTAATAGATCTCAAGGATCAATTGTTGTTGTGTCTTTGGGGTGCCCCCCTGCCCCCATATATATAGGAGCAAGGGGGGAGGCGGCCGGCCTATGGAGGAGGCGCGCCAAGGGGGGAGTCCTACTCCCATCGGGAGTAGGACTCCTCCTTTCCTTGTTGGAGAAGAAAAGAGGAGAAGATTGAGAAGGAAAAGGGGGCTGCCCCCCTTGTCCAATTCGGACCAGAGGGGGGGCGCAGGCCTCCTTCCTTTTGGCCTCTCTCCTCTATTCCCGTATGGCCCAATAAGGCCCATATACTCCCCGGCGAATTCCCGTAACTCTCCGGTACTCCGAAAAATACCCGAATCATTCAGAACCTTTCCGAACTCCGAATATAGTCGTCCAATATATTGATCTTTATGTCTCGACCATTTCAAGACTCCTCGTCATGTCCCCGATCTCATCCGGGACTCCGAACTCCTTCGGTACATCAAAACTCATAAACTCATAATATAACTGTCATCGAAACCTTAAGCGTGCGGACCCTACGGGTTCGAGAACAATGTAGACATGACCTAGAACTATTCTCGGTCAATAACCAATAGCGGAACCTAGATGCTCATATTGGCTCCCACATATTCTACGAAGATCTTTATCGGTCAAACCGCATAACAACATAGGTTGTTCCCTTTGTCATCGGCATGTTACTTGCCCGAGATTCGATCGTCGGTATCTAATACCTAGTTCAATCTCGTTACTGGCAAGTCTCTTTACTCGTTACGTAATGCATCATTCCGTAACTAACTCATTAGCTACATTGCTTGCAAGGCTTATAGTGATGTGCATTACCGAGAGGGCCCAGAGATACCTCTCCGACAATCGGAGTGACAAAACCTAATCTCGAAATACGCCAACCCAACATGTACCTTTGGAGACACCTGTAGTACTCCTTTATAATCACCCAGTTACGTTGTGACGTTTGGTATCACCCAAAGTGTTCTTCCGGTAAACGGGAGTTGTATAATCTCATAGTTACAGGAACATGTATAAGTCATGAAGAAAGCAACAGCAACATACTAAACGATCAAGTGCTAAGCTAACGGAATGGGTCAAGTCAATCACATCATTTTCCTAATGATGTGATCCCGTTAATCAAATGACAACTCTTTTGTCTATGGTTAGGAAACATAACCATCTTTGATAAACGAGCTAGTCAAGTAGAGGCATACTAGTGACACTATGTTCGTCTATGTATTCACACATGTATTATGTTTCCGGTTAATATAATTCTAGCATGAATAATAAACATTTATCATGATATAAGGAAATAAATAATAACTTTATTATTGCCTCTAGGGCATATTTCCTTGAAGAAGAACGGCCAATTCTCCCTCCGATTGGCATATGCGGCTTAAGTTTGCCATGCGGCATGTCTCACCCACTGCTGGCTTCACTTCGGCATCATGGGCACCCTTGTGGTGCCGCTTTTTCGTGTGGCTTGCGATTATGGGCAGGGTGTGGACTTCGGACAGGCTTGCACGGCGAGGGCTTCCGTACCAAGACACCTGTCCGTTATGTGATCAGGAGGAGGAGACCGTCAATCACCTCTTGACGGGTTGCGTCTTCGCGCGCGAAGTGTGGGTAAAGGTAGGCCTCATCATGGGCATGGTTGGCCTGGCATCGGCGCAAGGAGAAGACTTACGGAGATGGAGTACGCGGGCGACACGGCTTGGGAGATACACAAAGTCGGCGCTCGCCATTCAAACTCTCGTTCTATGGGAGATACGGAAACATCGCAACTCGATCCTGTTTGATGGTAAGAACCCGGACGTGAGGCATGTACTACGAAGAATACAAGCTGAGGGTGTAGTGTGGAAGCAGGCATGCATCCTGCATGCAGATCTTAACATTGTACCAGTAGACGTAGAGGTAGAGGGGTGGGTGTATGGCGAATAATCCACCTCTAGATAGCACAGTGGATCGTGTTATGTAAGCGCCATGTAAATACTGTGGATGGGGCTCTTCCCCCTCTTCTTCTATCAATATATGATACGCACACTCGTGCGTATTCGAGAAAAAAAATAACATAATCCAGCCATGATCGATTTCCCCCCGATCACTAACGACTACACCCTCTATACCAAAATATATGTCGATGGAGTAGCGTATTTGAAATAAAAATCAACCCCTCCTAGTATATGTCAAAATAACGAAAATCCATTTCTGCACCCGCGCCGACGAAAAAAATCAAAAAAAATACCAGACAAATTCAAAAAATTCCAAAATTTTTTGTGGAGTAGAAAATTTGATGCGTGAGGTCCGCTCCAATTTTCAAATCATTTGGACATCTGAGGAGCTCTCAGCAAAAAAGACAAATTGAGGGTCTGTGAAAATGTTTACTGTCTGAGAGAAATTTAGATGTCCAAATGACTTGAAATTTGGGACGGGCTTCACACATCAAATTGTCTACCACACATATTTTATTTGGAATTTTTTGAATTTGTTTTAAATTTGTTACGATTTTTTTCTAACCGGGTGCAGATGAGTCTGGGCATCAAAACGCCCTACTCTATCCTTTTTTTGCCCTTGTATGTGAGGGGAATATCCTTTTACCCACAATAGTGGCAGCACCCCCTATTCCCTAAACATCCACCCAATAAGCATCCTCTCCCCTCCCATTTATGCTGGAGGATATGCCACCCCCCAAACCCCACCATTTGCAAATTTGCAAATTGAACGGTATACCCCACCCATCTCCACCTCCGGTGCCATGTCCATGTGGCCCGCCCTCGGAAACCCCCAAACCCGCGCCCCCACGTGGCGACGCCACCACCCTCCGAGAGAAGAGAATCCAAACCTCTTTCTCTCTCTTACCTAAGCCGCGCGCGGGGATTTTTTGTCGAAAAGGACCGGCTTACGAACGCAATTGACAAAAAAGACCACATGCGGATGAATTTGACAAAAAAGACCACCCACGTTGTGGCGGCAGGCGCGCCAGCCGACGCGTGGCACCTGCCGCCACGCCTGCAGGCGGCAGCCCATGCCACCACAGTGGCAGGCGGCAGCCAGCCGATAACAGCCAGCACCGTGTAAGAACGGAACGACGGGACGTAGGTGGGCCCTGCCGCCTTAGGGCGTGGCGGCAGGCCTGCATGGCCGCTGCTAGTGCTGCGAATGATGCATGCATCCATCACTGGCCAAACTGGTCGCAACGCAATACCAGCAGCGGCCATGCAGGCCTGCCGCCACGCCCTAAGGCGGCAGGGCCCATCTGCTTCCCGTCGTTCCGTTCTGAAGCGGTGCTGGTTGTTATCGGCTGGCTGCCGCCTACCACCGTGGCGGCAGGGGCGGCAGGTGGCGCGCCTGCCGCCACAGCGTGGGTGGTCTTTTTTGTCAAATTCATCCGCACGTGGTCTTTTTTGTCAATTACGTTCGCAAATCGGTCCTTTTCGACAAAAAATCGCGCGCGGGTCCTCCGTCCGTCCTCCCCGATTTTCTCTCCTTCTCTAAATACAGCGGCGGCCTCGCGCGCCCGAGCCCGCCAAATCCCCCGCCCCCTCGCGCCCTTTTTCCCGCTCCCCATTATTCCCGCGATTCCCCTCCCCTCCCCTCCCAGCCAGCTGCCCACCGGAAGCAGAGGAAGCAGAGGAGAGGCCGCGGCCGGCGCCATGGGGAAGTACATGCGCAAGAGCAAGGCCTCGGGGGAGGTGGCCGTCATGGAGGTCGCCGGCGCGCTGCTCGGCGTCCGCACCCGCTCCCGCACCCTCGCCGCGCAGCAGCAGCGCGCCCCCTCCCCGTCCCCCTCGCCGCAGCGCAAGGGGCAGGAGGACGGCGACCCCGGGGCTGGCGACTACCTCGAGCTCAGGAGCAGGCGGCTCGAGAAGCAGCCGCCGCCGGGGGCCAGGGAGAAGGAGGACGCGCCGCAGCCGGCCGCGAGGAGGGCCGCCGCCGCTGGCGGGAGGAGGATGGAGCAGGCGCCGTCGTTCGCCGCCGAGGGGTTCGAGGCCGACCTCGAGGTCTCCTTCGGCGACAACGTGCTGGACTGGGACGCCACCGACAGGTAACAACAGAGCACCAGTTCTTTCTTTCTTTCTTTCTTCCCCCAATCCCCCCTCTCCGGTTCAGCCAGCAATCCCTTCTCGCGCCCGGGTGATACCAATACGATTGGGATTTATGCTTTATCGCGCTCCATTAGCGCCGCCGCGTGGTCTCAAATCTCAACTCTGAAGCGCCGGCAACCTCAAGAATCCCCTCCCTATGAGTTTCCTCAGACGAGCGCCGACGCTGGTTTTCTATCTCCCCAGGATTGAAGCGCCCAAACATCCACAGCTTCCGCTGATTGTGCCGGGATTCTTGCAAGAATCATCGGTTCTCCGTTTTCAGCCTGAATGAATTTCCTCAACCATTAGCCGTTGGCGTCCGCTCGAAAGAATCCAAGAAAGAAACGCCTGCCCGCCGTGTTGACCCGGCGAAAAAGGCCCCCATTTCCCCCCCTCCAAAAAAGCCACCATTTTTCCCGTCCAAACAATCAAAGGCGCACTCAATCAACCCAACCCCCAATCAAAGTGGGCGCTGCACTTGATTAGTGGAGCCTCCTCCAGAAATCAGTGGAGCCTCCTCCCCCTCCAGTGGCCGCGGCCGTGGCTCCGCCTTTTCCCGATAGTGGCAGAGGAAAGCAGCCCCCTTTCCATTCCCCTTCCCCACCACAGCCGCCCTCCATTGGCTCGGCCCCAATCTTTCCTCTCCCGCTCTTTCCCGGGCAATTTCAACCCCCCAAAGGCGCCACCGCCGTCGCACTCAGGGCCCAGTTTCTCGCCCGCCCGCCCGCCAGCCGCCACCGCCGTGGGCGAAAATGGCATGCAGCTCATCATCAGCACTTGTACCAGAGCGCCACCGCCGCCATTGAATGCTCGCTGGCCTCCTGTTAGCTTCCTGACCGGGCCTTGAATGGACGCCGGACCACGTTTTTGTTCGGAACAGATTTTACTTTGGTCAGGCCGTGGAAGACCTCAGTAAATATATCTTTCTCCGGCTTATTTAGTTCTACGTATGTTCGCATGATTGATCCCGTGGTCCCTTTGCCCGGCGTATGCATGTTGAACGCACGCGCCCATTTAGCTCGCTTGCTTGGCCGTGTTAGGCCAAGTTGTTGCTTGTTTGTCAGCGTCCAGTCATTCAGCGTGCTTGTGCTTGCGCTGCACCAATAATCAGGTGCGCCTCACATTGTCTAGCGTGGGGCACTTGCAAGCAATGAAATGGACAAGATCATGCATGCTAGAAAATGAATGAGCTGTCGTGTTCGACTTCCTGTAGCTTGCTGTCACCCGAGCTCACCAACCAAGCTTGCATCTGCAGTAGTAATTTGCAAGACCTCGTGTGCATTTCAGCTTCTGAACCTCATGTGCTGTTGGTTGCTTGCAGGGGCACCAGGGAGACGACGCCGTGCAGCCTGATCTACAGCTCGGAGACGATGAGCACCCCGGGGTCGGCGACGGGAGCCCGCAACCATTCCCGGCGCAGGGCGCAGACGCCGGTGTGCCGCTACGTCCCGAGCTCGCTCGAGATGGACGAGTTCTTCGCCGCCGCGGAGCAGCAGCAGCACCAGAGCTTCAGGGACAAGTAAGAAGAACTCTGCCTCCTCCTCCTCCTCCTCTTCACCTGAACTATGCATACGGCAAAGCGAAACTTGCTGACACTGGACTGCTCTGATCTAAAAATAACCAGGTACAACTTCTGCCCGGCGAGCGAGCGCCCGCTCCCGGGGCGGTACGAGTGGACGGTGCTAGACTGCTAGGGCTTCCTCATACCTCACACCACTACCACCACCACCAGGAGCTCCTCCATTGATCTCTGTAACACCAGAATGACCAGCAGAAGCAACATGCCGGGAGGGAATGCAAATGCAAATGCAGTAGCGTTAGGTTTTCTGATTCACCTGTTGTAAAAACTTAGAGTTAGCCCGCCGTCAGTCACTCAGTAGTAGCCCAGCCATGTGTCAGTGTAAGGAACAGCCTGATCCCCAGCCTCACTGTAACCGTCGTTAGGTAACAACATCTCATCCCGTAGGCTTCAGTTTAGCTTTGATTAGCAGCTCGGTTATCTTCTGTATCCCGGTCCTCCGTCGATGAATGAATGAATGAATCAGAGCTAGATTTATTTTCACCTCTCTCTCACTCTCAATCTCTGCAGTGCTGTGACTGTGACTGTGCGTGTGTGTGATTGGACCTGTGAGGTTACTGTTGTGGATGCACTTGTGTGCCCTTTGCTCTGCAGTAAGCTGAGTGGAGAGAGTGGATGCTGGTCATGGTGGAACCTGTGAGACTGATGGGAGGCCAAAGCTTGGACTGTTTGTGTGTGGGGGGTGAGTAGATGTGGATGGAGATGGGCATGATGGCGCTCATCATGGATGATGGTCTTGCCGAATCATCCTTTCTTTCTTTCTTGGCAGCAGGCAGGCATGCACTTGTTACCCACGAGGTAAACTGGTAACAAAGTTGCTCCTTTTGGCCTACCCGTGCACGGGGAGAGGTTTTCCAACCCGCTCCATTTTTACCTCCATGGAAGCAGTCGACTGTCCTTTTCACTTCACCTGGGCCTTTTTTACCGTCTGCTTTATTAGTTCTAGTGCTTGTTTAATCGAAAAAAGCAGCACTGTCGATGGACGTTTATCTTTGTCCCGCTCGCTACATCGCTCGCAGTCCTCTCTGCAACGAGCGCTGAGTTTTAGAATTTACTACTTTGAGTGGAGGGCGCGCACGTTTCCAAGAAGGTTGGCGCTAGTGATAGACAGAGTATCCAGGAGCAATCCGTTGTGCCTGCACAACCGTGTTAATTACTATGCCTGGATGCACCGCTTTGCCTGAATGGGAGCCGGTCCAGAAATGCAGCGCGCACGATTTCTTTATTTAAATCTAGGGCCACGTCTGATGAAACCACGGGGTTTTTTAAGAGCAACTCCAATGGGGCGACCATTTCGTCCGTTTTTTGTCCGTTTGGATTGGCCGCCCGCTCTCTCGGTTGCGATTCAACGCCGGAAGGTGGCCCGGAATGGAGCCACGGAACAATGGCCGCAGGCTGTTGAGGTGATGACGGACCAACACGGCAGCCAATATCTCCTCCTCGTCATCGGAGGACGAATCGTCGGAGTCGCAAAGAAAATTCTGAAAAAAGAACTCGTCGGCGGAGTCCATTTTGTACCTTGGCAAACTGTCGAACAGCTTGCGGGCTTCGGCGAAGGACTCGGCCGGCAAAGGGAGTCGCGGCGCGCACGGACCAGCTGCTGTCCTACCGGCGTCCGATGAGCGTGCCGGTGAGGATCTGGCCGGGCGACGAGGCGGCTTCTTGGTCGGGGGCGGCTGTGTGGTGGGGGGTGGGAAGCAGTCGGTTCCCGGCGGCAAGACGGCGGCGGCGGGCGACGTGGGAGTGGGCGGCGTAGCTGGGCGGATGTGGAGGCCCCGGCAGCTGGCACACTCGCCGGCAAAAAAATGGGCGGCGGCGGCGGGCGACGTGGGAGTGGGCGGCGTAGCTGGGCGGATGTAGAGGCCCCGACAGCTGGCACACTCGCCGGTAAAAAATGGGCGGCGGCGTCGGCGACAGAGGAGGAGGGCGAGGGTTGCTGTTGGATTAGGGAGGGCGATGTGACACAGACCAGCGGGCGCGAATCCGGCTCAAAAATGGGCCGGGAATGGGTCGCCCGCGGACGAAAAGCGAACGCGTGTCCGTTTGAATCGTCGCGTTGAGCCGTCTTTTCTGTCCGCGCCAACTCAAACGGACGGCGGCGGGCGAAATGGGTCGTCCCATTGAAGTTGCTCTTAGGGATTCCCGTTTGTTCACATTTTGCTCAAAACATAATGTTTAAACCACTTTAGAAAAGTACAATTTTATTAACTATAAATTTGAGGTTTTGGATGCATCAGGTCAGCCATTTTTGCTGTGTGAGGATGCTATCCGAAACAGTCAGTCATTGTCCGTCCTAGAGATGCCGAGAATCCGTCAGAGCACAGCCACAGCACCACCTGTTTGTTTATGCGATCCGGGTCAGGTGATGGGACGTCTCCCTCCCGCTGGCCTTTTGGACGTGCACTGTGCGTACGTGCGCGGGATAATCGACAATCAGTCTGTCTGTCAGTCAGTGCTAAGTAATCAGTGAGTGAGCGCCACAGGCTTTGTTTGTTTAAGCTAGTGCTGATCACCGCATGGCCATGATCTGCTTTAGTACTAATGCGTTGATCAGCCAGCAGCACTAGTAACACTGCGCTGGCTGTTGAAAGCTAGTCCCTCCGTCCGAAAATACTTGTCATCAAAATGAAGAAAAAAAAATGTATCTAAAATTAAAATATATCTAGATACACTCCTTTTATTCATTTTGATGACAAGTATTTCCGGACGAAGGGAGTATGTAGTACCGATACGTCCAAAAACGGCGTGTTCGTGTATAATACGTTGCCGACATGTCGGATACGCCATCGATACGCGTATCCATGGAGTATCCTGTTTTTCGATTTAAAAATAAAGAAAAAGAATGCCGATACGGTTGCCGGGACGGCGCTGACACGTCGGGGACACGGGAAGCCCGGTAGCGGTACAAGCCAACTCGTAGCCCTAAATTCGTTCGGGCGGCAGACTGGATCGAGTACTCACCGGCGAGCGCATCGCCGCGGACGACCATAGTCGCTCGTCGCCGCCGCCGCCGCCTGGATTCGCTCACCGCCATTTGGATGCCGCCGCCGGCAGCTGGAGTCGCTGGCCGCCGTCTGGACTCGACTCGCCTCTGCCGCGCCGGCGCCCACCGCCCGTCGCCAGCATGGTAATTCCTTCCCTCGCCGAATCCCTGCTCTTCTCCGGTGGCCTTCGGTCCTCCCGCACTTGCTGCCTTGCTGGTGCCGTGATGCGGGCGCGCTGGCTGTGTGTGCTTGTTTCCACCATGCATGCGTGGCTAGCTGTTGTTTATGTGTGCGTGCATGCTGACTGTTGGCCACTACTGAGTAAATTGATGATAATTCAGTCACTCAGGATGCGAGGATTGAGTAAAGTGATGATCATTCAGTCATCGAGAAATAGGCATGGATGCAACAAATGGCCAGTATTTTGATCTCATCTCAGGCATTCAGTTCACTGTCTTCATATATACACTCGCCGTATGTCCGTATTGCTATTTTTAGAAATTGCCGTATCCCTGTATCCGTATCTCCGTATCGATGTCGCGTGCTTCATAGGTTGAAAGAGAGGCATTGGTTGCTGGCGAGTTGTTGCTGACAGTGACATGACGACGGCGCATCCATCAGGAGGATACGGCGGCTGTTCATCTCCCATGTAAATTTCTTCAGTCCAACAATTGGTGGTACCACTAGAGGAACCAATCAAGCAGTAGGTGAGTGGGAGAATACCACGTGATACCAACATTTATATATATGCTCCCACGATACCAATTCAAAAAACTCAAATATAAACGTGCCAAAAAAATCCGAAAGGAACCATGCAGGTTCTCGACACATGTGTCTACAGGCCCTAAAAAAATCAGATCCAAACTCGGTATACACACTGAGAAACAAAAAAGATAAACCTGTGTGTGAATAGTGTAGTTTTTTTTACACTATTCATGTTTTGTCTTTGTTGACACTATTCATGCTGAATTTGTCTTTTTTTGTTCCTCATTGCACAATTTGGGTTTGGATCTGATTTTTTCAAGGGTTTGTAGACACATATGTTGAGAACATCCATGGTTTTCTTTCGGATTTTTTGGCACGCTTAAATTTGAATTTTTCGAATTGATATCATGGGAGCATACAAGTGTTGGTATCATGTTATATTGTATTCTCTCCGTGGCAGAGGCAGGAGGGCCCGGGCCGGCTTCACTGTACTGCAGCTACACCCCTGTAGCCCCGGATGCGTGTCACTGAAATTAAAATTTTCCATCAGGTAGAAAAGGTACAAGGCCATGGCTTTTCACAACATTAATGTGGGCTCAACTTGTGTGGGATTGGGACGCTCACTGTGCTGCATTCAAGGCCTGGAATCCTATTCTGAATTCTGACAGGAGGAGGAGGAGGTACATACATTGGTGTTAAGCACGAGTTTCAGATGAGCAGCGGATGCGTAGCGATAACAACGATCCAGAACCAACTATAGGTAGCTGAAACACCAGGGACAGGGAGGGTTTGCATCGCCTGTTAACCTTCCCGCAGATCCCACCCACGCTCATCTCATCACAGAGCGAGGCTTATCGATCGTTTGGCGGCCAAATTCACTGTTTTGACCCTTTTGCAATCTTTTAGCCGGATCTAACCCCTTCTAAGATTTTTTTTCGGATCTGATCCTTTTCCTACCGCCACCCGAGCTGACAGTAGGCTAGAACGTCCTACCGCCACATATGATGACGGTAGGGACCGGGTCAACGTTGACGGCCGTCTGCCGCGCTGACGTGGATAAGTGGCTACCGCCACAGACCGTGGCGGTAGCTCGGTGTATCCTACCGCCAGAGCGGGTGGCGGTAGTGTGCCGAACAGGCTTTTCCCCTGCGTGGCTGCGGGCGGGGCCCATCCACCCACCAGCCCGTTCTTCCTCGTCTCCTCAGCTCGAGCAGAGGCGAGGGGCGCATCTCTGCTCCTCCCGATCCCCTCCCTCAATCTCCCTCTTCCCTCTATCATTTTCGCGCATCTTAGGGGCAAATCGAAGAGGCCGGTAAGCTCCTCCAATCCCTCCAATCAGTTTTTGCAATAAGTTTGTGGCTTTGAAGATTTTATTGCCTCTAGGTGCAACCTAGGTTTTCATGTTGAATTTTTTTATGATGTTTTAGTTGTTTAGTAGCATACGATTGAGTAGTAGGCTTATGTGAGGATATTTGGGTGAAAGCATTGCAAGATATCTGAGGATATGTTGTGAATGCATATATGTTGTGGTTTTGAAGATTTTATTGCCTCTAGGTGCAACCTAGGTTTTAATGTTGTTGTTTTATGATGTTTTAGTTGTTTAGTAGCATACGATTGAGTAGTAGGCTTATGTGAGGATATTTGGGTGAAAGCATTGCAAGATATGTGAGGATATGTTGTGAATGCATATATGTTGGTCCATTTTTTTCAATGCTAGGTATATATGTATCGTATGGGAAAATTTTCTCTATGGTGAATGCAAGGTAGTTAGGATGAATGCATTGCAAAATTGCTAGATGGTTAATGCATTGCAAAACTGTGAGGATGGATGTGTTGCAAAATTGGTAGGTGGTTAATGCATAGTTTGAGAATTTGTGTATTTCATATAGATGCAAGTGTTTTGATGGGGAATGCATATGAATTGATTGTTATTTTCCCTATTTTTGCAGTTTATAATTGATGATGTATGGATATAGTTTCTTTTTGTATTCATATGTATAGACGATGTAATCTAATAATTGAAAAAATATATATGTTAGGATGGCCGAGGATGAGGGCAATGGGTGTTTGTATACGGGGCTTGACCTTGCTTTTGACAAGGGTCATCGTGCCCGTGCTATCGAGCGTGGAGAGGTAACAATTTTGACAGACTTGCTTTTGTCATTTTCATGTTCTTGTTTTTTTAATAAAGGAAGCTTCTGACGGATTTCTTCAATCTTTACAGAAACTTGCTGTGGTGCGATTTAGGAGCCACACGTCGGCCAACCCGATGGTATATGACGTGCGCTACAAGACGTACTTTGAGCGTGTCGGGCTCCTACCGTTTGTTCTTCAGTTCAAGCGCGTGCCACCGTCGATGTGCCATTCAACTCTCATCGCCCTGGTTGATCATTGGTGGCCGGAGACACACAACTTCCATCTCCCTTGTGGCGAGCTGACAGTGACGTTGGAGGACTTTGCCATGATCACCGGGCTTCCCATTGGCGGCAAGGCTCTCACTGGACGAGTGGACAGCAAGAACTGGCATGCAAGAGTTACCGCTCTCCTCGCTGACTGCTCAACCTCTCTTAGCGACCGTGGAAGGACTGACAACAGGAAAAATGGCGTCCCATTCCTTGGCTCCAGTAGCATAGGTCGGGATGCCCTGCAGATGCCAATGAGGAGATCGTGGAGCAGTATGCTCGAGCGTACGTGTGGCACCTCCTGTTGCTCCTTGGATGTTTCTTGACTTCTTGGCCGACTGGGACGATAAGTACAACTGGGGGTCTGCTGGGCTCGCCTACTTATACCGCCAGGTAACAAGTTATGCAAATATTCAGTAAGCATGGTAGTATGTTTTCATGAATTCCTACAAAGAGCACTCTTCCAACTCTTATAAATGTCTTTGGAAGAAATAACAAGAAAGAAATCATAGTTTGATTGTTGGTTTGCAGCTCGACGTCACATGTAGGAAAACCACCAAGAAGCCATGCATGGGCGGATGTATTTGGGGCCTCTCAGTCTGGATGTGGGAGCGTTTGCCGGTTGGGCGTCCTGAAAAGCATCCTTCACCGCACGTGTTGGTAGGCCTTGATGAAGAAGATGATGTTTTTGTACAAGGACTTTATCAACGAGATAGACAGCCTCACATATCGTCAAGTATACCGATTCAATATTTTCTCTAAGCTTTCATCAAATGCATTGGACGAACTAATAGCCCTTTCACAGGTAAACTGGAGGCCTTACGAGGCAAATAGAGGTTTCACATTGAACCAATGTGCACTAGGGACGCCCATCTTTGGTGGATCAAATGCCCTCTCATATGCATTTATGCTGTCGAGTGGCATCTACCACATCGAGTGGCTTTGCAATTTGGTATGAGGCAACGCACCCCACCGAAGCCAGCCAGCATGGGTGGACTTGAGCTTCACAAGTGAGTTACCTAACCGAGGCTATGTTAACCAACAATACAAGGTTTCAATTGTTTCTTATGCTTTGTTGTTGTTGTCCTTTGCAGCCAGAACCGAAAGGATAATCAGAATGTGGTTGAGTGGGGACAACACCATGCTAAGTATGTCGAGATGTGGATGGAGAGGCTCGGTTCTAGACAGACGAATATGACTTTGGCGGACATGAGGGATTACAAAGAAACTCATCTAAAGTGGTATGGCAACGGGAGGCGATTTCGAGTGTGTTTGATCCCAAGGTGGACCGACGCAGATATTGCAGATCATGATGCAAACAATGAATCAGAGGATGAGTACGACGCCATGGTGAGAAGTACACAAGGTTTTCACGGAGAGTATGCGCCCTTGACTGATAGAGTGGTAAGTCTTGTGAATCTATTTGGAGAGTGGATTCATATTATCTTGATTGTGCAAACTTTCGAGCTTACGTTGAATTTTCAGACCTTTGAGCTCAATAGAAGTATCATCGAAGGCTCGATGCACTAGTCCATAACCCCGGGACTTCGAAATCAGATGCTACCTTGAGGGAAACGGTGAAAGTAAGCACTTGAAGTACTTACTCTCTTTTTACATCACAAGTCCTTACTCCGTTGCATTAGAAATGTTTGTATCTTTGTTGTTGCTGCAGCGTTTCATGAAACGTTGCCGGAAGCTAGTCATCATTCTTGGATGCGCAAGCCCGGGTGCCGTAGATGTGCATGCTCCGAGCACATCGATGGTGCAGGCAAGTGGAGCCGCTGCTTCTTCTAGCCACGCCGGTGATACTAGTAGCCACACTCGTGCTACTACTAGCCACACCGGTGGTGGCAGCGACTCCGGTGAATCTGAGGAGAAAGAGGAGGTGGACTTGCAGGACGATGAAGACCCGAAAGAGATGAACATGTCACAAATGATGGATGCACCACCAGCCTCCCAAGCAAAAAGGGTTTCTCACCCTCATGACGATCCATTCAGCCCGTCATCATTCCAAAAGCCGCTTCCTCATTGCCGCAAGAAGACTGTGAATGAGGGGTGCTCTAAGAGAGGAATAAAGTGATGTTGAACTAGTTTTTGATGTTGAACTAGTGTTTGGTCATGTTGAACTAGTGTTTGATGTTTCATGATGTCGAACTTTATACTATCATTTAGATCTTAGTTTGCTTTGGACTTGAGGACGTATGTTTAATGCTTTATGTTGGACTTGTTTCTAGTATTTGTGTTCCAACTAGTTCATATGATGATTTTCTATATTCTGCTGTGAATTCTAGTGCATATGTGATGTTGATTGCTATCAAAAAAATTGCTGACTACACACCTCTGTTCTGTTGCTGTAGTGGGGGCAGGTGTTGGGGAACGTAGCAGAAATTCAAAATTTTCTACGCATCACCAAGATCAATCTATGGAGATTCTAGCAACAAGAGAGGGAGAGGATGAGCATCTTCATACCTTTGAAGATTGCTAAGCGGAAGCGTTACAAGAACGCAGATGATGGAGTCGTACTCGCGGCGATTCAAATCGCGGAAGATCCGATCTAGCACCGAACGGACGACGCCTCCGCGTTCAACACACGTACAGACCGGGGACGTCTCCTCCTTCTTGATCCAGCAAGGGGAGAGGAGAAGTTGAGGGAGAACTCCGGCAACATGACGGCATGGTGGTGGAGCTCGTGGTATTCCTGCAGGGCTTCGCCAAGCACTACGGAGGAGGAGGAAGAGTTGGAGGAGGGAGGGGCGGCGCAAGGGAAGGGGTGCGGCTGCCCTCTCTCTCCCTCACTATATATAGGGGGAAGGGGGTGGAGGAGGCGCCCTAGGGTTCCCTAGGGGAGGGGTGGCGGCCATAGAGGAAACCCTAGATGGGTTTGGGCGCCCCCACCCCTAGGAAACTTGCCCCCCAAGCCGGGAGGGGCGGCTACCCTAGGGGAGGCGCCCCCACCTCTCTAGGTTATGTGAGAGGGGTTGGGAGGGGCGCACAGCCCCTTAGTGGGCTGGTGTGCCCCCTCCCCTTGGCCCATAAGGCCCCCCAACGCTTCCCGAGGCCTCCGAAACACCTTTCGGTCACGCTGGTCGTCACCCGGTACTCCCAAAATAATTCCGGACTCCAATACCCTTCGTCCAATATATCGATCTTCACCTCCGGACAATTCCAGAGTTCCTCGTCATGTCGGGGATCTCATCCGGGACTCCGAACAACCTTCGGTAACCACATACTATTTCCCATAACAACTCTAGCATTACCGAACCTTAAGTGTGTAGACCCTACGGGTTCGGGAACCATGCAGACATGACCGAGACGTTCTCCGGACAATAACCAACAGCGGGATCTGGATACCCATGTTGGCTCCCACATGTTCCACGATGATCTCATCGGATGAACCACGATGTCGGGGATTCAATCAATCCCATATACAATTCCCTTTGTCAATCGGTATGTTACTTGCCCGAGATTCGATCGTCGGTATCCTAATACCTCGTTCAATCTCATTACCGGCAAGTCACTTTAATCGTTCCGTAATGCATGATGCCGTGACTAACTACTTAGTCACATTGAGCTCATTATGATGATGCATTACCGAGTGGGCCCAGGGATACCTCTCTGTCATACGGAGTGACAAATCCCAGTATCGATTCATGCCAACCCAATAGACACTTTCGGAGATACCTGTAGTGCACCTTTATAGCCACCCAGTTATGTTGTGACGTTTGGTACACCCAAAGCATTCCTACGGTATCCGGGAGTTGCACAATCTCATGGTCTAAGGAAATGATACTTGACATTAGAAAAGCTCTTAGCAAACGAACTACCTGATCTTGTGCTATGCTTAGGATTGGGTCTTATCCATCACATCATTCTCCTGATGATGTGATATCGTTATCAATGACATCCAATGTCCATGGTCAGGAAATCATAACCATCTATTGATCAACGAGCTAGTCAACTAGAGGCTCACTAGGGACATGTTGTGGTCTATGTATTCACACATGTATTATGGTTTCCAGTTAATTCAATTATAGCATGAACAATAGACAATTATAATGAACAAGGAAATATAATGATAACCATTTTATTATTGCCTCTAGGGCATATTCCCAACAGTCTCCCACTTGCACTAGAGTCAATAATCTAGTTCACATCACTAGTGATTGTAATAAATCCAACACCCATGGGGTTTTATCATATCTTGCTTGTGAGAGAGGTTATTAGTCAACATGTCTGAACCTTTCAGATCCGTGTGTGCTTTACAAATCGCTATGTCATCTTGTAGATGCAGCTACAACGCACTATTTTGGAACTACTTCAAATAACTGCTCTACTATATGAATCCGGTCTACTACTAAGAGTCATCCAGATTAGTGTCAAAGTTTGCATCGGCGTAACCCTTTACGACGATCTCTTTTACCACCTCAATAATCGAGAAAATTTCTTAGTCCACTAGTTACTAAGGGTAATGGATCACACTTGTACCCCTTGGCTGACTCATGGCAAGGCACACTTCAGGTGCGGTACACAACATAGCATACTATGGAGCCTACGTTTAAAGCATAGGGGGCGACCTTCGTCCTTTCACTCTCTTCTGCCATGGTCAGGTATTGAGTCTTACTCAATACTCACACCTTATAACACATCCAACAACTCCTTCTTTGCCGATATATTTTGAACTCCTTCAAAATCTTGTCACGGTATGTGTTCATTTGAAAGTACTATTAAGCATTTTGATCTATCCTTATAGATCTTGATGCTCAATGTTCAAGTAGCTCAATCCAGGTTTTCCATTGAAAAACACTTTTCAAATAACCCTATAAGCTTTCCAGAAATTCTACATCATTTCTGATCAACAATATGTCAACAACATATACTCATCAGAAATTCTATAGTGCTCCCACTCACTTCTTTGGAAATACAAGTTTCTCATAAACTATGTATAAACCCAAAATCTTTGATGATCTCATCAAAGCATATATTCCAACCCCGAGATGCTTACTCCTGTCCTTAGAAGGATTGCTGGAGCTTTGCATACTTGTTAGCGTCTTATAGGATTGACAAAACCTTCTGGTTGTATCATATACAACCTTTCCTCAAGAAAATTGTCGAGGAAACAGTGTTTTGACATCCTATCTGCAAGAAGTAACTGCTAATATAATTCCAACAGACTCTTAGCATCGCTACGAGTGAGAAAGTCTCATCGCAGTCAACTCCTTGAACTTGTCAGAAAACATCTTAACGACAAGTCGAGCTTTCTTAATGGTGATACTTACCATCATTATCCGTCTTCCTTTTAAAATCCATCTGTACCCAACAGCCTTACGACCATCAAGTAGTTCTTCTAAAGTCTATACTTTGTTTTCATACATGGAACCTCTCTCGGATTTTATGGCCTTGAGCCATTCATCGGAATCTGGGCCCACCATCGCTTATCCATAGCTCGTAGGTTCATTGTTGTCTAGCAACATGACCTCCATGGCAGGATTACGTACCACTCTGAAGTAGTACGTATCCTTGTCGACCTACGAGTTTTGGTAGTGACATGATCCGAAGTTTCATGATCAATATCATCAGCTTCCACTTCAATTGGTGTAGGCGCCACAGGAACAACTTCCTGTGCCCTGCTACACATTAGTTGAAGTGACAGTTCAATAACCTCATCAAGTCTCCACCATCCTCCCACTCAATTCTTCCGAGGGAAACTTTTCCTCGAGAAAGGACCCGATTCTAGAAACAATCCATTTTGCTTCCGGATCTGAGACAGGAGATTTACCCAACTGTTTTTGGGTGTCCTATGAAGATGCATTTATCCTCTTTGGGTTCGAGCTTATCAGGATGAAACATTTTCACATAAGTGTCGCAGCCCCAAACTTTCAAGAAACGACAGCTTAGGGTTCTCTAAACCATAGTTCATACGGTGTCATCTCAACGGAATTACGTGGTGCCCTATTAAAGTGAATGTGGTTATCTCTAATGCCTAACCCATAAACGATAGTGATATTTCGATAAGAGACATCATGGTATGCACCATATCCAATAGGGTGCAATTATGATGTTCGGACACACCATCACACTATGGTGTTCCAGGCGGTATTAGTTGTGAAACAATTTCCACAATGTCTTAATTGTGTGCCAAACTCGTAACTCAAATATTCATCTCTATGATCATATCATAGATATTTTATCCTCTTATCACGACGATCTTCAACTTCACTTTGAAATTACTTGAACCTTTCAATAATTTAGACTTGTGATTCATCAAGCAATTATACTTAGCATCTACTCAAATCATCTGTGAAGTAAGAACATAACGATATCCACTGCGTGCCTCAGCACTCATTGGATTGCACACATCAAAACGTATTACTTCCAACAAGTTGCTTTCTTGTTCCATCTTACTGAAAAGCAAGGCCTTTCAGTCATCTTGCCCATATGGTATGACTTGCATGTCTCAAGTGATTCAAAATCAAGTGAGTCCAAACGATCCATCTGTATGGAGTTTCTTCATGCATATATACCAATAGACATGGTTCGCATGTCTCAATCTTTTCAAAAAACGAGTGAGTCCAAAGATCCATCAACATGGAGCTTCTTCATGCGTTTAATACCAATATGACTCAAATGGCAGTTCCACAAGTATGTGGTACTATCTTATATCTTTTGGCATGAACATGTGTATCACTACGATCGAGATTCAATAAACCATTCATTTTAGGTGCAAGACCATTGAAGGTATTATTCAAATAAACAGAGTAACCATTATTCTCCTTAAATGAATAACCGTATTGCGATAAACATAATCCAATAATGTCTATGCTCAACGCAAACACCAAAGAACAATTTATGTTTAACACCAATCTCGATGGTAGAGGGAGCATGCAATGCTTGATCACATCAACCTTGGAAACACTTCCAACACATATCGTCATCTCACCTTCAGCTAGTCTCCGTTTATGCCGCAACTTTTATTTCTAGTTACTAACACTTAGCAACCGAACAGGTATCTAATACCCTGGTGCTACTAGGAGTACTAGTAAAGTACACATTAATATGATGTATATCCAATATATTTCTGTCGACCTTGCCAGCCTTCTCATCTACCAAGTATCTAGGGTAGTTCTGCTTCAGTGACCGTTCCCCTCATTCCAGAAGCACTTAGTCTCGCCTTTGGGTTCAACCTTGGGTTTCTTCACTAGAGCAGCAACTGATTTGTTGTTTCATGAAGTATCCCTTCTTGACCTTGCCCTTCTTGAAACCAGTAGTTTTACTAACCATCAACAATTGATGCTCCTATTTGATTTCTACTTTCGCGGTGTCAAACATTGCGGATAGCTCAAGGATCATCATATCTATCCCTGATATGTTATAGTTCATCACGAAGCTCTAGTAGCTTGGTGGCAGTGACTTTGGAGAAACATCACTATCTCTTCTGGAAGATTAACTCCCACTCGATTCAAGCGATTGTAGTACTCAGACAATCTGAGCACATGCTCAACGATTGAGCTTTTCTCCCTTAGTTTGCAGGCTTAAGAAACTTGTCAGAGGTCTCATACCTCTTGACATGGGCACTAGTCTGAAATCCCAATTTCAGTCTTTGGAGCATCTCATATGTTCTATGACGTTTCAAAACCATCTTTGGCGCCTCAATTCTAAACCGTTAGCATTACGCACTGAACTATCACGTAGTCATCAAAACGTGTATGTCAGATGTTCGCAACATCCACAGACGACGCTCGAGGTTCAGCACACCGAGCGGTGCATTAAGGACATAAGCCTTATGCGCAGCAATGAGGATAATCCTCAGTTTACGGACCCAGTCCGCATAATTGCTACTATCAACTTTCAACTAAAATTTCTCTAGGAACATATCTTAAACAATAGAACTAAAGCGTAAGCTACGACATAATTTGCAAAGACCTTTTGACTATGTTCATGATAATTAAGTTCATCTGATTATTTAATGAACTCCCACTTAGATAGACATCCCTCTAGTTATCTAAGTGATACATGATCCGAGTCAACTAGGCCGTGTCCGATCATCACGTGAGACGGGCTAGTCATCATCGGTGAACATCTTCATGTTGATCGTATCTACTATACGACTCATGTTCGACCTTTCGGTCTCTTGTGTTCTGAGGCCATGTCTGTACATGCTAGGCTCATCAAGTCAACCTAAGTGTTTCGCGTGTGTAAATCTGGCTTACACCCATTGTATGCGAATGTTAGAATCTATCACACCCGATCATCACGTGGTGCTTCGAAACAACGAACTTTCGCAATGGTGCACAATTAGGGGGAACACTTTCTTGAAATTTTAGTGAGGGATCATCTTATTTATGGTACCGTTGTTCTAAGCAAATAAGATGTAAACATGACAAACATCACATGCAAATCATAAAGTAACAAGATATGGCCAATATCATTTTGCGCCTTTGATCATCATCTTCGAGGCGCGGCATGATCACCTTCGTCACCGGCATGACACCATGATCTCCATCATCATGATCTCCATCATTGTGTCTTCATGAAGTTTTCTCTCCAACTATTACTTCTACTACTATGGCTAACGATTAGCAATAAAGTAAAGTAATTACATGGCATTATCATTGACACGCAGGTCATACAATAAATTAAGACAACTCCTATGTCTCCTGCCGGTTTTCATACTCATCGACATGCAAGTCGTGATTCCTATTACAAGAACATGATCAATATCATACATCACATATCATTCATCACATTCTTTTGGCCATATCACATCACATAGCATACCCTGCAAAAACAAGTTAGACGTCCTCTGATTGTTGTTGTATGTTTTACGTGGCTGCTATGGGTTTCTAGCAAGAACATTTCTTAGCTACGCAAAAGCCACACCGGTGATATGCCAATTGCTATTTACCCTTCATAAGGACCCTTTTCATTGAATCCGATCTGACTAAAGTGGGAGAGACTGACACCCGCTAGCCACCTTTATGCAACAAGTGCATGTTAGTCGGTGGAACCTGTCTCACGTAAGTGTACGTGTAAGGTCGGTCCGGGCCACTTCATCCCACAATGCTGCCGAACCAAGATAGGAATAGTAACGGTAAGCAAATTGAACAAACCATTGCCCACAACTACTTGTGTTCTACTCGTGCATAGAATCTATGCATAGACCTAGCTCATTGGCTCAACGCTGCATCACCCCGGAAGAAGGTCGAATGATCCTAAACGATATCCACTCGGGGACCTGTGGTCACCATGCGTCCTCTCGGACCATCGTGGCCAAAGCATACCGGGCGGGGTTTTATTGGCCTCGGGCAAATGAGACGGCAAATGATATAGTCGGCAAGTGCGTAGGTTGCCAGTTCTACTCCAACATGTCTCACAAGCCTGCGTCTGCCTTGAAGACTATTCCACTCGTCTGGCCGTTTGCAGTCTGGGGGTTGGATATGGTTGGACCCTTCAAGACCGGCAGAAGTGGTTTCACTCATTTGCTCATAGCAGTCGACAAGTTCACTAAGTGGATCGAAGCCAAGCCCATCAAAAACCTTGACTCAAGCACTGCCGTCAGTTTCATCAAGGAGTTGATATTCAGATATGGAGTTCCTCATAGCATTATCACAGATAACGGCTCCAATTTTGATTCTGATGAGTTCAAGGCATTCTGTGCATCCCAAGGCACTCGCGTCGACTATGCGTCTATTGCACACCCACGGTCGAATGGGCAAGCAGAGAGGGCGAATGGTTTGATCCTTCAAGGGTTAAAACTAAGACTGATGCGCGACCTCAAGCACGCTGTTGGAGCTTGGGTGACTGAGTTACCATCCGTCCTATGGGGGCTGAGAATGATGCTGAACCGATCGACTGACCGAACTCCTTTCTTCCTAGTGTACGACGCCGAGACTGTGCTTCCGAGTGACTTGTTGCACAATGCTCCCTGGGTGGAACTCTTCTCAGAAGCTGAAGTAGAGCAGGCACGCAAAGACGCAGTTGATCTCCTAGAAGAGGAACACGAGATGGCTCTGCTTCGGTCGACCATCTATCAGCAAGATCTGCGTCGGTTCCATGCCCGTAATGTTAGAGGCCGAGCGTTCCAGGAAGGAGACCTTGTGCTCCAAGTGGATCAAAAACGGCCTCACAAGCTTGCTCCGGCCTGGGAAGGTCCCTTCATCATCACCAAGGTGCTTCACAATGGAGCATACCACATCTACAACGTAGCCAAGAATATGGATGAGCCTCGCGCGTGGAACGCAGAGCGGTTTCACCCTTTCTATACCTGAAATAACTCAGATCGACGAGTTGTAATAAGAAGTCCTTCAGTTTGCTTACCAAAGACAAGATTTTTGCAGTATCTTAATGATTGATTTCTCGTAATCATTTGTGTCAGAATCCCCTAGTGGGTGGCTTAGCCGCGAACCTCATTCACCTAAGTTAAATAAAACATTCCGAGTGGAGAGCAATCCTCCCACTCGGGGGCTTAGCTGCCCCGTACTCGCCTAAGTTAAAAAACACTCTGAGTGGAGAGCAATCCTCCCACTCGGGGGCTTAGCTGCAGCCCCGTACTCGCCTAAGTTAAAAACACTCCGAGTGGAGAGCAATCCACCCACTCGGGGGGCTTAGCTGCGACCCCGTACTTGCCTAAGTTAAAAACACTCCGAGTGGAGAGCAATCCTCCCACTCGGAGGCTTAGCTGCAACCCCGTACTCGCCTAAGTTAAAAACACTCCGAGTGGAGAGAAATCCTCCAACTC
>NC_041387.1:640457087-640471047 GCF_002162155.2 Triticum dicoccoides
ACCCTCCCACTCGGGGGGCTTAGCCGCGACCCCGTACTCGCCTAAGTTAAAAACACTCCGAGTGGAGAGCAACCCTCCCACTCGGGGGCTTAGCCGCGACCCCGTACTCGCTTAAGTTAAAAACACTCCGAGTGGAGAGCGATCCTCCCACTCGGGAGCTTAGCTGCGACCCCGTACTCGCCTAAGTCACAAAGATCCTATGAGCTACGTCACAACTACAATGTACGCTCCATCTCGATCCGCAAGGACGATGAGGTGTCGACTGAATGCAATGTCAGAGCTGCGTCACAAGTACAACTTATGCTCCATCTCGATCCGCAAGGATGACAAGGTGTCGACTTAACATAACGTCAGAGCTGCGTCACAAGTACAACGTACGCTCCATCTCGATCCACAAGGGCGTCGAGGTGTCGACTGAACACAACGTCATAACTGTGTCACAAGTACAATGTACGTTCCATCTCGATATGCAAGGACGACGAGGTGTCGACTGAACACATCGTCAGAACCACTCGATGAAAGGTGAAAAGGTCAAGTTTCACTCGGAATCGAAAGACATTCAAAAGCGATAAAGGCAAAGCCATCGTATTCAAAGAAAACCAAATTCAGATAAATCCCGCAAAAGTACAGAACCGCAACGGGCAGAAGTACTCAGGCATCAGGCCTGAAAGAGTTTAACATTACAAATCCACTCGGAAAATAAAGGTGGAGCATAATGTTTGTTCACTCGGCAGGAGGTGGACTTGCTGGCTCAATGAAGCTGTCAAGGTCGATGCTATCTGCGATACGAGTGGCTAGGTCAAGGAAGGTGTCCATGAAGGACTGGAAGTTGAGCTTCTTAGTGTTGGCAACCTTGAGAGCCGCCAGCTTGTCTTCTTTGAAATCCTTGCAGTGGACTCGGACCAACGATAGAGCAACATCGGCGCCACAGCGAGCAGACGACTTCTTCCACTCCTGCACTCGACCAGGGATTTGGTTCAGTCGAGTCATCAAAGACTCGAGATCTTTTGGGAGTTCCGCTTGAGGCCAGAGTTCAGCGTCGATCCGCGACATTACCACCTTCAGACGAGCGAGATAATCCACAGCACTGTCCAGACGAGTCTCTAATCGCAGCACGCTCATCGCAACGTCATCTTTGACAGGAGAGTTTATGGGGTCAAGACCTGTCTCGACCTACCCAGTCTCTGCTTCAAAGTCTTGAAAAAGTTCTGCATGGTTGGAATAGCGGTGAGTCGACAGTTTAACAAGACGTGTCATTCGACATCGACAAATCAGTCGGACAAAAGGAAATACCTTCAAGCTTCAAGACCAGCTTCTCAGTGAGTTGTCCCAGATAAGCCTCCAGTTCATCCTTCTTGGCCTTGAGACTTCCAACCTCGTCAATCAAGTTTTCCTTGTCCTTCTTTAGCCTTGTGACCTCCTGGTTGGCTTCAGTAACGACAGTCTTCAACTTGGAGTTCTCCTCGTCCAACTTGTTGAATGAGGCCAACTGCTTATCGGCAAGTGCCGTTTTCTCTCGCGCCTCCTTCTGAGCCGCGGCAAGGTCTTGGTCCTTCTTCTCCAGAGCCTGCTTCATTTTCTCTAAAGAAATAAAATTCTTCAGGCGAGCTTGTAGTTGGCGGTTTTCACTATGCACATCTGTTCGAGTGGAGTCACTCAGTTCAAGAGTCTAAAAAAAAGAGAGTCATAAGGTGGACAATCGACGAATTATTGCCTCCCATAGTAGCTGCTTCTTCCTGGGCCTTCTTGAGATTTTTTTTGGACAACTCCAGATCGAAGTTGAGGCTGATCTGCTTCTTCTCCAGTTCAGCAAATTGAGCTCCAAGATCACAAGATCTATGTGGTCGCCAACTAAGATATGTCAGTCGACAGGAACAAAAGTCAATCACAATGACAATTGCTCTAAGACTACCGCCGAATCAAACATTCAACAGTAGTCTCGGGGACTACACCCAGTGGGTGCACTTGGCGTGCCCCCAATGGTCCGGTTTTTCACTTTGCATGGTCTGCCCAGCATGAGCATGCAAAAAAAAAGAAAAGAAAAAGAAAGAGGGGTTCTCAGACCCCAGCCGACTACCAGCAGTCGATCGTAGTCTCGGGGACTGCACCCAGTGGGTGCACTCAGCGTGCCCCCACTGGTCTGGATTCCACTCGGATCGAGCTATTCAACCGAGTGAAAGAATAATGAAGTAACATTCGAAAAAGACCCCCGCCGCATCAAACACCCGACGGCGGTCTCGGGGACTATACCCAGTGGGTGCACTCATTGTGCCCCCACTGGTTCAGAAAAACACTCGACTCAACATTGTCGACTCTAGTGGAAGTATTATTCAACAGTAAGTCAAAACACCCACTGGGTGATTGGATGCGAAATGTAGACCCATGATAGATGCACATAAAGGTTCCAAAACGCTCATCCAGGGACATCTTACGAACAATGAAGCAGCAGTTGCAACTACCATTAATCGAGAGACCAGTCGGAAACCAAATAACCTTGACATTGACCTGCAGAACGGTATTGGCATTGTAGGCAACCTGACTGGCCTCGTGCACCATATTCATCTGCTCCATCACAAGGTTTGCCTGGAGAAGGGCTTCCCTGGCGGCACTCGGCGGGTCGTCTGGAGTGTGGTATGCAGCAAAGAGTGATGACGGCAATATAGTCGGCGCGATCACATGATCTGAAGCATGGAGTTGTGCACGCGAAGCGGAGACTTCAGCAGTCGACATTGAGGGATGTTCAGTCGACAGTGGATTGACAAAAGAAACATTGGCCCGAGCCGGATCTCTGGATCTCTGGACCACTATCTCTGGTGCGGATGTCGACTGAGTCCCCTGGCCTGCAGTCGTCCTCATGCTTGAAGCCTGATAACCCACAAGTATAGGGGATCGCAACAGCCTTCAAGGGTAGAGTATTCAACCCAACTTTATTGATTCGACACAAGGGGAGCCAAAGAATATTCTTAAGTATTAGCAGTTGAGTTGTCAATTCAACCACACCTGGATAACTTAGTATCTGCAGCAAAGTATTTAGTAGCAAGTAGTATGATAGTAATGGTAACAGTGGTAAAAGTAAAGATAACAGTATTGTAGTGATTGTAACAATAGCAACGAAAAAGTAAATAAGCGAAGCACAATATGTGAAAAGCTCGTAGGCATTGGATCAGTGATGGATAATTATGTCAGATGCGATTCCTCATGTAATTGTTATAACATAGGGTGACATAGAACTAGCTCCAGTTCATGAATGTAATGTAGACATGTATTCCGAATATAGTCATACATGCTTATGGAAAAGAACTTGCATGACATCTTTTGTCCTACCCTCCCGTGGTAGCGGGGTCCTAATGGAAACTAAGGGATATTAAGGCCTCCTTTCAATAGAGAACCGGACCAAAGCATTAGCACTTAGTGAATACATGAACTCCTCAAACTACGGTCATCATCGAGAAGTAACCCGATTATTGTCACTTTGGGGTTGTCGGATCATAACACATAATAGGTGACTATAGACTTGCAAGATAGGATCAAGAACTCACATATATTCATGAAAACATAATAGGTTCAGATATGAAATCATGGGACTCGGGCCCTAGTGACAAGCATTAAGCATAGCAAAGTCATAGCAACATTAATCTCAGAACATAGTGGATACAAGGGATCAAACCCTAACAAAACTAACTTGATTACATGGTAAATCTCATCCAACCCATCACCGTCCAGTAAGCCTACGATGGAATTACTCACGCACGGCGGTGAGCATCATGAAATTGGTGATGGAGGATGGTTGATGATGATGACGACAACGAATCCCCCTCCCCGTAGCCCCGAGCGGACTCCAGATCAGCCCTATCGAGAGAGATTAGGGCTTGGCGGTGGCTCCGTATCGTAAAACGCGATGAAACTTCCTCTCTGATTTTTTTCTCTGCGAAACGGAATATATGGAGTTGGAGTTGAGGTCGGTGGAGCATCAGGGGGCCCAAGAGATAGGGGGTGCGCCTAGGGGGAGGGGGCGCGCCCCCCACCATCGTGGAGAGGGTGTGGGTCCCCTCGCCTTCATCTTTTGCTAGTATTTTTTATATTTTCCAAAAGTTATCTCCGTGGATTTTCAGGTCATTCCGAGAACTTTTGTTTTCTGCACAATAAACAACACCATGGCAGTTCTACTGAAAACAGCGTCAGTCCGGGTTAGTTTCATTGGAGACGTATCAAAGCCCTGCCCCTCCTTCTCGTGTCTTTCAGAGGCAAAACAAGGGCAAACGTGTTTGGAAAAGTAGATACGTTGGAGACGTATCAAAGCCCTGCCCCTCCTTCTCGTGTCTTTCGGTGGCGCTTCTTCCTCATCGTCTGGAAGCTCAATGACGTCCCGCGAAGCTGCAACAAAAGGCAACCATAAGGGCACAATCGATAGATAATCTAGTTGACAAAACAAATTTAAGATGGCAAGAGTGTACCAGCTTTGGAAGTAGCCACGTCATCAGTCTCCTCATCACCCAGAGCCTTGTCAATTTCCATGGAGGTCCCGGAAGTTGCAGCACTGGAAGGTTCACGATCCACTCGGTCAGAGCAGGAGTACGAGCTAATAATGGAACACAGAAAGGCAGAACACTCACGCAGAAGCACCGAGAACGTCCATCTTGATCTTGGGCAAGGTCTTCCGAGACTTTGATGGGGCAACCTTGGGCTGCTTGGCAACCTTCTCTGACGGCTCCGGAGTCAAAGTCCGAGTGCGCTTATGCGCTTGCGTACTCGGAGCCGCAGTCTTGCCACGCCCACCCGCTGGATCATGGAACTGCTTGGATCGGCGCTCGGTGCGAGGTGGTGAGTCGACTTCCTCCTCTTCATCGTCCGACTCGTCACTCTCCTCCTCATCGTCGTCATCTGGGGACTGCCACTCACCACTTTCTTCGGCGCTATGCGCTCCCTCCTGGACTTGCTCCTGGGATTGTTCCCCATTTGGCATAGAATACATCTCAGTGTAAACCTGCAAGGCAAGGAGTTAATCAAACATCAGTCGGATTCAGAAACAGTTACAAGACAGATTGAAGTACACTCAGTAGTAAGGATCAGACCTTGTCCGGCTGGTTGTCAGTGTCGAATGGATCGACTCTCCTGGCTCCCCTGGGGTTATCCTTGTTACCGGTAATGCTCTTCAGCCACAGGGCCACCGTCTCATCCGTAACCTCCTCTGGGTGAACCCGAGCGGTGTCATTGGCTCCCGAGTACATCCACATCGAGTGGTCACGAGCTTGGAGCGGCTGGATGCGTCGACTCAGAAACACCTCCAACAAATCCATGCCAGTTACACCCTGACGGACCAACTAGACTACCCTCTCGACCAACATGTCCGTCTCTACTTTCTCCGCTGTGGTCGCGGTCAGTGAAGAAGGCTGCTGGGCACGATCTAGGAAAAAATGGGGAAGACTGCTCGACTAACCGGGGGTCGCAATATCCTGGCAGTAGAACCAGGTCGACTGCCAGCCCCTGACTGACTCGGAAAGTGTCATGGTAGGAAAAGTGCTCCTCTTCCTCATCTGGAACCCTAGGCCCCCGCACATATGGATCACGTGCATCCTCTCGTCACTCGGATTCACCTTCTTCATGGTTTGGGAGCGGATTGTTAAAATATGTTTCAAGAGACCCTAGTGCGGTCGGCAACCCAGGAAGTTCTCACACATGGACACAAACGCAACAAGATACATGATGGTATTGGGAGAGAGGTGGTGAAGCTGAGCACTGAAAAAGTTCAGAAAGCCCTGGAAAAAAGGATGCGGAGGAAGGGAGAAGCCACGGTCGACATGGGTAGCAAGAAGGACACACTCACCCGACCATGGTTGAGGCTCTGTATCCCCCTCCGGCAACCTCGTGGCCCCGGCGGCGATCAAACTAGTGGCAGCCAGCTCTTCCAGGTCCTTTGGCCGGAGCGTAGATCAGATCCAATCTCCCTGAATCCAACCCGGGGGCGTCCCCGTCTCCTTTTTTGCATGCTCTAGCGCCTTCGTCTTATCCTTCACCATGGTGGAGGGCTACGCACTGGCGGAGCGGCGGCGTCGAGGGCGGAGGAAGATGCGGTGGAGAGGCAGAGAAGGAAGAAGGGGAATGGGAGCGCACAGTGCAGACGCCTCGGCCCCGACGCCTTTTAAGGGCATACTTCCGAGTGGCTAACGCGTGGGCTCGAGCAATCTTGTCAAATCCCGCAACAGTCGCACACCGGGTACATGGCGAAAAAGTTGGCACAGAAATCGAGGCGCCCCTGTCTATCCGTCCCGCTTACTACGGCGCGCTCTGCCTCGCGCGCTACCCCAAATTTTTGAATCCCGTGAGATCCGGGATCTGCAGTAACCAATCACGCCAAAGATTTCGCATCATAACAACACTCGACGAGTGCCAGCATAAGTTCACTCGACAACCTCTGAATCGATCAAGGCAACTGAAATGAAGCCGAAGTTTCAGCATTGGCGTCAAATCCAGTATGAATACTTGTGAAGCATAAGAATCAAGGCAGGTTCAACTTCAACCTTCTTTCCACTCAGACCTCAATCCATTCGGGGGCTAATGACGATGCCATAGACCTAGGGTAGGGTCATAGGCCTCACCTATGTGCCCCACACAAGGTCACTGCCCTAGAAGCAAAGACATTCAAAGTACAGCAGGGAGTATCAACTGAAGCCATCAAGTGCAATCCACTTGACCAGTCATCTCACTCGGATACCCCCCCTCCAATTTTACTCGACCAAGACGAAGCCATTCGACCATACAAGAAACCACTCGGAGTACAGAAGACCCAGAGTCACTCAGGATAACAACGGTCAGACGTTCACTCCGTAGTCTTAAAGATCATTAAATACACTTTATAGGTGGCGTTATCAGTAACACCCTATCTTTATGTACATTGAACCCCTGTAACGGAGGTGGGATGGGGTCCTGGCGCACTCTATATAAGCCACCCCCCTCCTCTGGGACAAGGGTTTGCACCCCTTGTATAACACATCTATATTCCAGTCGACCGCCTCAGGGCACCGAGACGTAGGGCTTTTACCTCCTCCGAGAGGGGCCCGAACTCGTAAACTCGTGTGTACAACCTCGCCGTAGCTAGGGCCTCGCCTCCTCATACGTACCCCCTATTCTTACTGTCAGACTTAGTACCACGACATCGACCAAGCACGGAGAAAGAGAGGTCACTTCTCTGTATTAGCTAGCTAACACAATATGATCAAACCCCTAAATTAACCCTCCAAAACTCCTGAACCCCCCTTTATAAGAAACAAAAACCCCAGCTGCCTTTTGGTCCCGGTTGGTGTTACCAACCGGGACTAAAGGTCCTCCTGCCTCGGCGCCCCGCATCGACCACGTGGAGCCCCCTCTGTCCCGGTTCTTAAGCAAACCGGGACTAAAGGTTTTGGGCTTTAGTGTTGACCCTTTAGTCCCGGTTCCAGAACCGGGACTAAAGGTCCTCTGGAACCGGGACTGATGCCCTGTTTTCTACTAGTGAGAAGTGCTCCAGGCGGCGTGGATGGCATCTAGTCGAGGCTAGTCTTGATTGGGTGGCGGATCGAGGTCCCTTGTCGCATGGACCAGTGCCACTGCCCTGCTCCGGCATCCTCCTGGGGGTGTGGGGTGGGCGACGGCCTGGGGTGTGCAAGCAGCGATTTGGCCGTGTTCCCTACGTGGCACCATGTGGTGGCCATGGCTGCTAGAGGTGGGGAACCTGGGTGCAGCGGGAGGAAGGAAGGAGGGGCCTGTCGGTGCGGCGAGATTGGTGGGGAGCAACAATGGCGTCACGGTCGATAGTTGAGCGAGGGGAGAAGTTTTTTTCAGACAAACGAGGGGAGGAGTGGGGGTGGATTGGGAGCCGTGCGAATCGTGGGGTATGTTGTAAAAAAGAGGAAAAAAACGTTTCGGGCTCGGGACGACGGGGTAAAATGATGACTTACGAAGAACTATGAAAGCCTTCTTCCATTATTATTAGGTAAGACAAAAATAAAGATAAAGATGAACTAGCCGCTGTCGGTGGATGTTCCGAGGGTCAGATATGAGGATGCTCAATCCTCAAAAAAAGAAAAAAAAGAAAAAAAAAGATATGAGGATGCTCTTAGGCCGTCTCCGTTGCGAAAGCGAGGAACCTTTGTGTTGGTGTCGTTTTACCATGTGCCGTGCGGAGTGAAACAACGAGACAAGAATATGCCATGCGTGAGCTGATGAGTGATGACCAGCTTTTTGTACACATCTACACGCAATTCTTTTTTCCGATAACCAAGTAACCTCAAATAAATGCACTCCACCATCCATTTCCTCGGACAAGCTATGTACATATAGCTTTTTTTTTGGGTGTGTGCAGGGTACATATAGCTAGCTAGCGATGGATCAACATACATGCTAGTAGATCCTATAGCAATCATATTGTACATCGATCGGTCAGAATGACAGCGGCCGGCGGCAGCAACAGGAAGTGGGCCGTAGACCTGGAGAAGACGCTCGGGGAAGGCGACGTGGTGTTGGAGCTGGGGCGGTGGGAGCGTCATTGCATCTACCGCGTGCCGGCGAGCATCAAGAACAAGAACCTCCGGGCGTACCAGCCGCAGCTGGTGTCGCTAGGCCCCTTCCACCACGGCGAACCTCACCTGCTGCCCATGGAGGAGCACAAGCGCCGGGCGCTGGGGCGCCTTCTCCGGCGCTCGGGGCGGTCGTTTGACGAATTCGTCGCTGCCGTCGAGGACGTCGCGGAAGAGCTGGAGCACGCCTACATGGACCTCGGCGATGAGTGGGCCGCTGGTCGGGGCCCCGGCAGCAGGGAGCGGTTCCTGGAGATGATGATCCTCGACGGGTGCTTCCTGCTAGAGGTGATGAGGCGTGCGGCCGCCGGCTTCGACCACCACAACGACTACGCACCCAACGACCCAATCTTCAGCAGCGACGACCCAATCTTCTGCAGCCACGGGATACTGTACCACATCCCCTCTATCAGGCGAGACATGCTGATGCTCGAGAACCAGCTGCCGCTGCTCCTGCTCCACAAGCTCATTGGGGTTCAGAGGGAAAGTCCTCCGGTACGTAACCCCTGCTCCTGAGAAATTGAATCTTTTGCCCCACTTTACTTCTTCATTTGAAAATTTGCCCCTGCTACCTCAGTTATTGGGAGATTTGAATTAATGCTTACTGGAGTACATTACATGCATGATCAACGGCCAGCAGGGCGACGACTTTATCAACCGAATGGTGGTAAGGTTTTTGGCCCCATTTTCACGGCCACCAACTCCTGTAGGTCGCCTAGGGCTCCACCCACTCGATGTCTTTCGCTGGAGCATGCTCTTCGGTGAGTACCAGAGGTTCAGAGTGCCGGAGTTCGACTCCGACGACACCATCCGGTCGGCAGTGGAGCTCTACCAAGCTGGGATCCGGTTCAAAACGAGCAATTCGAGCAGTCTACACAACATCCGTTTCAGGCGCGGCGTCCTCAGCATGCCCAAGTTGCCAGTGGACGACTCCACCGAGTACACTCTCTTCAACATGGTGGCGTTCGAGCGGCTGCACGTCGGCACCGGATCCGCCACCGGGAGCGCCATCATGGCCTACGTCTTCTTCGTGGACTGCATCATCCAATCGCCCAAGGACGTGGCGCTGCTGACCTCAAAGGGGATCATCCGGAATTCCCTTGGCAGCGAAGAGGCCGTGGCCATGCTGTTCCACAGCCTTGCGAGGGACGTGGTGCTCGATCCGGACGGCGCGCTCAGCGCCCTGCTGCGGGAGCTCAACGGCTACTCCAGTCTGCCGTGGGAAATGTGGTTCACTAACCTCAAAAGGACCTACTTCGGGAGCCCGTGGGCGTTTATGTCCCTCTTAGCCGCCGCCTTCCTCCTCCTCATGACCGTCCTGCAGACCGTCTACACCATGCGGCAGTTCTATCGGGACGGCTAAACCCCGCCAAAGGGGCATACGTACGTGATTTGGTTATCGGGTTAATAAATCACTTATGGTGTAAGGATAACAAAAAGGGCCAAAGGGGCATACGTGATTTGTACCATAAGTGGTCCCAGTGCAAGCTGAAAATTATTAGTACTAGTCGCCAACCCGTGCAGCTGCACGGGCTAGCATCAGAAAAAAAAAACTGAGAGTGAAAATATGGAAAGGCACCTGTTTGTATGAATAACTGTAAGAATATGAATTATAAAGGAAACTTTGTATCCAAGTAGAAAATGAGTGGATTCCTGTTAGTAGTATTGCTTTTACATGAGAATAAGTTGCTAATTCGATCAATAGGAAAAATCAGAAAAGCTGTCTACTCTTGTTTTGTAATCCGACAACTCTAGCAGAAAATCACGTGTTCCTAAAATGGCCCTAAATCAATGTATTGAAAATTGTCACGCACTAATGCTGTTGGAATTCTGCTTAATCTACAAAACAGAAGAATATACATGTGAAATGTTTCAAAAATGTATTAAAACTATTGAAGTATTTAGGTCATCGGATAGCATGTGAAATGTTTCAAAAACGCATTTAAGTATTAGTCAAAGAACTAATACAACATCCACTTCAGACTTCCCTCCCGTGCATATCAACTGAAGCCAAGGAGGAGATAACAAAATTTAAAGTTGATACAACTGCGTGCTATTATATTTTCAGGGAAAGCACTAAATTGATTCCGGATTGTTTCACTATATGCAGGTGCTATTTTATTTATAATCGTGGTCTAAGCCTAATGTGTGGTTGACTTGTCGTTTCCCACCAGTTCTGGCACTACATCCTTACACACATTTACAGCGTTTTTCACTGCTACTGCCAACTAGAGTCAATGCGCTGAGAAAGGTATTTCATTAAAACTGACGGCCGAACCTTTTTAAAGATGAAACGGCTAAGAATGATACATTTGTAAAGAAAAATGACGAAGTGATCTAAACAATGGGCAGAACACCAGCTACGGGCATAACACACAGTATGGGATTAAACACAAATTAAATGAGTATTTAAAAAGTCAAAACATAAGCTGCAGAGTAGATGCAACCAAACAAACCATTTAACTTAGAAAAGATGTCGCAGATTACAACTGGCCATGGATTACACTTTGATGCTCCTTGTTTTGACATCAAAAAGGTAAGCCAACAAAAGAGCTTGCAAAACCTGATTGCACGACGACACTGCAAAATCTATTATGAAATAACCCAACATATGGGCTGTTATATGACAATAATCAAGACAAATACGTTTGCGATTTTTCAGGTGTTAAAGGCACAAAAAGAAAATCCGTATTTAATTTGTAGATTCTAAAGCTGTTACCAAATGCACGGACAGAAATATAACCTGTAGGGAAGTAAAATAATGAAGTTTCACTTGATAATATAATCAAACAACCTATATTTCTGTATGCGAACTTCATGTCGTGTGCTACTTGGCATAGACCTTTGATCCACTCCAGGTTGGTTCTCTCGTTGAGGAAAACCTCATGTTGCCCAATTGGCCACTTGCAAACACGTACAGTTTTAGCCCTTGTGTGCAGCCATTGTTCTTCTTTAGCCACTCGTCTTTTTATTTTGGACAGACGGAAAGAAAATGAATATTGACACCAACCTCTGAAATCTTGAAGCACATATACATACTAAAGCCCTTCTGAAATCTGCCTCTTATTTTTGTAACTAAGCCTGCAGCCAATACATTTTAATAGTGCACACGATACACATTCCCTTGCCGTCTCACACTTGATGCTCACATCATGTAACTTCTCACAAAGATCTCTTCCTCTAACAATTTCATCACTTCTAATCAGTGGGCTCAAGCATATGATCAGTGCAACATCATGGAATTCAAGACTGTTGCATAAATTTCTCCAACAAATTCATCCTGCATCCCTGATAGAACAAAAACTTTGCTTCAGTGGGAATATTTTGTCAAGAAGCGAATAGAAAAATCAACGCAAGCTTGAGAAAACGACATAACTGCAAGAAAGGAAACTAACACCCTGACACAAAAAAATCAGTACAACGTAATAACCTGAGGTAGGCTATGTCAATTGAATAGGATCCAGCAAACACTGATTGGAAATTTGGAACGATAGTAATGGAATCCGAAGAGTTCAGATAAAAAGTTATTACTTTCAGCGGCTGTACACGAAGCCAGTTAGGTAACCTCAAAATTAGTGTTATGCCCTAGCAGATATTGGATAGAAGGAGCCAAGGAGTATGTCTCCAGTCGGAAGAAGGATAGGAAAAAGGCTTTGCAAGAGCATTAGTGCGGCACCTCCGTGGGAATAGGAAGCACGCCCACTGCTCCATGCTTAATCGCACAACATGAATCACCATTCATTGAGTTAACCTCGGCAAATTAGGAAAAGAAAGAAAATGAATCTTGCCTTTGCTTGGTGGATTGTGCCACCGGAATCATCCCTGATCAAATCATCAAAGTACATTTGGATAGAGGAAAACATCTACCACTTGTCGCTCGATCACGCCGCAGAAAGAGATTATGATTGACCACTTATTGATATTGCCAGCTCGTTAGCAGATGCACGTGATAAAAAGATCGTGGGCATAGCAATGAGGGAGATTAGAGGCAGAGTACGTGAGAGAGGAAGAGGTCAAACCACGGAGATCCTGCCGGCGACTCCATCTGGCTTGCGCACAGATTGATCCAGGAGCTTGCTTCTCTCTTATATATGTGTACATTAAATCAACTCGCGATTAAATCAACCTGTTTCAAATTAGTCTGTACGTGCATGTGTGTTTTCTTGACCAAAACGACCGACCAATGAATCCAACTTTTTTATGTAGTTTTGCTCTAGCTTTTAAAACAGGCATGAGAGATTAAGCCTGAAAGAAAAAAATTCGGGTTTTGCTCTCGCATTAAAAAAGAAGCGTGAGAGATTCATCAGGAAGCAGTTCAAAAAAAAAAAGATTCATTGGGAAGAAAAAAAGAGAAACATAAGAGATTAGCGGAGCTATAAAAGAGAGAGAGATACGTGACAAATTGAGAAAGGAAATCAGGACCAACTTGTGGATCATATTTTTGACAGTGAATTAGTCTGTATGTATTGCGCGGCAAGCACGATAAGCAATTCCAAACTATCAACAATTAATCTGTACGTGCATGTGTGTTTCCTTAGCCAAAATGACCGGCCGAAGAATCAACTTGTTTTTTGGAATTTTGCTCTAGCCTTTAAAAGAGGCGTGACGTGAGAGAATGAGCCAGAAAGAAAAAAAAAATTGCCTAGCTTTTAAAAGAGACGTGACAGATTGAGCCAGAAAAATCTTTATCTTTATCTTTACCTCTTTATCTTTACCTATTAATAAATACCTAAATACCTACCTACTAATAAAGCAGCGATCGCTTCTGCCCGTCCGTCGTCGCATCAATTTTGCATAAAACCCCCTATAGTTTTAGATAATCCAACCCGCAATCCCTATGTAAGTGGATCTGGTAAAATGATTCGTTTTTGCAAATTAATCCCTGTCTTTTGTAACAACTCCACCCGCGCTCCTTATCCAAAGGTAGAGAAGGTGGAAGGGGGGACAGCTTCGGCTGCGCTCGTCGGCGCGGAAGGTGCCCGCCCCTCTCCTCCGCCTCCGGCATCGCACCCCCCCTGCGTATGTTGTCTCCATTCCCAAGCACCCGAGCTCTCTTGTGCTCGTCGGCCAGCAGCCGCGGTCGGCTCGAGGTGGGTGCAGCAGGTCGGCGCCCATAACCTCCAACATGGCCCCGTCGACGCGTGCCTGCTCGCCGGCGCCGGCCTCCGCATGTCCCCGCACATGAACGTCACGAATCACTGCTAGGCCTTGCAGCCCTTGCGCACGCGTACATACGTGGTCGAGGTAGGGGACTGAACAGGCAGCGGACAGAGGCGGCTCCAGCAGACGGACTTGGCAGGGCGGCGGAGGCGCAGGGAGGCCCCGCGGCACCGGATCCGACGAGGATGGACGTCGGCGACGTGGGCGAGGAGGAGGTGGGCTCCGGTGTCGGAGAACCTCCAGGCGGC
>NC_041387.1:640471057-640474860 GCF_002162155.2 Triticum dicoccoides
GCTCTCTTGTGCTCGTCGGCCAGCAGCCGCGGTCGGCTCGAGGTGGGTGCAGCAGGTCGGCGCCCATAACCTCCAACATGGCCCCGTCGACGCGTGCCTGCTCGCCGGCGCCGGCCTCCGCATGTCCCCGCACATGAACGTCACGAATCACTACTAGGCCTTGCAGCCCTTGCGCACGCGTACAGACGTGGTCGAGGTAGGGGACTGAACAGGCAGCGGACAGAGGCGGCTCCAGCAGACGGACTTGGCAGGGCGGCGGAGGCGCAGGGAGGCCCCGCGGCACAGGATCCGACGAGGATGGACGTCGGCGACGTGGGCGAGGAGGAGGTGGGCTCCGGTGTCGGAGAACCTCCAGGCGGTGGCTGCTTGCAGTTTGGCATCGGCCTCCTGTAGGCAACAAAGAAAGAGGAACTCGGTGTGAGAGAAAGAATAAGAACGAGGGGAGGAAGGAGGAAGGGAGAAGGAAGGAAGAACCGCAGCCTTGCAACATCCCGCACCGCACTGCCTTGCGGCGCCGTCGCTGGAAGGTGCCATCGCCCCACAGCCATAATAGTCGTCGCCTCACATGTCGAGCTCCGGCGGCAAGAAAGGGCAAGGAGAGAGGGGAGCCTATTAGGCGCGGTGCTGTGAAGGAGGGAGCGAAGCGGCGATGAGAGATAAATTGCGGCGGACAACGCAAGCGAAGAACGACGGGAAGGGGATCGGGGAAGACGACTGGGGGAGAAGATAAGGTCATGTGGGGAGACAGCGGTGCGTCGGGCCGCTGGACACGCGTAATCTGGAGGAGGGCGGCTGATGCGTTCGTTTTCTATTTCTTTTTTTGACATCACGGCTGATGCGTTAGTTTTTTTTTTCTGAGGCCGATGCGTTCGTTTTATTTTTTGTGTGGAGCTGATCCGTTGGTTGACTATAGTCGGCTGAATCAAGTCGTTTGGGGAGTCCATATGACTCGTGGAGCACCAGCGAGGATATAACGTGTCAGCTTACACACATGTCCACTGTTCGGAAAAACTTTCCATCTATTCATCTGCAATCATGTCAGTACAACGAATACCAGAAGTAAAAAATACATCCAAATTCGTAGACCGACGACTACAAGCACCGAAGCGAGCCGAAGGCGCGCCGCCGTCATCGCCCCTCCATCGCCGGAGCGGGCACAACTTGTTGTAGTAAACAGTCGGAAAGTCGTCGTGCTAAGGCCCCAAAGAACCAGAGCTGCTACACATGATAATTACTGGACGATTTACGCATGACGTGGCATATCAAGCCATCCATGCATAAAGGAAACTAAGTAGCACCGTTAAATTCTCCATCATCCAAAGTTCGGCCAGAATCTGTTATCCGCAAAGTAGTCTTGACGGGTAAAGCCATCCATGCATAAAGGAAAACTAGGTAGCGCCGTTAAATTCTTCATTGTCGAAAGTTCGGCTAGAATCTGTCGTCCGTAAAGTAGTCTTAACGGGTAAATGTCTTTCTGTTTTTTTACTTGCAGTTAATTGGGTTTGGACCATTCACGGACAGGTAAATATTTCCGAGTCCATCACTCGGACATGTTAACGCGCACACATGTGTTTGTTCTTCGAACCTATATGCACATGTAGCTGGGTTTGTTACTAGATATTTTTGTTACAAAATTGGATTTAGTTCTGTTTGTGTCCCACGGACTCATATTGACTGCTATCAGGACGTGAAAATTGGAAGACTAATACATATACATAGGTTAGGACATACACGTAGAAAAAATCATCATTGTCCCAAAGGATTCACCCCAAAGAATTCATTGCTAACTGATCCATCATTGTTATCACCATCAAACTTATCCTCTATTTGGCCAACCTAATTGGGACAATTGGTATTTGCTTCGCAGTGAAGCATGTTAATTTATTTTCTCCCGTTGCAACGCACGGGCATGTTTACTAGTATTAATAAACTACCGATCGCTTCTGGTCGTCCGTCAAAAAAATTGCCCCCGAAGTTCGCATTAATTACCCACTACGCCACCGGTAAGTTAGAAAAAACGATTCGCTGTGGCTGCATCCGCGTCGCGTCTGGTTAATATAAAGAAACACTCATGGATATATTAAATGTACGTGACTAGCTGGGTGGTTCGAGCTTGCGTCTTGCCTCGGGTAGACCAGGGTTTGAACCCTGCTCCCTTTTGTTTTTTCTTTCTTTTCTTTTGGCTGCACCACGTAATATTCAGTTAATAAGAAGAAATCCCCTCGCATAAAAACATATCATACATATGTGCTTCACTTAAATGTAGCAACTTGATGAGGTTCTGAATTAACTTAAGGTAGTGTGCTTGCCTTTTTATGATATATGGTGTAATAAATTTGTCTCCTTTAGTATTTTTTGTACTAAATGAATATAGTTCTAGGTGTTCCCTAAGGGTTGTTTTTTTATTTCTGCTTCTTATATTGTGATAGGATAGGTGCGGCATATTCGTATTAAATCTGAAACATATGTGATCTTAAATTATTCAAATGGTGTATGAATCCACAAAATACCATTCCCTGGTTTCGTAATTTTGATATTCCTAAAACCTATTAGGATTTATGATATTTTAGAAAAAGAGAGGATTTAGGATGCATATCCGAAGGAGATGTGCATCTACCGTGTTCTTCAGCGGTTCTGATAGAGTAATTTTTCTAAATTGATTTGAGATGTCGAATCTGCGTATACTTGTGGTTCGCTTCATGGTTCCCTATAGAACTGAATGGAGAAAAAAATATAATCAAACAGATTTAAGTTGCTAAATTATAAATAGTTGAAAAAAGGTATTATTTTGTCTATCCATGCTTATGCTTCTTTTTTTACCAGCAAAAGAAGTTGTGTTACAGGAAACTCCTTCCTCACATTGAGTGTGATAAAAGTAGCATGGATCTTATTTTGTAATGTAAAATTTCAGTTTTAGTAGGTTTGCATCTGTTCCAAAGGTATTGCTTTTCAGAGATAATTAATGATACAATTAAGGAAAATGCAAAAAAATCTCCTGTTGCAACGCACGGGCATTTTTGCTAGAAATAACAAAAAGAGATCTACACCGTTATAATTCGGTCCCACCAGATAAACGGCTCTTAATTTCTAATTAACGTAGGAATTTCTAGGAAGTGCCTAATTAGTATAGGTAGGTATATATAGATAGATATATAGATATAGATAATCAAGTCTTAAGATAAATATTCCCTATATCCACAAATACTTAGAGTTTGTATTTAATACTGAAATATATACACAAGCCCCTATATCCGAGGAAGTTTACCTCCCAACGATTCACCGGTTGGTTGAAAATGACCTATGGGCATTCGGGCTCTTGACGAGGCTATTTCTTTGGGATGTGGCATGCCAGAAACTCATGTGTGGCTGTACGTTTGTTTTCCAATTTTTTTGAACGTGTTTGCTTCATCACCGTGTGACTCTATGCGTGCATGTAGCTATTTTGCATACTTGCGGTTCGGGTAGGCTGTCGTTGTCCATTTTGACGTACATGCATCGGGCCTTGCCCTTCCCTTCCCTCGAGGGAGCGCCCTTCCCTTCCCCCCGCCGCCCTTCCGTCGTGCGCCACTCCGGCGCCGGCGTCCACCCACCCGCCAATAACCCTCCTGCTACGGCGGCCACCTCCCACCGCTTGTTGCTTCGGCTGCGGCGGCCCCTTCCTCTCTCGCGGGTTGTTCGGCTCTATCTGTCTTCGTGGTTCCCATATCCGAGCACCATGGCTGCCAGCCCGCGTTCTGTCTCCTCCTCATTCCATGGGGATCGGCCGGTCATCTCGGGCCTTGGCCTCTCGTCGGCGTCTGAGA
>NC_041387.1:640475283-640506658 GCF_002162155.2 Triticum dicoccoides
GTCAATTTGGGGGTGCCATCTTGGAGGATTGCACCATGGCAGGAGGCCCCGGACGCCTCGAAGTGGACGCTCTGGAAGCGCCGCCGTGAGGCGGGTCAACCGGAGTTGGTGGTGCGCCGCAGTTCGCCGCCACGCAAGGAGGTCACGCCAGAGATGAGGGATCGGTGCTTCAAGTGCTTGGAGAAAGGACACTTCTTGAAGGACTGCACGAACAAGGTTGTCTGCTTCTGATGTGGGCTGCCCGGTCATGTCGCCACTCAGTGTAAGAGGCCACGTGGCCCGTCGCCAGTGGAGGAGCTCAGGCGGGATGCAGTGGTCAAGGTGGCCAGGAGGTCGTCGGATCAGGGAGGGGCCGTGGATTCAGGCCCGTCTAGGCAGGGCGCGCCGGCGCCGCATGTTCTGCCGCTCCCCCCTCAACTCTCGTAGGGGCCGGAGGCGCTGCTGGCCGGGCCCCGTTTGGCGGCCCCGAGGCTGGTGGTGCAGGAGGACCTAGAGATGGTTCCATCTGAGCTCTGCGTCGTCCGGCGGTCCAGGGCCATGGCGGATCTTGAGGGGAGGCTGCAGCATGCCATGGTCGTTTACATGGTGGACACAGGACGGAGCTCTCGCCGGATTTGGTGCTGCAGCCGCTTTAGGTGAAGATGGGCATTTCTGCTAACAGAGTTTCGGTTCATTGGTTCCAGCCGGAGGATTTTCTTGTGGTGTTTGCAATTAAGGAGGATCGTATCAGAGTAGGGTTGAGGCCAGTGATTGAGTTTGGCGGGAAAAGGTTCTCTTTCAGGCAATGGATCAGGCAGAACCTGTTGGAAATATGCCCTAGAGGCAATAATAAAATGGTTATTATTATATTTCTTTGTTCATGATGATTGTCTGTTATTCATGCTATAATTGTGTTATCCGGAAATCGTAATACACATGTGAATACATAGACCACAACATGTCCCTAGTGAGCCTCTAGTTGACTAGCTCGTTGATCAACAGATAGTCATGGTTTCCTGACTATGTGCATTGGATATCATTGATAACGGGATCACATCATTAGGAGAATGATGTGATGGACAAGACCCAATCCTAAGCATAGCTCAAAGATCGTGTAGTTCGTTTAGCTAGAGCTTTTCCAAATGTCAAGTATCATTTACTTAGACCATGAGATTGTGCAACTCCCGGATACCGTAGGAGTGCTTTGGGTGTGCCAAACATCACAACGTAACTGGGTGACTCTAAAGGTGCACTACGGGTATCTCCGAAAGTGTCTGTTGGGTTGGCACGAATCGAGACTGGGATTTGTCACTCCGTATGATGGAGAGGTATCTCTGGGCCCACTCGGTAATGCATCATCATAATGAGCTCAATGTGACCAAGTGTCTGGTCACGGGATCATGCATTACGGTATGAGTAAAGTGACTTGCCGGTAACGAGATTAAACGTGGTATTGGGATACCGACGATTGAATCTCGGGCATGTAACGTATCGATTGACAAAGGGAATTGTATACGGGGTTGCTTGAGTCCTCGACATCGTGGTTCATCCAATGAGATCATCGAGGAGCATGTGGGAGCCAACATGGGTATCTAGATCCCGCTGTTGGTTATTGACCGGAGAGGCGTCTCGGTCATGTCTGCATGTCTCCCGAACCCGTAGGGTCTACACACTTAAGGTTCGATGACGCTAGGGTTGTAGACATATGAGTATGCAGTAAACCGAAAGTTGGTCGGAGTCCCAGATGAGATCCCGGACGTCAGGAGAAGTTCCGGAATGGTCCGGAGGTAAAGAATTATATATAGGAAGTGAAGTGTCGGCCATCGGGAAAGTTTCGGGGTTACCGGTATTGTACTAGGACCATCGAAAGGGTCCCGGGGGTCCACCGGGTGGGGCCACCTATCCCGGAGGGCCCCATGGGCTGAAGTGGGAGGGGAACCAGCCCCTCGTGGGCTGGTGCACCCCTCCCCTTGGCCCCCCTGTGCCTAGGGTTGGAAACTCTAGGGGTGGGGGCGCCTCCACTTGCATTGGGGGGCAAGCCACCCCCCTGGCCTCCGCCCCCCCTTGGAGATCCCATCTCCTAGGGCCGGCGCCCCCCCCCTAGGGGGCCTATATAAAGAGGGGGGAAGGCAGCCACACCCATGCTCTTGGCGCCTCCCTCTCCCCTTGCTACACCTCTCCCTCTCGCAGAAGCTTGTCGAAGCCCTGCCAAGATCACTGCTGCATCCACCACCACGCCGTCGTGCTGCTGGATCTTCATCAACCACTCCTTCCCCCTTGCAGGATCAAGAAGGAGGAGACGTCTTCCTCAACCGTACGTGTGTTGAACACAGAGGTGCTGTCCGTTCGGCGCTAGGATCTCCGGTGATTTGGATCACGACGAGTACGACTCCCTCAACCCCGTTCTCTTGAACGCTTCCGCTCGTGATCTACAAGGGTATGTAGATGCACTCCTCTCTTTGTTGCTAGATAAACTCATAGATTGATCTTGGTGAAAGCGTAGAAATTTTTTATTTTCTGCAACGTTCCCCAACAGTGGCATCATGAGCTAGGTCTATGCGTAGTTCTCTTTGCACGAGTAGAACACAAATTTGTTGTGGGCGTAGATGTTGTCAACTTTCTTACCACTACTAGTCTTATTTTGCTTCAGCGGTATTGTGGAATGAAGCGGCCTGGACCGACCTTACACGTACGCTTACGTGAGACATGTTCCACCGACTGACATGCACTAGTTGCATAAGGTGGCTAGCGGGTGTCTGTCCCTCCCACTTTAGTTGGAGCGGATTCGATGAAAAGGGTCCTTATGAAGGGTAAATAGAAGTTGGCAAATCACGTTGTGGCTTTAACGTAGGTAAGAAAGCGTTCTTGCTAGAACCCTATTGCAGCCACGTAAAACATGCAATAACAATTAGAGGACGTCTAACTTGTTTTTGCAGCATAAGATTTGTAATGTGATATGGCCAAAAGTTGTGATGAATGATGAATGATATATATGTGATGTATGAGATCATGTTCTTGTAATAGGAATCACGACTTGCATGTCGATGAGTATGACAACCGACAGGAGCCATAGGAGTTGTCTTAATTATTGTATGACCTGCGTGTCAATGATTTAACGCCATGTAATTACTTTACTTTATTAATAAACCGTTAGCCATAGTAGTAGAAGTAATAGTTGGCGAGCAACTTCATGGAGACACGATGATGGAGATCATGATGATGGAGATCATGGTGTCTTGCCGGTGACGAAGATGATCATGGAGCCCTGAAGATGGAGATCAAAGGAGCAATATGATATTGGCCATATCATGTCACTATTTGATTGCATGTGATGTTTATCATGTTTTTGCATCTTGTTTACTTAGAACGACGGTAGTAAATAAGATGATCCCTCATGATAATTTCAAGAAAGTGTTCCCCCTAACTGTGCGCCGTTGCGAAAGTTCGTTGTTTCGAAGCACCACGTGATGATCGTGTGTGATAGATTCTAACGTTCACATACAACGAGTGTAAGACAAATTTACACATGCATAAACACTTAGGTTAACTTGACGAGCCTAGCATGTACAGACATGGCCTCGGAACACAAGAGACCGAAAGGTCGAACATGAGTCGTATGGAAGATACGATCAACATGGAGATGTTCACCGATGATGACTAGTCCGTCTCACGTGATGATCGGACACGGCCTAGTCAACTCCGATCATGTATCACTTAGATGACTAGAGGGATGTCTAATCTTAGTGGGAGTTCATTAAATAATTTGATTAGATGAACTTAATTATCATGAAGTTAGTCTAAAATCTTTACAATATGTCTTGTAGATCAAATGGCCCACGTTACCCTCAACTTTAACGCGTTCCTAGAGAAAACCAAGCTAAAAGATGATGGCAGCAACTATACGGACTGGGTCCGGAACTTGAGGATCATCCTCATAGCTGCCAAGAAAGATTATGTCCTAGAAGCACCGCTAGGTGAAGCACCCATCCCAGAGAACCAAGACGTTATGAATGCTTGGCAGTCTCGTGCTGATGATTACTCCCTCATTCAGTGCGGCATGCTTTACAGCTTAGAACCGGGGCTCCAAAAGCGTTTTGAGCAAGACGGAGCATATGAGATATTCGAAGAGCTGAAAATGGTTTTCCAAGCTCATGCCCAGGTCGAGAGATATGAAGTCTCCGACAAGTTCTTCAGCTGTAAGATGGAGGAAAATAGTTCTGTCAGTGAGCACATACTCAAGATGTCTGGGTTGCACAACCGCTTGACTCAGCTGGGAGTTAATCTCCCGGATGACGCGGTTATTGACAGAATCCTCCAGTCGCTTCCACCGAGCTACAAGAGCTTTGTGATGAACTTCAATATGCAGGGGATGGAAAAGACCATTCCTGAGGTATATTCAATGCTGAAATCAGCGGAGGTAGAGATCAAGAAAGAACATCAAGTGTTGATGGTGAATAAAACCACTAAGTTCAAGAAAGGCAAGGGTAAGAAGAACTTCAAGAAGGACGGCAAGAGAGTTGCCGCGCCCGGTAAGCTAGTTGCCGGGAAGAAGTCAAAGAATGGACCCAAGCCTGAGACTGAGTGCTTTTATTGCAAGGGAAGTGGTCACTAGAAGCGGAACTGCCCCAAGTATTTAGCGGACAAGAAGGCCGGCAACACTAAAGGTATATGTGATATACATGTAATTGATGTGTACCTTACCAGTACTCGTAGTAGCTCCTGGGTATTTGATACCGGTGTGGTTGCTCATATTTGTAATTCAAAGCAGGAACTACGGAATAAACGGAGACTGGCGAAGGACGAGGTGACGATGCGCGTCGGGAATGGTTCCAAGGTCGATGTGATCGCCGTCGGCACGCTACCTCTACATTTACCTACGAGATTAGTTTTAAACCTCAATAATTGTTATTTAGTGCCAAGTTTGAGCATGAACATTGTATCTGGATCTCGTTTAATACGAGATGGCTACTCATTTAAATCCGAGAATAATGGTTTTCTATTTATATGAGAGATATGTTTTATGGTCATGCCCCGATGGTCAATGGTTTATTCTTAATGAATCTCGAATGTGATGTTACACATATTCATAGTGTGAATACCAAAAGATGTAAAGTTGATAATGATAGTCCCACATACTTGTGGCACTGCCGCCTTGGTCACATTGGTGTCAAGCGCATGAAGAAGCTCCATGAAGATGGAATTTTAGAGCCTCTCAATTATGAATCATTTGACACATGCGAACCATGCCTCATGGGCAAAATGACCAAGACTCCGTTCTCCGGAACAACGGAGTGAGCAACCAACTTATCTGAAATCATACATACTGATGTGTGCCGTCCAATGAGCGTTGAGGCTCGCGGAGGATATCGTTATGTTCTCACTCTCACTGAGGACTTGAGTAGATATGGGTATGTCTACTTGATGAAACACAAGTCTGAGACCTTTGAAAAGTTCAAGGAATTTCAGAATGAGGTAGAAAATCAACGTGATCGAAATATAAAGTTCCTACGATCAGATCGTGGAGGAGAATATTTAAGTCACGAATTTGGTACGCACTTAAGGAAATGTGGAATCGTTTCACAACTCACGCCGCCTGGAACACCTCAGCGTAACGGTGTGTCTGAACGTCGTAATCGCACTTTATTGGATATGGTGCGATCTATGATGTCTCTTATCGATTTACCGCTATCTTTTTGGGGATATGCTCTAGAGACAGCTACATTCACTTTAAATAGGGCACCGTCTAAATCCGTTGAGACGACACTGTATGAATTATAGTTTGGGAAGAAACCTAAGCTGTTGTTTCTAAAAGTTTGGGGATGCGATGCTTATGTCAAGAAACTTCAACCTGAAAAGCTCGAACCCAAGTTGGAAAAATGCGTCTTCATAGGATACCGTAAGGAAACCATTGGGTATACCTTCTACCTCAGATCCGAAGGCAAGATCTTTGTTGCCAAGAATGGGTCCTTTCTGGAGAAAGAGTTTCTCTCGAGAGAAGTAAGTGGGGGGAAAGTGGAACTTGATGAAGTACTACCTCTTGAACCGGTGAGTAGCGCAGCTCAGGAAGATGTTCCTGTGGTGGCAGCACCAACTGTAGAGGAAGTTAATGATGATGATCAAGGTACTTCGGATCAAGTTACTACTGAACTTCGTAGGTCCACGAGGACATGTTCCACACCAGAGTGGTATGGCAACCCTGTCCTGGAAATCATGTTGTTAGACAACGGTGAACCTTCAAACTATGAAGAAGTGATGGCAGGCCCAGATTCCAACAAATGGCTTGAAGCCATGCAATCCGAGATAGGATCCATGTATGAAAACGAAGTATGGACTTTGACAGACTTGCTCGATGATCGTTGAGTGATAGAAAACAAATGGATCTTTAAGAAGAAGACGGACGCGGATGGTAATGTTACCATCTATAAAGCTCGACTTGTCGCTAAGGGTTATCGGCAAGTTCAAGGGGTTGACTACGATGAGACATTCTCTCTCATAGTGAAGCTAAAGTCCGTCTGAATCATGTTAGCAATTGCCGCATACTATGATTATGAGATATGGCAAATGGACGTCAAAACGGCATTCCTTAACGGTCATCTTAAGGAAGAACTGTATATGATGCAACCGGAAGGTTTTTTCAACCCTGAGAATGCTAACAAGGTATGCAAGCTCCAGCGATCCATTTATGGGATGGTGCAAGCATCTCGGAGTTGGAACATTCGCTTTGATGAGATGATCAAAGCGTTTGGTTTTATGCAGACTTATGGAGAAGCCTGCGTTTACAAGAAAGTGAGTGGGAGCGCTGTAGCATTTCTCATATTATATGTAGATGACATACTTTTGATGGGAAATGATATAGAACTCTTGGACAACATTAAGGCCTACTTGAATAAGTGTTTTTCAATGAAGGACCTTGGAGAAGCTGCTTACATACTAGGCATCAAGATCTATAGGGATAGATCGAGATGCCTCATAGGTCTTTCACAAAGCACATACCTTGATAAGATATTGAAGAAGTTCAATATGGATCAGTCTAAGAAGGGGTTCTTGCCTGTGTTACAAGGTATGAAATTGAGCTCAGCTCAATGCCCTACCACGGCAGAAGATAGAGAAAAGATTAGTGTCATCCCCTATGCCTCAGCTATAGGGTCTATTATGTATGCCATGTTGTGTACCAGACCTGATGTAAACCTTGCCGTAAGTTTGGTAGGAAGGTACCAAAGTAATCCCAGCATGGAACACCGGACAGCTGTCAAGAACATCCTAAAGTACCTGAAAAGGACTAAGGATATGTTTCTCGTTTATGGAGGTGACGAAGAGCTCGTCGTAAAGGGTTACGTCGATGCTAGCTTCGACACAGATCTGGATGACTCTAAGTCACAAACCGGATATGTGTATATTTTGAATGGTGGGGCAGTAAGCTGGTGGAGTTGCAAGCAAAGCGTCGTGGCAGGATCTACATGTGAAGAAGAGTACATGGCAGCCTCGGAGGCAGCGCATGAAGCAATCAGGGTGAAGGAGTTCATCACCGACCTAGGAGTCATACCCAATGCGTCGGGGCCGATCGCACTCTTCTGTGACAACACTGGAACTATTGCACTTGGCAAGGAGCCCAGGTTTCACAAGAAGACCAAGCATATCAAGCGTCGCTTCAACTCCATTCGTGAAAATGTTCAAGATGGAGACTTAGATAATTGTAAAGTACACACGAACCTTAATGTAGCAGATCCGTTGACTAAACCTCTCCCTAGAGCAAAACATGATCAACACCAGAATTCCATGGGTGTTCGATTCATCACAGTGTAACTAGATTATTGAACTCTAGTGCAAGTGGGAGACTGTTGGAAATATGCCCTAGAGGCAATAATAAAATGGTTATTATTATATTTCTTTGTTCATGATGATTGTCTGTTATTCATGCTATAATTGTGTTATCCGGAAATTGTAATACACATGTGAATACATAGACCACAACATGTCCCTAGTGAGCCTTTAGTTGACTAGCTCGTTGATCAACAGATAGTCATGGTTTCCTGACCATGGACATTGGATGTCATTGATAACAGGATCACATCATTAGGAGAATCATGTGATGGACAAGACCCAATCCTAAGCATAGCTCAAAGATCGTGTTGTTCGTTTAGCTAGAGCTTTTCTAAATGTCAAGTATCATTTCCTTAGACCATGAGATTGTGCAACTCCCGGATATCGTAGGAGTGCTTTGGGTGTGCCAAACGTCACAACGTAACTGGGTGACTATAAAGGTGCACTACGGGTATCTCCGAAAGTGTATGTTGGGTTGGCACGAATCGAGACTGGGATTTGTCACTCCGTATGACGGAGAGGTATCTCTGGGCCCACTCAGTAATGCATCATCATAATGAGATCAATGTGACCAAGTGTCTGGTCACGGGATCATGCATTACGGTACGAGTAAAGTGACTTGCCGGTAACGAGATTAAACGAGGTATTGGGATACCGACGATCGAATCTCGGGCATGTAACGTACCGATTGACAAAGGGAATTGTATACGGATTGCTTGAGTCCTCGACATCCTGGTTCATCCGATGAGATCATCGAGGAGCATGTGGGAGCCAACATGGGTATCCAGATCCCACTGTTGGTTATTGACCGGAGAGGCATCTCGGTCATGTCTCCATGTCTCCCGAACCCGTAGGGTCTACACACTTAAGGTTCGGTGACGCTAGGGTTGTAGAGATATGAGTATGCAGTAAACCGAAAGTTGTTTAGAGTCCTGGATGAGATCCCGGACGTCACGAGGAGTTCCGGAATGGTCTGGGGGTAAAGAATTATATATAGGAAGTGAAGTTTCGGCCATCGGGAAAGTTTAGGGGTTACCGGTATTGTACCGGGACCACTGGAAGGGTCCCAGGGGTCCACCGGGTGGGGCCACCTATCCCGGAGGGCCCCATGCGCTGAAGTGGGAGGGGAACCAGCCCCTGGTGGGCTGGTGCACTCCCCCTTGGGCCCCCCTGCGCCTAGGGTTGGAAACTCTAGGGGTGGGGGCGCCTCCACTTGCCTTGGGGGGCAAGCGACCCCCCCTGGCCGCCGCCCCCCCTTGGAGATCCCATCTCCTAGGGCCGATGCCCCCCCTAGGGGGCCTTGATAAAGAGGGGGGAGGGAGGTTAGCCGCACCCATGCTCTTGGCGCCTCCCTCTCCCCTTTCTACACCTCTCCCTCTCGCAGAAGCTTGGCGAAGCCCTGCCGAGATCACTGCTGCATCCACCACCACGTCGTCGTGCTGCTGGATCTTCATCAACCTCTCCTTCCCCCTTGCTGGATCAAGAAGAAGGAGACGTCTTCCTCAACCGTACGTGTGTTGAACGCGGAGGTGCCGTTCGTTCGGCGCTAGGATCTCCGGTGATTTGGTCCGCTCGCGATCTACAAGGGTATGTAGATGCACTCCTCTCTATCGTTTCTAGATGAACTCATAGATTGATCTTGGTGAAAGCGTAGAAATTTTTTATTTTCTGTAACATTCCCCCACAGAACCAGGCGGTGTTCGCGGCGCTTAGGACCAAGGCTAGTTTGGAGTTGGAGGGCATTCCTCCTCATGCCCGGTAGCTGGAGGTCGTCGAGAGGTTGCTGGGCGGCTCTTGCTTCATCGAGACGCTGACACCAGAGACCTCGTCGCGGGCGGACTTGGCTTCTTTCAAGTTGTTGGCGTGGACGGCGAACCCGGATCTGATCCCTACTCGGAGGTGGTTGGTGGTGCCAGAGCCGGAGGAGCAAAGGGATGTGTACCCGCCTAAAACTCTTCAATACAAGGTGCTTATTCATCTCGACACAGTCACCACCTTCCCGGAGGGGGAGGAGCCATGGTTTCTCAGAGGGAGTTCGTCCGACAGTGGTCAGAGTGGGCTGCTTGACTCATCAATGGATATGGGTGGAGGGGCGGCCTCTCGCCGTTTGCGTCTGGCAGCGCGGAGTCCGGGACGTCAGGGGAGACAATGCGGGTGGCGGTGTTGGCTTGGTGACTGGCCGGACTTACGCTAGCGTGGTCACTGGTGCATGGGAGACGGTGGACTGGAAGATCCCCCCCATGGTTCCTATGCCTCGGGTGGGGCCTAGCAGTGGGCCCGCAACTGCAGTCTAGGATAGGCTGTCGTTGCGTCACTCAGCCTTTGACCGATTGGGTAGAGTGGTTGGGCGGGAGGAGGAGCCCGTTTTGGCTAGGCATAGGATTTTGAACTCGCCCAGCCCCAATGTGGATAGGACACCGATGCAGGGGCTGTGGGAGGTAATTGCTGAGATGTCTCTGGTTCGGGCGGGTCAGCCAACAGAAGGCTTGGAAGATGGGCAGGGCAGTGGTGGCCCCGCGAGTCAGGATTTCCAGATGGGTCCCATTGAAGCGGATCAACGCAATAGCGGGCCAGTGGGCGGTTCCCCGGGAGATCAGATGATGGGATCTGAGGGTGCAGTTGAGGGGACGTATGTGACATGCATGGGTCACAAACTGGAGGAGATCCGTCTGGCTACTTGGATCAGGAGGTGGCGGCACAGCCATTGGTTGCGGCACGGGGGAGTGATGGGAGTGTGGCTAGTTTGGCCAAATAGGATCCGATGGGTGAGGCATTGGTAGTGTTGTCGACCGATCTAAGGGTGTCGGTCGTGGAGCATGGTGGATCAGATGCCTCGGTGGGGGAGCCCTGCTTGGCAATCTCGAAGCAAGTGGGGGGCCTCACAGTGATTTGAGAAGATTTTGCGGTGTGTGAGGACGTGCAGCGACAAGTGGCGAGCTCACAGGAGCTGGAGACAGTGCATCTGATTCCAGACGTAAACTTGGACATGCAATCGAGGAGGTGGCTGGGAATGGTGGTATGACACCACAGGAGGATGTGGCGTTTGGCAAACTTAAGTGGTTTTTGAAAGTACATGTAGTCCCCATGTGTGGTTTTGGTAATTAAATGACAATCCTAATGGACTAATGTTTGCATTGAGATATACATTTGAAGGAAAGTTCGATTTCCAATGCATGAAGAATATTGGATGAATTGGTGGATGAAATCCATCAACATCTATATATGCATTGAGACTTGATAATGAATGACAATTCCTATGAAGAAACAATGACATCAAGTTATATAGGAAGGTTTGTTCCATGGGTGATGCAAGAAGGATATTGAATGGATTCGGAATGAATGCCATATACATGTAGTTGTGCATCAAGATTAATCATGGAGCAAAGATTAAGGTTGACCAAGATGAAGATCGAAGATTGAATTCAAAGATGGTCAACACACAAGCGCAAATCATGTGCCACGTGAGATCTTGTGGTATGGTAAGAATTTGTGAATTGCGCTTTGTGTACTAACCCATACTATGTGTTGCCTATGTTTTTGAGAGGAGATTCTCATGGGCTCGCATCGAGAGAGATATTTCAAGTGTCTATGAGAGGATGACATCAAGTGTTGATGATCATGGTTGACAAGGGCAAGTTCAAGATAACTATCCCGAAGGATTACATGCTTGAAGCTTGTGGATGATCACATGATGGACACATGAAGATAAATACAAAGCAAAGCTTCCCACATTGTGTATGGGGGAGCTACTTGAAGACTTCACCAATGTCTTGCCATTCAACTTGATCCAAGAAGAAACTTCAACTTCAAGCTCAAGTGAAAGGCTCGAGTCAAAGGTATTAGTTCCTTCGACGTTAGTGTTGTGGAGTGATGAACACCGAAGGAACACATACACTCAAGAATGGATTATTGATAGCTATGTAGTGTAGACCTTTTATGATTCTTGAGTTATAGGGATCCCGCACTATTAAGAGGGGATCAAAGGGGTTCGTGATAGATTTGCTCAAGTCAACATCTTCTCTACACAATTCCACTCATATCCTATATACCAAAGAAAATGCAAAGCCAAATAGGTTACCCAAATACATGATAAAACCTTTGCATATTTTGCATCCTCCATTTTGGTTCATCTTGGGTGGTTCTCTATGTGAGGACCTGGGTTTTTTTCATAGCTTCAAAACGAGCCCAAAATCATCAAAATCGAAGTCCGGATGTAAAAGTTGTGCCTGTTTCAGTTTCTAGGCTGCAGCAGTTTGGTTTGGCCGGATCATCCGGGTCCTCTCCCATATCATCCGGGCTTTGCCCGGATCATCCGGGTTCCTGCCCGGATCATCCGGGTTATTCGTAAAATTCATCACAGAAGCTTATTCTGCTAGCCGGATCATCCGGCTACCCACCCGGATCATCCGGGAATTGCCCGGATCATCTGGCTATGTCCTCGGACATCCGGGTATCTACTTCACCACATTGTATATTGACCTTCCCGGATCATCCGGGCATTGCCCGGATCATCCGGGTATGCGTCCAGATCATCCGGGCAGGTCAACAACTGCGGGAAACGGCTCTATTTTCTTTGGGGGTATAAATATCCCTCTGCCACTCCGGGGGAGGGTCGAGCACTTCATCCCAAATCGTCCCAAGAACACAAGTGGCTCCCTCTCACTTCTCCTACACCAAATCTTAGATCCCGGAGAGATTAGTGAGTGTTCTTGAGAGTTGTTCCAATCAAAAGATAGATCCTCTCCCTCTCCCTCTTGTGACCAAAGCAATTCGTGATTTGAGCAAGTCTTGAGCATTTCCCCCTTGATCTTGTTACTCTTGGAGGTTGGAGACTCCTAGGCGGTAGGAGTGCTCCGGTGAGGTATCAACTTGTGATTTTTCCCCTGGAAAGTTTGTGAAGGTTTGGAGGCCGCCTCAAGGTCTACCACTAGTTGTTGAGAATTGCCTTCGTGGTGATATCTCAAGGAGAATAGGGTGAGCCTTCGTGGCATTGGTGTGCCTTCGTGGTAACATCCACCTCTCTAACGGTGACTAGCTTCCCTCCAAGGAAGTGAACATCGGGATACATCCTTGTCTCCGTGACTTTGGTTATCCCTAACCCTAACTCCTTACTTGTGGTTTACTTTGGTCATTTGACCGTGCATTCACTATATCTTGTTGTCCTCATTATATTGTGGTGGTTGATTATATTGTGTTGGCCATTTCCTTGTAGAGATTATTTAGGCCTACACTTCATATTCCGCAATTCATACTTGCTACTATTGATATACATTGTGATTAGTGTGAATTGCTAACTTGTGTTATAAACTTCCATATATTGTGATATTGCTCAAGTAAGTTTGTGTAACTTACTTGAGTTTTCTTGTATCATTAAATTCCATATATTGTGATACAATTTGTGTAAGCTTGTATTGCTTACTTGTGGTTGTGTGTATTATTCATTTCCATACCTCGTGATATACACTGAGTAAGTTTGTGTAACTTACTTGAGTTTGCTTGTATCATTAAATTCCATATATTGTGATACAATTTGTGTAAGCTTGTATTGCTTACTTGTGGTTGTGTGTATTATTCATTTCCATACCTCGTGATATACACTGAGTAAGTTTGTGTGACTTACTTGTGCTTACTCATATCCTGTTGTTCTCATCTTGTTTATGCTAAGTTGTTGGTGCACTTAGTGAGCCTAGTATATTTAGGATTTGTGCTTGAAAAGTATCCGCTTAGTTTATTTCCGCATTAGGATATAGCCAAATCCGTAAAAGATTTTAAAACGCCTATTCACCCCCCCCCCTCTAGGCGACATCGTGGTCCTTTCAGTTTTGCAATGCGCTTGTGAGGAAGCCGGCGCCCCCTCTTCTCTTGGAGATGCAATCTTCCCTCCGGTCGGAGGCTGAGCTATTCACCCCACGGCGTGCAACGAGGATTGCTAGGCGGGCACAGCCAACAAAGTCTAAGGCCACGCAAGCGGAGAACGTGCTTATGCTTGCGTTGGCCAATATTGTGCCGGAGGATTTGGAGGGGCTCGATGAGAATATAGCGGAGTTGGCGGAGATCTTTGAGTCACCGTTAAGAGAGCAGCATATTAGGGTCATCACAACTTTGTTTGGAAAGGACGTGCCACCGGCACAAGAGAGGAGGACCAGCACGTCGGTGGTGTTGGGAGCGGCATGATTGCCCATTGGTGGTGTGGGTGTGTAACGGGTTTTCAATGGATTGGAACCCGCAAATGCTTTCTTGGAACGTGAGGGGGCTTAACAACCCAGCTAAAAAGAATGCTGTTAGGGAATTCATTATAGCGGCTAAGGTTAACTTGGTGTGTCTCCTTGAGACTAAACTTGATGTAATTAATGCATATGTGGTGATGCAATGCATTGGGCCATCTTTTGATGGTTTCGCTTACTTGCCAGCGATTAATACGAGGGGTGGAATTCTTCTGGCCTGGGATAGCTCTTACATGTCGATTGATAACTTGGCTCGGGATACAAACTTCCTCATGGGTCATGTGCGCGATAAGGATGGTTGGGACTAGTGGCTATCGGTGGTGTACGGTCCCCAAGGCGATGAGTTGAAGACAAATTTCCGGGTGGAGTTGCAGCATAGGAGAGACCTATGCCTGGGGCCGTGGGTGGTTCTTGGAGACTTCAACATGATCATAAGAGCGGAAGAGAAGAGCAACTCTAATCTTAACAGAACTATCATGAGGAGATTCAAGGCGTTTGTGGACAACAATGAGCTTAAAGATCTTTACATGCATGGAAGGAGGTTTACGTGGACTAACGAAAGGGAGAACATGGTTATGACAAAGATCGATCGACTGCTAGTTTCGGTGGACTGGGAGCTATACTACCTGGATGTTTTGCTCCAAGCGTCATCCACAAACATCTCGGATCATGGTCCATTGCACTTATCCACGGCGGCCCATTTTTGTGCTAAGAAAAGGTTTAGGTTTGAAATGTACTGGACCCGGCTGGAGGGCTTTGAGAAAGCTATTTAGGATGCTTGGGTGTGTGATGAGGAGATCATGGACCCCTTTAAGAGATTGGATGCTTTGTTCAGGAACACGGCGGTGGCCTTACAAGCTTGGGGCCAGAGGAAGACTAGAAACATTAAGATTCAAATGGCTATCGCTAATTACATCATCCTCGGATTAGACAGAGCTATGGAGGCTAGAGAGCTGACCTGGTTGGAGAGATGGTTGAGGAGAACTTTAAAGCATGCGATGTTGGGTTTGGCCTCCTTACAACGCACGATTGAAAGGCAATGGTCGCGTCTTAAATGGATTAGGGAGGGGGATGCGAACACTAAACTATTCCAAGTTGTGGTGAATGGTCGGGGTGCAAGAATTTAATAACTCATATCAGACACAATGGTGAGCTGATTACTGACCAAGGAAGGAAGGAGGAGACTTTCTCGGAGGTCTATCAGCAATTGTTAGGACACTCAACAGCTCAGGATGTGGAGGTGGATCTTGATTTCCTAGACTTGGAAGGGCATGATCTTTTGGAACTCGATGCCATCTTCACGGAGGAGGAAGTGTGGAACACTATCAAGGAGATTCCCCCAGATCGGGACGCGGGGCCGGATGGGTTTATCACGTCCTTCTACCAAAAGGCTTGGCATATCATAAAGAAGGATGTGATGGCACTACTTATGAAGCTTTACGTGGGTGATGGCCATGGGTTTGGCAAACTTAACCGTGTGCACATTATGCTTATCCCAAAGAAACCGGAGGCTGAGGAGGTGGGAGACTTTAGGACGATTAGCCTAACTCATAGTGCGGCCAAGTTGTTCGCAAAGATGCTTGCGAATCAAGCCCGCGGAATAATGAAGGAAATTGTGGCGGTTAATCAATCCGCGTTCATATGCGGGAGGCATTTACATGATAACTTTCTTCTGGTAAGACAAGTTGCGAGGAAGATCCATGCCCGGAAGGAAGCGGGTGTCTTTTTGAAGTTGGTATCTCACAAGCGTTCGACTCCCTGGCCTGGCCGTTTCTTTTTGAGGTGATGCGAAGGAAAGGTTTTGGCTCTAAGTGGGCTAGTGGATTGCTATTTTACTCAAAACCGCAAGCACCAAAGTGATCGTGAATGGAGTTCCTGGAAGAAGCTTCATGCATGTCAAGGGTCTTAGGCAAGGCGACCCGTTTCGCCCCTTCTTTTTGTGATCGCCATAGATGTGTTGTCCAAGATCATCGTACGAGCTGCTAGCCTGGGAGTTTTGGGTCCTTTCACTGGTATCGCCTCTCACCAGTCTGTGTCTATCTATGCGGACGATGTGTTGTTGTTTGTAAAACCCCGACAGTTGGATCTTACTTTTGTTCTGACAGTGCTTCGGTGTTTGGGGAGGCGTCTGGATTGACGGTGAATTACCACAAATCACTAGCGATTATGATCCATGGAGATAACACTGATAAGGACCGTGTGGAGTCTTTGCTACATTGCCACATGGGTAACTTCCCATGCAAGTATCTAGGGCTACAACTGGCGATTAGAAAACTCACTCGAGCGAAGTGGCAGCCCATGTTGGATCATGGGAAGAACTTTGCCCCGGCGTGGCAAAGGGGTTTGTTGCATCGGCCAGGAAGGCTTATGTTGGTCAAATCGGTGATTGCTGCCAAACCAATGCACCACTTCATGATCGCAGAGGCCTCAGGTTGGGTGTGTGAAGAAATTGAGCAATGGATGTGTGGTTTCTTTTGGGCCGGCAAGGAAAGGGCGAGTGGTGGACAATGCCTGGTTGCCTGGGATTCGGTGTGCAAGCCTACTTGGCTGGGTGGCTTGGGCGTTCGTAACTTGCAGCTGCAAGGTTTGGCGTTGTGTGTTAGGTGGGAGTGGTTACGGAGGACTGACCCTGAGAGGTCGTGGCAAGGACTGCCGATGGTGGAGGACAGAGAAGTCCGAGTGGTCTTTGACAATTTAACCAATATCTCGGTGGGAGATGGAAACAAGGTCCTGTTTTGGAGGGATAGATGGATTCACTGTTCTCGGCGAGGGATATAGCTCCATATATTCATGCTAAGGTGGATAGGTGGACTATCAATAAGCGAACGGTGGCAGAAGGTTTGGATAATGGCAAATGGCTGTTGGACCTCTTAGGTGAGCTCAGCTTCGGTGACCACATGCAGCTTATCCATCTTAACTTGGCGATGAGCACGGTCCACCGTTACCCCTCTAGACAAGACTCCTTTTCGTGGCCAGCGGACCCGTCCGGCATGTATACGGCTCGTTCGACATACCATCGGCTCTGCCTTGGAGCAGTGATGGCGCCATATGCCACATGCATCTGGAAAAGTTGGGCTTTGCTCAAGTGTAAAATCTTCTCATGCTTGGCTGTGCAACATCGCATTTGGACGTCGGATAGGCGAGCGAGACATGGCTTGCAAGATCGGCCATCGGCATGCTACACGTGCCTTCAAGAGGAGGACAATGCAGAGCATATTTTGGTCCAGTGCGTGTATGCCAGAGAAGTGTGGCATAACATTTTTGATGTCTTGAATTGCATGTAATCATTTCGGACGCTCAAGATCTCTTCTTGGACTGGTGGTTGACGCGGAGAGCAAGTTTGAGTAGGGGCACTAAGCATGACTTTGATACGGTCATCATTGCAGTCATCTAGGCTTTATGAAAGCAACGTAATGCGCGGGTTTTCCATAGGACTAACCAGCAGTTGAACGCGCCAGACTTGGCACTCGCCATCATTGGTAAGTTGAAGGAGTGGAAGGCGGCAGGCCTGCGCGGAGGAGGTTTCAGCGGATTTTGTGAGAAAGTAGGATTAGGCTAGCGTGTGGGGTGTGTTTGGGTGTGTGTGCCTGGGATGGATGTTAGCATTCACCCTTAGGCCTCTTGTACATTGTTTGCTCCCTTCTATAAAGATGAGGAACGCCATTGGTGTACTCTCGAAAAAAACACCTCCTTAAAAAAGTACAATTAAATACTCCTTCCGTCTCAAAATTCTTGTCTTAAATTTGTCTAGATACGGATGTATCTAATATTAAAACGTGACTTGATATATCCGTATTTAGACGAATCTAAGACAAGAATTTTGAGACAGAGGGAGTACAAAATTTGGGGTCTTGGATGCATCAAGTCAGTCATTTTTGCTGCGTCTGTCTGTGTGAGGATGCTATCCGAAACAGTCAGTCATTATCCGTCTTGGAGATGCTGAGAATCCCGTCAGAGCACAGCCACAGCACCACCTGTTTGTTTATGCGATCCGGGTCAGGTGATGGGACGTCTCCCTCACTGCCTCCCGCTTTTTGGACGTGCACTGTGCGTGTACGTGCGCGGGATAATCGACAATCAGTCTGTCAGTCAGTCCCAAGTAATCAGTGAGTGAGCGCCACAGGCTTTATTTAAGCTAGTGCTGGTCACTGCATGGCCATGGCCATGAGCAGCTTTTAGTAGTACTAATGCGTTGATCGGCAAGCAAGCAGTGGTAACACTGCGCTGGCTGTTGAAAGAGAGGCATTCTGTGCTGGCGAGTTGTTGCTGGCAGTGACATGACGGCGCATCCATCAGGAGGATACGGCTGCTCATCTCCCATGAAAATTTCTTCAGTCCAAAAATTGGTGGTACTACTGGAGGAACCAAGCAAGCAGTAGGCGACTGGATCTGATTTTTTAAGGGTTTGTAGACACATGTGTTGAGAACATCCCTGTAGCCCCGGGTCGTGTCACTGAAATTAAAATTTTCCATCACGTAGAAAAGAGACAACATTGATGTGGGCTCGACCTCTGTGGGATTGGGACGCTCACTGTGCCGCATTCAAGGCCTGGGATCCTATTCTGAATTCTGACAGGAGGAGGAGGAGGAGGAGGAGAGGTAGATGCATGGGTGTTAAGCACGAGTTTCAGATGAGCAGCGGATGGATAGCGATAGCAATGGCATTCGGGCTAGAGCTCGAGCAGCACATCCCATCTTTGTACTGTATTGGAGTTTTCTTCCCTCCCTGCCGGCAACGCTCCAATACCAATTGTAGGCAGCTGAAACACCAGGGACAGGGAGGGACAGGGATTTGCGCCACCCTGTAGCTTTAAAAACCTGCAGAACATATGTTTTACAGATCATTCAAGGAACTCTGCGGTGAAGTGAGAGCTCAAAACTGTGCAATTCTCTTCTGTTTAATGTATCTGCACTGTCTCCCTGATTGTGCCTCCGCTGCTCGCGCGTGCGTGCGTGCACGGCCACCTAGTACGTACGTACCCATCGTCGTCAATCATCACGCGCGACACGGGACGGGAGTGCTGAAAACCCGCCCGGTGTTGAGCGTTGCAGCAGCGGCAGAGCAGAGGCGGATACTTACCACTGCTTCATCATTGGCAGTGGCACCATGGGTTTCAGAGCGACCTCCCTCCCCTCTGTTTGATTCCTCGTCCTCCTGCCGCCGGCGACCGGGTAGCAGCAGGCAGGCAGGCAGGCAAGCAGCGTAGGATTGGTCTGCTGGTGCCCACGGCAACGTCGTCTCGTCGGCCGGCTCACAGCGCATAGCGAATTCTTTGCTGAAAACAACATGCCGGTGTCTGCCTCTCTCTTTTGCATTTCACATTTTTCTTATGAAAGCACCGTTGAGTTTCTGTCTGCCAACATGGAGAATGTGCCAATCTATCCAAAGAACCAATGAATATAATAGCCGAATTCTTGCCAGGATAGACACGGTTGATGAACTACTGCTTGGATCAAAAATTTGTTTTTCTCGTCCTTCTAGATTTTCCGGAAATCGGGTACGCTTTACTTGGTACTGCTACATTCACGTGTAATTCCACGCCAAAACATTTGCCTTTGTTTTAGCAGTGCGGTTTGGAGGAAAAGTATAGTTTTCCTCCCCTAACCCACTTCAACGGATCCAAATCCTTCTGAACTCCAATAGTACCATATAATTCACACCCTAAATGTCACTACATCAGAATAACTATTTATCACGTACTCATTGGTTTTGCTCCTTTGATAGGCGGTATTCAGTTTAATGATGCTTAAAATAGACTTCACTCTCCCAGGCTATGAACTCGGTGGCTGGGTTGCCGTCGACGAGGCCCACACGAATGGTGGTGGCTGATGAGTGTATTTTTAACACTCATTCCACCATTGTTTAAACTGGATATTCCCAATTATTCCGAGAGAAATACTAATAAATACAAAATATTGCTATCTCTTTGTGTAATTTTTTCGAAAGAAATGGAGCTATACAAGGAAATATGAGGAGACGAGATCAGGCCATATCAAAGAGCGTTAAAGGCTATCCAGAGCCAAAGACGGTGTCTGGTACGAGCGAGCGCGCTCCTACCACATGCCATCAACTTCGTGACATCATCCCTGGCACACGTCACAAAGCGGCGAGACCCTAGAAGGTATGTCATTCGCAATAGAGAGCGAGGATCACCATCATCCATTCCCAAAAACCTAGCCGCCACCGACACCGCGATCTCCATCTCCATAGCTATTCTTCACATAGTTTTCCATACTTGTAATCGATCCACCACATAATGTGACATTGTAAGAGCAACTCTAGCAGACCCCGCAAATACTTGACCCGCAAAACGCGTTTGCAGTTTTACGAAGATCGTGTTTGCATGTCGAAAACTAGCGCGGCCGAAATTCTTCCCGTCCGGGCCAGGCTGGGCCTAATGCGGGCAACCAAACACGCCCTTATCGTCTGGGCGTGGCAGTGCCCGTGTATGCAGGCCGGCAGAAGAAGAAGCCGCATGCACTTGGCGACATTTGATCCTGAAAGACGCACACTAGTAGAAACTGGAGCTTTAAAACCGGTTCGTAAGGGTCTTTAGTGCCGGTTCTGCAACCGGCACTAAAGGGTGGAGACTAAAGCCCCCCCCCCCCCTTTAGTACCGGTTCGGCACGAACCGCCACTAAAGGCCCACCACGTGGCGTGAGCTCGCGCCGTGGTATGGGGGACCTTTAGTACCGGTACTAAAGGTATTTATAATTTGAATTTTTTTTTGAAAATTTTGTAAAAAATATTTGATTTTTTTTCGTTTTCAATTTTTTGAATTATTTTTAACCTCTAATCTCTAATCACCCCTCACCACTGCTCAATTTAATCTCTAATCTCTGATCACCCCTCATCATTCCAAATCATCTAACTTCTCGGACAGTCACCCATCCTCTCACTACTCTAGCCTGAGCACGCTTAACTTTCGGATTCTATTCTCCCTCGTTTCCAAGTATGCACTTGTTGTTTTCCTGACAAATGTAAGTTGTCAATCCTATTAACCCTCAGCAGTTTAGCTTGAGCATTAGGTCACACGTTTCACCGTTTGAGTTTGGAACTATTATTCTAAAAAACATTTAGTAACACTAATATTTCTTGAATAAGTTTGACCACAGTTTGACCATAGTTTGACCAAAATTCAAAAAATTGAAATAATTATTTAGTAACACTAATATTCTTCAATAATTATGTAGCAACATTAATACTTCTTGAATAAGTAGTTTGACCATAGTTTGACCAGATTTAACCAAAATTAAAAAAACTGAAATTTGAGCATATCTTTTTTTTCCTTTTAGAATTTGAGGATTCTAAAAAATTACAAACAGGCCGTAGGCTATCACCATCGGATGCGGATTTTCGTGCTGAATTTTTTGATATATTATACGTTTTTTCCGACATCGTATGCAAAAGTTATAGCCGTTTTACATTTTTCCTACACTTTTTGCAAAACATGTCCAAATTTAAGTTTTTAAATTTTCCAAACTAGTAGATGTAGTAATATAACTACATCTCGAAGAATTTTATTTTTTGAATTTTTTATCATTTTTTTTGTATTTTTCAAAACTGAAATGGCGATACATGGGGGAGTAGAGTTTGAAAATTGCCCTATAGTGCCGGTTTGTGTCTCCAACCGTGACTATAGGTCAAACCACTTTAGTACCGGTTCATGGCACGAATCTGTACTAAAGGTTAGCCCTTTAGTACCGATTTGTCCCACGAACCGGTACTAAAGGTGATCGTGGGGCCCCAGCCTGACGTCAACCTGCCACCATCTCTTTAGTACCGGTTCGTGGCACAAACCGGTACTAAAGGTTAAAAACGAACCGGCATTAATGCATAGCCGTTCGAACTGGCACTAATGATACCATTAGTATCGGGTCAAAATCGAACCGGCACTAATATGTCTCACGTTAGCTCCTTTTTCTACTAGTGGCAGCAGGCTGAGGCAGAGGCAGCGCTGCTGCTCAGTGCTCAGGTCTTCAACGGCCGCCCCACCGTCGGCTCGCTGCAAGGAAAAGAAGAAGAAACATCGCCACGCCGCCCGCGCCAACCCTCTTCGTTTCGTTTCCTTTTCAGCTGATCGATGGAGCTGTTCCAGTCCAGAGACGCATCGCGCACAGTTTCTTTTCTAGCCAGGGCCACCTCTGAAATCAACTGTTTGGCCTGGAGGGTTTCACCATTTTCCTTTTTTTTTTTGGAGGATTCCGTTCGTAAGCATTTTGGGTCAAAGATGCATGATGTTTTGCTTTTGCGCCTCTTTTGAGAAGCCTTTCGGGGTGAAATTTGGGGTTTTGGCTGCATCTATCCATCAGGCCACTACAATTTGCTGCGTGATGCTATCTATCTATCGGAACAGTCATTTGTCTGCGTCCGTTGGAGGAGATGCCGAGAATCCTTGGGAGCGGGAGGAGCCCTTTGTTTATGTTTATACGATGTCTGTCAGGTGACGGGACTTCTCGCAGCCCAGCCCAGCCGACTTTTTTTTTTTCATGGTAATACGTGTCTCATTTATAAAATATAGCTTCGAGTACAAGGCACGTAAGCACAGACATTACAAGACTGAAAAGACAGGATAATCCTATGCAAAATACCATCGTCTGTTCTCTCCTCCGACACCTCCGAAGCGGCCACCAAAGGAAAAGAAAACAGATCACCTCTTCACCCGAGCTCGACGCGGCTCCATCGCTGATCAACAGCTTTACGGACCTCGAAAGTAGTTTGCCAGAAGCAAAACCATTGCCGTTGAAAGAATCAGACCAAGGCAACATGTCCCCGGACACGCCATCGAACTTTAGATCTGACACCCCCGCACAACAACGACGTCGAAGGAGGAAACCAGAACTGTCAGCCACCAACCACAAACCCAGCACGGGATGCACCATCTTCCAGCTGTCACTTGCGCAGACAACCGTCTGCGCGTACTCCTGGATGACAAAACCTCCCTGCTCCACCATGACGTCGGAGACAACGCCACAGCAACAGGGACAGAGCAGAAGGAGAGACACACCTGATGAAGTCGTCGCCGCCGCCTCGCCAACATCATCCATGAACCCTAATACAGCCGATCTGAAGGATCGGCAATCACACGATGCCATCAACTCCGAGACGCCGCCATGAACGGCACCGCCGGTGTGGGAGTGAAGTTGAGGCAGATTTATTCGTCCGGGCGCCGCTCCCACCACCCCAACGACGCACCACGACCTACAAATCCAAAACCTAACTACAGAACGGAGGAACGGGTCCCCCCTCCCTCCTGCCGTCGGAGCAGCCAGAGGGAGAGGGGGCCAACGCCCTGGCCGGCTGAGATCGGAGGAAGAAAATCGCCTCCCTAGTCGCCTGGCGGGGCTGCTCCCTCCGTGTGTACAACGCTTTTTGGACGTGTACGTATGGTGGTGGCTGATGAGTGTATTTTTTACACTCATTCCACCGTTATTTAAACCGGATATTCCTGATTATTCCAAGAGAATCACTCTGATTTTGTTACTAATGACTAATAAATACAAAATATTTCAAATCTCTTTGTATAATTTTTTTGTAAGAAATGGAGCTATACAAGGAAAATGAGGAGATGAGATCAGGCCATATCAAAGAGAGACAAAGGCTACCCAGAGCCAAAGACGGCGTCTGGTACGAGCGAGCGCGCTCTTACCACATGCCATCAACTTCGTGACATCATCCCTGGCACACGTCACAAAGCGGCGAGACCCTAGAATTACACAAATTATACAAAGGGACAGTAAGATCATATCGGGATCTTGACCTAGAATTACTTCGGCCTTCCCTCAACTGATTAACCTAGCCGACCTATAACTTATGTTGTGCATAGATTGATAAATTGTTGGGTCTACCCTCAGGGTGCCCTATAACTTATGCTGGGTGCCAGGGAAGAAAAGAAAGGGAAATCGGTCTTCTTCAAGCCGAAGGGGAGCCCGGATAATTGAATGAAGGTTGGAAAAGAACTCCAAAATAACAAATCCTTTCCTACTAGTTTGCTGTTCCAGTTGGGAAAGTAAGAAATGGGATAATCATTTCAAGTCAATTTCTCCTAGTTTTCCTTCTGGAATTCCAGTCAGAAAATCAATGAAATTGGATTTGGATCAGAGAAGAAAAGCAACCGAACCATAGATCCTGCTTTGGCCAACCCTCAGTTACCAAGTTCTTACTATCTAACCTAGCTTTTTTCCATCTATCTAATCTTTGTCTATGAAACCTTGAATGCCTCTATACAGTGACGAGAACAGGGTTGTACCTGTAATAACATCTATTTATACCGGTATTCTAGCTTATGGTTCATTTGGGATTCCTTGCTACTTCCTATAGCTCTTCTTTTGTAGATACATTAGCAACTTTGGCCTGTATGATTTTGATTACCGAGGGACTCTGATACCAGTCTTGGTGCAATCGTCAGGGTCATCCGCCTACAGTTTTCGCCATAGAAACTTTATAAGATGAGGATGGTTATGATCCTAAAAGGTATGATGACATATAGAAATTCCTAAATAGGTAAAGTCACCACCATAAGCTGAGGTGAAAGATCGAGTTGTACTTTTCACAACTCTGCCCTGTTTATTATCTGTGGTGATAAGTTTTACATAAGATCATTTAACGGGATGCACCTTATCAGGATGCAGATCTAGATCACAAGTAAGCAGTGATGCGCGAGACGGCTCTATCTCTTTTCACAAGTACAGATGGGCATCAAAGATTAGCAAAGCTATACCAAAAATAGGTTCACGTAAGAAAGTGCCTATTATTTTGCGTAGGAATGCCCGTTTTAGTTTACAGAAGAGTGCACGTAGAATAACAAAAGGGGTTATTCATGTGAAAGCCAGTTTCAACAATACCAAAATCATAACATTAACATTTCTATATTCGAATTTGAGATATATATACCGGACCTGAGTAGTCAGTGTTGACTCATGCGAGTCACTCCTTCGCTTTGACTTCTTGGCTGGCTTGATGCTCAGACTGGCCAATGGGATGACCCCCTTTTCTTCACTTTGTTTAGCTTTGCGAATGAGAAAGGTTCTTTTAGGCGACTTCGAACCCCATATTCATACCACTTTCCCACCTATGTATTATTTAAAAAAAAGAAAACCGTAGGAATCTCTCCGGGGGTAGTAGGTCGAGGGAGCACCTTCCCTTTGGCTTATGGGACCCTCGATCATACTCTTTTCTGATAGCCAGGAAGGAATGACCTAACTTACCACTGAGTAGGCGCCCTTTTTCTTTTCCTTCTAAACTAGCTGCTCTCGCTCTACCAGTTCGTACTGAACTTTCACTTTCATTTATTTCATTTATAGGCGGGATTGATTTTTTGATTTGCATTATCGTTGGATCCAAACCCATATCATAATCAAGTAGATAATGCGATGACTGCCTATCTCTTTCGAGAAGGAGTCCTTTTTCCGATACTTACTATTGGGGTAGGAAAAAATAGCTGGAATCTTTCCATTCATATACGTTATGAGCTCCTGCTTAAGGTTCTGGGCTACGAATTCCTTCCTTGGTCCCTTCCTTCGCTAGGAAAATTCATAAACCTACCATCAAGAAAGCTGGAAATCCCACCGGTGATGCGGTAACATTTTGAAATGAACCATTTCGATGATACATCATTTCAGGAATTTCCTTTCACAAACGCTCTATTAATAAAGTGTGTGTGCCATTGACTCCTTTAATGGGTCGAAACCTACTTAGTTCTCATTTTTATTTCGTCTATACAAGAAAATAAGGATTTGTGTTTAGCAAGACTGAGAATTGAATAAGTAAAAATAAAGTAGTGTGTACCCTTTACCGTAAAGCAAATATGATAGATAGGGTACGACATATTGCTTATTCCTGATTGATCTAGTTGACGACAGTTGCCTTGTTGGACCGATTGTGGATTGGAATAGAAGTTTCTTATATATAGTTATTCGTGTTTACTGATTTCGCATACTCGGAATGGAACTTGATGTAACCCATTGGAAACTCTCTTTGAGACTCATTATCTGTTATATACGACAGGCTAATTAAGTCCTTCAATTTCAGAAAGGAGTCTTTCCTTACTTCCTTACACAAAGCTGTTATGTTGTTATGTTGCTCGTGCAAACAAAACTTAGAATAGAAGAAAAAGAGTTCCCTCGGAACCCATCCTCTTCTCCTTTGCTTGTGTGACTATCATGAGAAGACTTCCATTCCAAGAACTCAAATAACAAGAAAAAGAAACGAGGTCAAGATCCGTTGTTACCAGTACCGACGAAATGGAGAAAGTGTCCTCCAGGAACGCAATCTACTACATTAGTTGGTGTAGCCAAAGAAGAGGATACCCCCTTTTTTGACCCATTGGTCTTCAGACCCGACCCATACCATAGCTACAAACACTTTTGAGTCGGAGGAGACAGGCCAGATCGCCTTCTTGAGGCTCTCTGGGCTTATCGGACGTCAATCTGTATAGCCATTGGCCCCCTTCTCCTTAGTCGTTGGCATGGACGCCATTCTTCCCAGTGAACTCGACGATTCCTTCCCTGCGCGTTCTGCTCGACGATGATATGACTGATAATCAGAAGCGAGAGGCTCTGCTCTCGAAACTTGACCTCCTCGATTCGATCGATGGGAGAAAAAAAAGGTTACGAGCAGCAGAGCACGCACAAGTCTATCAACGTCAACTCAGCCGCGCTTTGGACCGATCCTACGAATAAGAGGCATTAACAAAGCATTTATGAGACACCATCCTTTCAATAGGCAAGGGCCAGCCCTAAACCCTAAACCCTACCACATGCCATCAACTTCGTGACATCAACCCTGACACACGTCACAAAGCGGCGAGACCCTAGAAGGTATGCCATTCGCAATAGAGAGCGAGGATCACCATCATCCATTCCCCAAAACCCTAGCCGCCACCGACACTGCGGTTTCATCTCCATGGCTATTCTTCACATAGTTTTCCATACTTGTAATCGATCCACCACATAATTTGACATTGTAAGACTTTATACAGTAATTCATCTTTCATCAATACCATCTACAATGCATTCCATCTATGATCTGATTTGCGATGTTTGATTAATTACCTTAGGTAACGGGTTGAGGCATAGCCTTGCAACCCTATGTACGTGTGCACATGTGCACATGATCGATGGTATGATTTGTTTACTTTGAAGATTTTTTATATGTGCTATTCCCAATGGATTTGTACCTTATCTTCTTCCCGTTCTAAGACTCTGTACGTACTATTCCAAGCTGGATATGGGGACGATTGCCGAGAAGCGCCCGATGAAGAACGACACGGAGGTGAAACTTGAGTTTTTTTACCATATATGCTTTAATTCTAGTGCATTGTTTAATGAAAATGCTCCACTTATAGACTATATACACTAAGGCCCTACTTGGGTTGGCGTTTCAGCTCGTTTTTTGCCGGTTTAGAATACGGATCTCCTCCCATCGTTTTAATTTCAGGCTGAAATCAAGAGGCGACCAGTAATGTACACCTATAAGATAAATACAGGTGAAAAGCTTACACCCAATCCAAGCATGGCCTAAGAGTTTTACGGACAAACGTGTTGCCTCCTAATTCATCCCTCCCTCCCTGATTTCTAGGGTGGGGCTCATTTGCTCATTGTTTAATCAAAGCAGCAGCATGCATGCCAGCATTGCTGCCTGGAATCGCTGCTTGTTGCAGGGTAATTTGTTGGTTCCGTCTCACTTTCTCCGGTTAAACCAACCAAACCACTGCTAAACGGAGGGACGCTTAACTTCATCCAGCTCCCTCGCCCACGGTCCTTTCTCCATGAAAATATCTAGCGCTACCAAACTTTAGGTGCTACCGTGAACGGGCATCTGGACCGTCGGATTCTTAGATCGGACGGCATTCGGGAGCAGTCGGGTCTGCTGGACCTCTGCGCAATTTTTGGACACCTTGTAGGATTTTTTGCAAATGTTACAGAGTCATTGTGAGTCATCAGATCTAAGAATCCGACGGTCCAGAAGATTGTATCACTGTAGCACCTAAAGCTTGGTAGCACTAGATATTTTCCCCCTTTCTCCAATGCTCAGAGCATCACGGGCATTCCAAAACCCTCCACAAATGCCCAGCCTATGCTCAGGCAGGCTGCCCGGTCATTGATCGATCACGACCCAGCCGACCGCCTCAGTCGCCCGGACTGACCAGCACCCTTATATCCAGCCCAAATATGGGGCAGATATGGGGCACCCAAACGTGCCCGTCACGTCGGATCTGGCCCACGTTGGCGCACCCGACCCCACATATATTCATCCCCATCCGTTCACCAGAACAAACCTTGTTTTCTCCTCATACGGCTCGAGAAAATGATTCGAATTTCTGTCGATAATAATAGAAATTAGACTATGACGTGCATTAATTTCCTTACATAAAAAACAAATTTCATTTATACTCATGACTCAAGTGGGATAATTTTGCCTGACAAACTTCAAAGGCAAAATCCTTCCAAAAATTTTGAGTCGTCTTTAAACTCTTTTCTTTGTCTCATTTCGAACGAATTGACTTTTATTCCTTATTCTGATCCAACTTTGTTGTTGAGACAATTGAAACCTAACCACTTCACGCTCCTCTCCACTTCACTCCATCCGCCACCCGAGCTCACCTCCGGCGATTTTCGGCCGTCTCCGGCATGGCGGGCAGCGGATCTGACTTTGAACAGTCCGGATCCATTGATTGGGGTGTCATCCCGTGCGGGGTTTTTTTTTGAAAAGGAGGTTATCCCCCGGCCTCTATATCCGAAAGATGCGTGCGGCCACTGTCGGTGTTCTGGGAACGGGGATACCCAGACTTGCCTGCCTGCGGCCTGTGGCATGGCTCAAGGAGTGGCCCAGTACGACCCATCTTGGTCAACACAAGCTCAAGACCCTCGCGAGGGGCCAAGCCTCGCGGGGCGGACGACAGGAAGCTTCCTCAGGCGCAGCCTCGTCAGGCTGGCTCGCGAGGAGGCGGAGATATCAAGGCGGGGTACCTCACGAGGTGCCCGTGACGCAAGCCAGGACGATCGAAGCCAGGCGGGCACCAGGCGGGCGCCGGCCTGCGCAGTGTCCTTGTTTCCTCTTTGGTGCAAAGGGGGCAAGCGCAGGCCAAGGAATCAAGCAAAGGCAACCATTTCGATGCAACAAGACCAAGACCAGCAGAATGGCAGGATGGAGATCATCGTGGAGCCCAAACCGGCATCATCACCAGAGCCTTTGATAGGCGAGGACCAACTTTAGTCAGGATAAATGTACTAGATGTTCCCCTTCAAAATGGCCAATTGTTGGAGCCCTTCCCGCTCAATATTGGGGAAGAGGACCAGGGCCTCACTCTATAAATAGGACTAGCCACCGTAGTATAGAGGCATCTGGAATCGACCCCTCCAAAGGGACAACACCAGCACAAGAACTCCTCCCCTCGAGAGGCAGTTCTTCCTTTGTATTGTTCATCATCAGCCCCTGAGGCAATCCACCACACTACAAACTAGAGTAAGGTATTACACCACAACGGTGGCCCGAACTAGTATAAACCTTGCGTCCCTTGTGTTGTTCTTCGGGTAGCCTAGATCCTTTGCGAGACGACGAGACGTAAAGAGTGATCTCCGCGCGCACCCCAAAGTTCGAACCTTAAGGGTCTGCCGGAACCCAAAATCCGACATTTGGCGCGCTAGGTAGGGGTGCGCCGGAGCTTTCCCTTCCACTGACCCGCTCTCCATCAGCATCGCGCTTCGCCCTCATGGCGGGCAACGCGCCGCCCGCTCCGGCTGCTGATGCCGGCACTGGAGCCAGGGGGCTCTGAGCCTTGCCCCCCACCTTGTGGCAGGTGCAGTGGTCGCACAAGTTCAAGCCAGAGATGCCACCGTGCTACAACGGCATGACGGATCCGCTGGCTTTCTTGCTGGCATATGAGGAGGCCGTCCTCAAAGCCGGGGGCGATGATAGGGTCATGGCTAACTGGTTTCCCATGGCTCTCACCGGAGTTCCGCGCATGTGGCTGCTCCACCTGCCAACGGCTTCTGCGGCCTCCTGGGAGGAGCTGCGCGGCCTCTTCCTCGACCATTACGCTGCGCCGGCGCCCCCGGTCGTCGCAGCTCTCTTGGGTGGCTCGCAGGCGCCACCCTCGGGCCGCCATATCAAGCCATTCGTCTGCCAGATCGGCGCCACCCTCACGCAGCATGGGGCTCCCCCGGGTTGGACGGCGCCCAAGGTCGATCTGACCTTCAGCTCAGATGATCACCCCTCCAACCTAGCCTGCTCGGGCGCGCTCCCAATGCTGTGCACCCCCACCATCTACCAGGTGTCCGTTACCAGGACCCTCGTCGACGGCAGTGCAGGCCTCAACATGCTCTCGGTGGAAGCCTTCAGCCTCCTCCACGTGCCGCCGGAGCGGCTTCAGCCCAACAGGCCCTTCTTGGGTGTCGGAGGCGGTTTCACCGGCTCCCTGGGATAGATCCGCCTCCTGGTGACCTTCGGCACCTACAACAACTTCCGCACGGAGCTGGTCGACTTCAACATCGCCCCCATAGGCCTCCCGTACAACGCCATCCTTGGCTACCAAGCCCTGGCCCGGTTCATGGCCGCAACTCACCCGGCATACAACCTCATGAAGATGCCCAGGAGCAGCGGCGTCCTTACCGTGACCGGAGACACCGGGGATGCGTTGCAAGCGCTCAAGCTTGCCTTCAAGACTGCGGCAGTGGCGCAGCCCACCAGTTCAGTCGCTCTCGAGCCCAAGAGGGCTGCGCCAGCCAAGAAGAAGCAGCTATTCAGCCAAGACAAGGCGGAGACCAAGCAGGTACCGGTCGACGAGGACGAGCCCACCGGAGCTACACTACTAGGGAAAAGCCTATACACAGAATCTTAGCAGCAGCGCGGCTCAAAAAGGAGCGCTGCTGCGAATTAGTAGTAGCGCGTGTGCGGGAAACCCATTGCTGATAAGTTTTTAGCAGTAGCGCGCTCTGTGTAAACCGCGCTGCTACAAATATCGACCGGCGGTGTTCACCTAACTCCATTTAGCAGTAGCGTCGTGGCCCGAACCGCGCTACTGCTACGGATGTAGTAGTAGCGCGCTTTTACTGAGATCGCTGCTGCTAAATTTCAAATTGGCACACTTTTTTGTCACTGTTAGCAGTAGCGCCGTGTCCGAAAGCGCGCTGCTGCTAATTCCTTATCAGCAGCGCGTTTCTGCTCCCGCGCTACTGCTAACCGCACCAACCCACCACCTTTCCCCACCCGTGCCTCCCCTCCCCCTCCTCTCTTCCCTTCCCCCTACCTCCCCCACATGCTCCCACTCTCACTCTTCTTCTTCCTCAATACTTCTCTCCCATTACTCTTTCTCTTCTATCCACCTTTCTCTCTCTTCATTACTCCTACC
>NC_041387.1:640507066-640511473 GCF_002162155.2 Triticum dicoccoides
CACCACCTTCATTAATGCATCTCCTTTCTCTTTTTCCTTTCCCCTCCACTAGTTGAAGTTGTCTCCTCCCAAATTAGGTAGCTAGGTAGATGTAGGATTTAGTTAAGTGACCTATTTGCCCCCTAACTAGATCTATCTTTGTCAAGAAGAGCTTTGTGCACTTTTGATCTCCCTACAACATCATCTCCACCGTGTGCTCGATCTCGATCGAGATAGAGGTGATGAAAATTTTATGCTTTTGCAAAATGGAAATATGTTTATGTGTGTGTGATATGTTTGTGGAAATTGTGTGTGTGGCACGCCAAATTGTGCTTTTGAGTTGCCTATGTTTTGCCGAAATGTCGATTTATTTCTGTTTCGGCGAATTCCGGGCAAACTCTAGATCCATATATGTCCTATTTTTAGGGAAAGTCATGCCAAATTTTTGTATGACTTTGATGCATGCATGCATTTTTATAATCAATTTGTTTATTATTACCGTGCAGAGTTGACGATGGTCAGTGGAAGGATGGTGGACAGGTGGTTGCGGTCGGCGGTGCAGGACATGAAAGAAAATAACCGGACAGAGGTTTTATGTCCGTGTCAAAAATGCAAAGGAATAGTTTGGCTCGACCCCCATGACGATGGTCGTGTCGAAGCGCACCTACTCATGACTGGTTTCATGGATGGCTATACTCGGTGGATGATTGAAGATGAGGATGACGATGTTGAGGATGCCGACGGGGTAGGCAATGATGACACGGGGCAAGACGAAGAGATGACCGATAATGGCGGCGGGGAAGAGGCCGGACATGGTGGCGGAGAAGGGGCCGGACATGGCGGAGGAGAAGGGGCCGGACATGGCGGCGGAGAGAATGACATGGACTCCACGCAGCAGAGTTCGTCAGTACTAAGTTCAATCGTGCGGGACCCTCATGTTCAAGCATTGCTTCGCAAGGAGATGAGTACTGAGAGAGCTGCTTCTAGAGAGGAGGCTAAGCTGGAGCAATTGGTGGTAGACTCGAACACTCCATTGTATGATGGTTGCAATCCTGAGGTGACCCACTTGAGTTTCACGCTCCAACTCCTGAAGACGAAGGCTAAAAACAAATGGACCGACACTAGCCTCGATGAGCATCTCAAGTACCTAAAGGATGTTCTTCCCGCGGGTAATCTATGTCCTACTAGTGTTGATGTGGCCAAGAAGATCGTGTGCCCTCTTGATCTGCCACACGTTAGATACCATGCATGCATCAACGATTGCATAATTTATCGGAAGGAGCACGCAGAAAAAACAAGCTGTCCGGTGTGCAATGCTTCTCGATACAAGAAGGCCGGGAAGAAATGTCCCCAGAAAGTTGTATGGTACTTAACGATCACTCCCCGTCTCCAGAGGTATTTTGTAGATCCCAAGGAAGCAAAGCTAATGCGCTGGCACGCGGAGAGGAAGAAGCCCGACGATGGAGATGATCCGAAGCTGAGACACGTGAAGGATGGAAGCCAGTGGAGAGCGTTGAACAGCTTCTATCGGTATTTTGAATGTGATGCAAGGAACATCGTGCTCGGCGCGTGTACCGATGGCATGAATTCGTTTGGCAACAGAACACCAACCATAGCACATGGCCCGTGTTAGTATGGATGTACAACCTCCCCCCTGGTTGTGCATGAAATCGAAGTACATTCACATGAGCATGCTTATTCAAGGGCCGAAACAACCAGGAAATAATATTAATTTGTATCTGGGGCTACTTCAAGAGGAGTTAGACACGTTATGGAAAACACCGGCCAAGACATGGGACGCCAGCAAAGGTGAGTATTTCAACATGAGAGCCGCGCTGATCACGACAATGCAGGACTATCTCGGTTATGGATATGTGGCAGGCCAGGTGTGCCATGGATATTGCGGATGCACGCGGTGCATGGATGATACGACGTCTCAGCAGCTAATGTCAAGGAAAGATGGCGGGTCTGGGAAAATCGTGTACATGGGGCATCGAAGATGGCTTGAACAGGACGACCCGTGGAGAAATCGTGGAGATCTATTCAATGGTCACGCTGAGCATCGAGGACCTCCACGTAAGCGGAGCGGTGCCGAAATCGATGAGCTGTTGAAAAACTGGAAGGAGTGCCCCACGCCGGGAAAGACGATGAGAAAGGCGCCGGAGCCGCTGCTGAAGGTATGGAAGACGAGGTCTGTGTTCTGGGACTTGGAGTACTGGCACAAACTCGATACACCTCATTGCCTTGATCAAATGCATATCTGTAAGAATATCCTTGAGAGCTTGCTCGCAACACTGATGAACATGCCGGATAAGACCAAGGATGGGCCGAAGGCAAGAAAAGACTTGCAAGATTTGAAAATCAGGGAAGATCTGCACATGCCGCCCCGTAAAATGTCAGACGAGACAGAGACGGAGACAGAGGCACGGGAGAAGAAGGACAAGAAAATAAAGAAAGAGGATTATTGCCCCCCTTCTTGCTTCACCTTAAGTCAGGCTGAGATCAATGCCTTCTTTAAGTGCCTTACCGGAGTCAAAGTTAGTTCTGGTTACTGTGGCAAGATAAGCAGATATCTAGACACGGACAAGAAAAGGTTCAGCGGGATGAAGTCTCATGACTGCCATGTGATGATGACGCAGATACTACCTATTGCCCTTAGAGGGATAATGGACAAGCACGTCCATGACACGCTTATTGGTCTCTGCAACTTTTTTGACGTCATCTCTCGAAAGTCGATCAGTGTGAAGCGGCTCCAAAGGCTACAGGAAAAGATCATTGTGATACTGAATGAGCTTGAGATGTACTTCCCGCCCGCGTTCTTTGATGTGATGTAGCATCTGTGTGTCCATATTGTGGATGACATAATAGACCTGGGGCCGTCATTCCTGCACAACATGATGTCGTTTGAGAGGATGAATGGGATCATCAAAGGATCGTTCATAACATGTGTCGTCCGGATGGAAGCATCGTCCAGGGCTATTTGGCACAAGAGTGCATCTCTTTCTGTGAGAATTTTCTATATGGCGCAGACCAGCCGCCTGGTGTTAGTGTTGGTTTGCCCGTTAACAAGCACGATGGGAGGCTCGAAGGAGATGGTCACTGCAACGGTCGCAGGGAACTGCACATGGCATACTCAGATCGATGCAGCGACTTTGATAGAGCAAACTTGGTAGTGCTACAACACCTAGACGAGGTAGATCCTTCCGTGGCACTGCACAAAGAAATTATCGCAAAGAAGTATCGTGACCGGGGGGTATGCAGGACGGACGCCGAAGTTACTAGAGAGCACAACTCCACTTTCCTACATTGGTTGAAAGAGCATATTATTGCTAATCCTCCGGAGGAGGGCTCTAAGGACGGATTGCTCATATACGCCTTAGCACATGGCCTCTCGCCCAACCTTGTAACCTATCAGGCATATGATATCAACGGATACACGTTCTACACGGAGGCCAAAGATATGGACAGTGATGATCAGAACTCAGGGGTGACGATGGAATGCATGACCGGCAGTGACAACGGCGCAACTGAACAATTTTATGGAAGGGTCGAGGAGATCTAGGAGCTTGACTACTCTGGACTGCACAACACGACGATGTTCCGTGTCAGATGGGCTAAGAATGTCGAAAGAGAAAGCCGGATTTTCACTACCATGACTATACCCGACGCCAAGAGCGCTACGGTGAATGCTATCGCAAAAAACGAGCCATGGGTACACGCTAAGCACGTGACACAATGCTTCTTCATAACTGACCCGCGCAATCCCAGCCGTGTTGTCCCGAGGAGAGGCAAAAGGAACATCATTGGAATGGATGGAGTCGCCAACGAGGAAGACTATGATCAGTACGGCAACCCAATGAGGGAAGATGACGATGATGATGAAGTATACGTCAAACGAAGAATCAATACTATATTACCTAAGAAAAATCGTACTCCATGGAAAAGGCAAAGTCACAATGAGGGGCTCAATTATTCTTCGACGAACAAGAAGGGAAAGAAGCTGACTCAAAAACAAAAACGTCAGCACTGAGGTAACTTATGTTATCGGTCAAATGATGTAATATATATATGTTCCTATTTTGTATACACACTTAGCCATTATTATGCATGGGTCCAAGGATGTGTAATATATATGTTCCTATTTTGCATACATATTTAACCGTCAAATGATGCAATATATATCGCCCTCCCTTCGTTCACTGCCCTCGGGAAATAAAAGTGGGATAAAATAAAGGAAAAGAAAAAGGAAAACTGGCAGTAGCGAAGGTAGTAGCAGCGCGTTTTGCCTAAACCGCTACGGATACTAAAGTTAGTAGAAGCGAATTTCGTATAAAGCGCTACATCTACTGAAGGTAGTAGCAGCGCATTTTGTCCAAATGCGCTACTGCTACGTCCACTTAACCCAAAATTCTCACCCGCCCTGCTTCA
>NC_041387.1:640511823-640531863 GCF_002162155.2 Triticum dicoccoides
CCCCGACCCCGGCGCTCGCCCCCGACCCGGCCCTCGCCGCCGACCCCGGCGCGCTCGCCACCGACCCCGGCGCGCTCGCCACCGACCCGTTGACCCTCGCCTCCCTCCTCTCCCCTCCCGACCGTCGTCGGGCCTGCCTCCTCGCCCCTGCACCCTCTGTAAACCCCCCTCTCTCTCTACTAGGGTTCTTCGGTTAATTTACTTAGGTTTTAGTTAGAACAGTATGTTAATTAGGTTATCTATTTAGTTATGAATTTAGCTAGGTTTCAAAATTTGAACTGGACATGTGATATGTGCATATGTCATGTTTTGGACATGTCATGTTTGGAAAATGATCCGAGTGGCCTATGTTACGTCGGAATGTTGATTCATTTCCGTTCCGGTGAATTTCAGGCGCTTGATATGTCCATTTTTTAGCAAAGGTCATGCCGAAATTTCCCGTGAATAAAGGCATGATTTTGTGCTACATAGTTGGCATATCGAGTGCTGGCACATAGATTTCTTTTTATGTCATTTCTCATTTATTCATACTTTTAGAAATAAGTGAGGACACTTAATCATAGGAAACATGTCGAACAACGAAGAAACTGGGCCTTCTGACCAAGATGCAGACGAGATGGATTATGAGGGTGAACAAGAGTACCTCGACTATTTGACTGCTAAGCAAGGTTTGCAGGTCGGCCTCAATGATGGTACTGACGCCGACATCGACACCGACAGCGCCGGCACTGATGGCGGCACTGAGACCGGTGGGGAAGGTACCGGCGGGGAAGGTACCGGCGGGGAAGGTACTGGCCCCGATGCCGCTACCGAAAAGAGGAAGCATAAGAAGCAGAGGATACGAAAACCTAACAAACTAGGGATTGGACGACTTGTGATCACAAAGATGGCACCTGGCAAGTTTGAGCCGTTAGAGCCGGAAGAACCTCGCAAGTGCTATGGGAACCAAGTAGGATGCATCCTACAGGAATGCGCGAGCATCAACGATGATGACTTAAGGAGTAAAGAACATTTGAAGCAGTTGCTCCTAACGAAGTTGCACAAGAGATTCAAGTTCCCCGACCGGGATGATAACATAGAACAACCGTGGGATGATCCGAAGATGAAAAAGATTAACAATCACGCCATGGGCATGTTCAGCAATGATTTGGCCTCCTGGAAAGGGAGGGTGAAACGAGCTATTGAGGCTGATGAACCCCTGTCCAAGATTCTGGAGGAAAATCTGACACTTACGGAAGAGGAGTTCGAAAAGTTCAAGGACACTTGCGCTACCGAGGCAGCCAAGACTAAGGCTGCGAAATTCAAGAGCCTTCAGCAAAGGAACACGGGGAAGCATCGCCTCGGAAGCCGTGGCTACCTCGGTAAAAGGCCCATATGAGATAAGGAGGACGCGGAACATGAAGCCGCGGGTCTCCCGGACCCCTTCGTGAAGTTCACCAACCCCTTGGAGCATGACTTCATCAGGGCCCTCTACAAGTGGGACAAGGAGAAAAAGGTTTTTTACACGGACAAGATCACGAGGAAATTGATTAGACTACTGGAGAAGCAACACCAGCTTGCAGCCGAAAGCCCTACTTCTCCGATGAGGCCCAAGTGGAACACCCCTCTCAACCGGGCCTTGAACGAACTTAAGGGACTCCCTTTGGATCAGCAGCCGCAATATGGTCGTGTGTACAGCGCTAGAGACGGAGCCACGTGGAAGGTGTTTTACAACGAGGGCCCGGAGGCCAAGAAGCTGAAAAAGAAGTTTAGTCAGGCGGACATCGACGCGAAGGTGAAGCTTGCAGTCGAGAAAAAAGCAGCTGAGGACGCGAAAAAAGCAGCCGAGGACAAATATGAGTTGCTACAGCAGGCAGTCAATGCAGCTGTAACTGCCTGCAGAAATGATTTTGCTACTAACTTGGTTCCAATTATCATCAACTGGGCAAAGAAAAATTCAGACAAGACGGTACATGATTTCCCGATGCCCAGTTCCGTCGGGAGCAACTCCATGAACAACAACACCATCGCACCATCACTTGCTCACGCAACCGGGCCTCCTCTCGCAGCCGCTCCCGCTCATAGCAGCCCGTCCTCAGTCTCAGGCGCGCTAGGTGGGCCTTCGTCTTTGGCTGAGCTCGACGCCGTCACGGTAATTACATGTCGCACCAACATATATATATATAATATTCCATTTTTGTTGCCTTTCGGTTGTTTTACGCCACGGACATATGTGTTTGCAGGCGAAAGAAACCCCGTGCACCATACTCTACTTGATCAAAGGCCAGAAGGTGGATGCGGGAAAGGGGATGATAATGGACCCCTCTCAACACACGTTCCACAACCAGCCGATCCCCGCTGGGCACTTCAGGGTTAGCTTGACCAGTGTGAAATCGGGGCACGAGGATTTGCCTCCTCCAGTACAGCATGTGGGAGCGGACGACGAGACCCTGCCACGGATTGGAAGCTGCAAGAATTGGGTGCTGCTATGGCCGAAGAATCTTATTCGTCTGGAGCCGGCCGAGAGCACACCAATAACTACCACACATCAACAAGCATGTGCGAAGACCACCACCCTGCCTACGCAATTACCAGCTCTCTGTAGTGCCGGGTGAGAGCGGCGGACGACATGATGAAGGGAGTGCAATAGTACTGGCTGATGTAATTTCTCCTGTAGAACAGAGAATGGATGATGAGAAGGAGGTCGACCCTATGGATTACCTCAATACAAACGCGTATGACTGTGACATAGATATGATGAGTCAACCATATGACGAATGGGGCTATCAGCTTGCTAATGAGGATATGGATGATATGCCCGGGCAGGGTCATACCATGGATTGCAAAAAGTCTCTCTTCATGAAATCCTCACAGGACACGCCAGAAGATGCCGCCTCAACACAGGCTCAACTAGCCAGGCGCGAGGGTCGTACAGTACTTAGCCCGGGAACACTGGGACAGGGGTTAAGGAAGGGTCTGGAAGGTGTGCCCAAGAAAAAGGAGAGGAAGAGATCGGGGAAGGTAACTGCCTCCAAACAAGCCAGAGCACATAGCAGCCAGACGATGCATTCTGAAGAGCGTGTACCCATGAAAAGTGCGGTCATGTTCCATCTCACGGGCGAGCCGATGCTACCGCCGAAACCGCTGGAGGCACTATCAGGGGATCTCAGGAGACTGCATGACCATGTGTTGTCGACTGAGAAAAGCCTACTAGCCTCAAAGGATCCAGGATATCCGACATACACGGCTCGTGTGCCTGAGGGGAAGTGCTACATCGACACACGGCCCGCGGAGGTGTTCTTCCTGCGGTTTGACCATATCTTTGAGATGTTTCTAACAAGGTGGCTTGATTTTACTATCGTCCGCCTTTTTGCGCTACATATGAGCTCCATCATGAAGAGTGAAGAAGTCTCGCAAATCTGTGTGGCGGATCTGTACTACATGCACGAGTCTTTCTTGAGTCTCGGCGACTTTGAGCGTGAAACTGCTAGGGAGTACCTCCAAAACTTCATGGTACAGAATAAGGACCGGGAAATTGTCCTCGTGCCTTATCATCCAAAGTAAGTCAGTTCCAGACAACCCTTTCGTACATTTCAATCATTCCTTCTCTCTCATATGGGGAATAATTTGAGGTGTCTTTTCCCCGCAGCAACGGGCGCGCCATCCTTATCGTTCTTTACCCGCAAGTATCCCACGCCGTGTATTTTGACCCTTCCAGAGACTACGAGAAAAAAGACTACACCCACATAATGAATATTCTAGATGATGCTCTCCAAGGCTTCAACTTTAGAGGTGGCCACGTGCAGATCAAGAAACAAAGGAACAAGAAGATGGGTTTCGCGCATAAAACTAACTTCTCCTGCATCCATGTCCCAAAATCAAGAAAGAAGGATGGATTCTACATCGTCCATCTCATGATTCAGTTCAACACGGATCACCAAAAGCTTCGCATTAACAGCAGAAATGATGATCGTATCCACAAGTGGCTAGAATCTCATGGAGAAGCGGATTATAAACTTAGAGATGACTTCTTTCGCATCCAAAGCGACATTGCGACGACCATCATGAAAGAAGTCGTCGATGAGAAGGGGATGTTCCACCACGGCCCTATATCGCGAGCTGACGTCCAAACTCGCATAGGCATGCAACGTCTAGACCTCACGCCGTTCAAGAAGCTAGGGTTCGTCCTCGATGATATGGAAGGATGGAACTTCTAGTGATTTATGATGCCGATGATGATGATATGTGTTGGTTGAACTTGTATACTTTTTGTAGCGATGAAACTTTGTGATGTCCATGGTCCCTGCCGAACTTGCGTAACGCTACTTTGTTAGTTTGCGTACGATGACCTGTGTACCTCTAGTTAATTAATTTGCGTACTGTATGTTGCATCTAGTTGCTAACCCTTTCTTTTTCGGTGTTGCTCTAGTATATTTTGTTGCATATATATGATTGTACATCCTCTTCATGAACATGCATCTCTAACAGGTACCTAGTTTCTTGATGGCGAGATGGAATTGCTATGTCGTGTACAAAGGGAAGGTTCCGGGGGTGTACAACGAGTGGCATGAGTGTCAGGCGCAAGTGAATGGGTTCACGGGCGCCAGCCATAAAGGCTTCAAAAGCAGACAAGAAGGAGAAGCTAGTTACTTGAGGTTCACGCTAGCGCGAGAGAGGACTCGTAACCGCCACCTCATGTACTGCATAGTTCCGCTCTCACTCATAGTGATAGCACTTCTTGCGTATACCTTTGTTTAGATGGATGACGTTGTTGTAGTTGCAAGTATTCAAGACTTGCATGTATCGCTATTTTTGAGATGATGACAAGATATCACTTTGTGTTAGATGATGATTATGATGAGACTATTTGTATGTACATGCTATGATTACATTTGTGGTCTCGCAGGCATTTGTATGTGTATCATGATGACATTTCTATGTGCTAAAGATTATTCTATAAAGCCTGTTTAAATACAAAACAAATATGCCAAAAAAACAAAAAAAACTACTTAAATTAGCAGTAGCGAGTGTATAAAAGTTAGCAGCAGCGCCGCGATAGCAGTAGCGCGTCAAAGTAAAGCGCGCTAGAGCTACTAGCAGTAGCGAGCTTCCGCTAACAGCGCTGCTGCTACACTTGTGTAACAGGAGCGCGGGTGAGCACGCGCTACTGCTATCTGTTAGCTGTAGCGCCTTATTAGTAGTGCCTATCCCCGTGCTACTGATACATCTAAAACCCGCGCTACTGCTAGCCTTTTCCCTAGTAGTGCTACCTTCACGATAGGCACCAACCTCGAGCCTGAGCAGGAGAAGGCCTTGGTCGAGTTCCTGCGCGCGAACGGGAAGGTGTTTGCATGGGAGCCTAATCAGCTGGCGAGAGTTCCGAGGGATGTAATTCAGCATCATCTCAACGTGTGCCCCAACGTGCGCCCTGTGAAGCAGAAGGCAAGGCGACAGTCCACTGAAAAGTAGGCCTTCATCGTCCAAGAGACCCGCAAGTTAGAAGCAGCAGGGGTCATTCGCGAGGTCCACTACCTGATTGGCTGGCCAACCCTGTCATCGTGCCGAAAAAGGGAGGAAAAGAACGCATGTGTGTCGACTTCACCAACCTCAACGAGGCCTACCCGCAGGATCCGTTCCTGCTCCCTCGCATCGAACAGATTGTCGACTCTACCGTTGAGTGTGACCTACTGTGCTTCCTGGATGCCTTCTCGGGCTATCATCAGATCATGATGGCTGTGGAGGACGTGGAGAAAATGGCCTTCCTGACCCCGTGCGGGGTGTACTGCTACACCTGCATGCTGTTTGGGTTGCGCAATGCAAGCGCAACCTTCCAGCGATTGATGCACATCGCTCTGGGGCGACAGCTCGGGAGGAACGCTGAAGCTTACGTTGATGACATTGTGGTGAAGTCTCGGGAGGCGAAGACCCTGATAGAGGACCTGGAAGAAACCTTCGCGAGCCTCAGCGAAGTGGACCTGCGGCTCAACCCTGAGAAGTGTGTGTTTGGAGTCCCCTCGGGCAAGCTCCTGGGCTTCCTCGTATCTCACAGGGGCATTGAGGCTAACCCACAGAAGGTCAAGGCAGTCGAGGACATGAGCCCGCCAAAGACCCTCATGGAAATGCAGAAGCTCACCGGGCGCCGCGTGTAACCGCTTTAGGACATTCCATCTCCAAGCTGGGAGAGTGGGCGCTGCCTTTCTTCAAGCTGATGAAGAAGAAAGGCCCCTTCGAATGGATAGAAGAGGCCGACAAAGCATTCCAAGACCTCAAAAGGTACCTTACCAGCCCCCCGGTGATGGTGACCCCGCGCCCTCGAGAGCCCCTAGTGCTCTACCTTGCGGCCACCCCTTACTCCGCTAGCGCAGCCCTAGTGGCAGTCAGAAAGGAGCGCCAGACCTTGGCGGCAGCCGCACTCCCGGCCGAGGCAGAACAAGGCCAGGAAGGCCCCACAGAGACCACAACCTCAGCAGAGAAGGATCAGCCTCGTCAAGGGAGTGCACCCGGAGCGGAGGAGGCTCCCTCAGGTGACCAAGGACCAAGGGCCCTGCCACCTCAGGAGGTACCTCAACCTCCAGAGGGCACGGGCCATGCCAGCACCCTCAATCTCGTCAAGCACCCGGTGTACTTCGTCAGCACGATGCTGCGGGACACAAGGGCACGGTACCCAATGCCTCAAAACCTCCTCCTCGCACTGTTGGTGGCCTCGCACAAGCTACGGCACTATTTTCAAGGCCACCCCATCAAGGTCGTCTCAGCCTACCCCTTGGAAAGGGTACTCAGGAGCCTCAATTCGGCAGGGAGGGTCGCCGAATGGAACATCGAACTACAATCATTCCAGCTAGAATTCAGTACTACCAGGGTCATTAAGGGAGCTGCGCTCGCAGATTTCATGGCGGAATGGACAGAGGCACCAGGGCTCAAAATGGGCGAGGACCGGTTGCTCTCCCCGGGGAGCGAAGCGCCTGATGGTTGGGTAATGTACTTTGACGGAGCATTCACGCGGCAGGGCGCAGGGGCTAGTGCAGTGCTCATATCCCCCACTCAGGACAAGCTTTACTATGCCGTGCAGCTTTGCTTCCAGCATGGGGAGAAGGTTTTCAACAACATAGCAGAGTACGAGGGCCTGATAGCGGGCTTGAGGGCAGCCGTCGCCTTGGGAGTAAAACGAATCACCGTCAAGGGCGACTCGCAACTCCTCGTCAACTTCTCCAACAAGGTGTACGAGCCGAAGGATGAGCACATGGAGGCGTATCTCGCGGAGGTCCGCAAGATGGAGAAACAGTTTTGGGGGTTGGAGTTGCAGCATGTGCCTCGCGGTACCAATCAAGAGGCTGACGACATCGCCAAGAGGGCATCCAGGCGGCCGCCTCAGGAGCTTGGCGTCTTCGAGGAGCGACTCTTCAAACCCTCGGCGATACCGTCGTTATCAAGCACAGCGCAACCTAGGGAGGAGCTCCCTCAGCCACCTGCCTCGGGAGCCCCGGCCTGTGGCTTGGCCTCAAGGGCACGTCTGCTCCTGGCATTGGAGCCTCAGGAAGGATGCTGGATGGCAGAATTCAAGGACTACTTGGCGCAAGGGACTCTGCCGGAGAAGGAGGAGGACGCGGAGCGCGTGGCGCGGTAGGCCACGGCCTACAGTATCAAGGATGGGGAGCTCTACCGGAGGCGACCGAATGACGTGTCCCTGCGTTGCATCCCCAGAGAGCAAGGGAAGGAGCTGTTGGCGGATATACACGATGGAGACTGTGGGCACCACTCGTCCTCGCGAACCCTCGTTGGCAAGGTGTTCCGCGGCGGGTTCTACTGGCCCACAACACTCAGTGACGCCGTTGAGCTGGTGAAGGCTTGTGAGGCCTGCCAGTTCCACGCCAAGCAGATCCACCGGCCGGCGGGGACACTACAGACCATACCCCTCTCATGGCCGTTCGCAGTTTGGGGGCTGGACATTCTGGGCCCGTTCCCTCGGGCGCCAGGGGGCTACCGCTACCTCTACGTCACCGTGGACAAGTTCGCCAAGTGGGCTGAGGTGGAAGCTGTCCGCACCATACCCGCGGGCTCAGCAGTCAAGTTCATCAAGGGCCTCGTGAGCCGATTTGGGGTGCCTAACCGCATCATCACCGATAACGGTTCGCAGTTCACCAGCAATCTCTTCAAAACGTATTGTGCTAACCTTGGAACATAGATATGCTACGCCTCGATGGCACACCCCCGGAGCAACGGCCAGGCTGAACGAGCCAACGCGGAGGTCCTGAGGGGCCTCAAAACCAGGACCTTGAAGAAGAAGCTGGAAGCCTGCGGCAGGGGCTGGTACAATGAGCTCCAATCCGTGCTGTGGTCTATCCACACGATCGCGACCAAGCCGACTGGCGAGACCCCGTTCTTCCTTGTCTACGGAGCTGAGGCCGTTGTCCCTCACGAGGTCAGGCATCGTTCCGCACGGGTCCTGGCATTCAATGAGGCGCAGCAGGATGCCGTGCGGGGGACGAATCTCGTGTTGGGGGAGGAACACCGTCGAGAAGCCGCGCTGCGAGCGGCAAGGTACCAACAGGCGCTGCGGCGATACCACTGCCGCAACAACTGTTGTGGAACGTAGCAGAAATTCAAAAAATTTCCTACGTGTCACCAAGATCTATCTATGGAGAAACCAGCAACGAGGGGAAGGAGAGTGCATCTACATACCCTTGTAGATCGCTAAGCGGAAGCGTTCGAGAGAACAGGGTTGAAGGAGTCGTACTCGTCGTGATCCAAATCACTAGAGATCCTAGTGCCGAACGGACGGCACCTCCGCGTTCAACACACGTACAGCCTGGTGACGTCTCCCACGCCTTGCTCCAGCAAGGAGAGAGGGAGAGGTTGAGGAAGACTCCATCCAGCAGCAGCACAACGGCGTGGTGGTGATGGAGGAGCGTGGCAATCCTGCAGGGCTTCGCCAAGCACCGCGGGAGAGGAGGAGTAAGAGAGGTAGGGCTGCGCCAAGAGGGAGAGGTTCTCGTGTGTTGGGCAGCCCCCAGACCTCAAGTATTTATAGGGGGAGGGGAGGGGGCTGCGCCCCCTCTAGGGTTCCCTCCCCAGGGGTGGCGGCAGCCCCCAGATCCCATCTGGGTGGCGGCCAGAAGGGGAGAGGGGGGAGGCGCACCTAGGGTGGGCCTTAGGGCCCATCTGCCCTAGGGTTTGCCCCCCTTCCCCACTTCCATGCGCCTTGGGCCCTGTGGGGGGGGGGGGCGCACCAGCCCACCTGGGGCTGGTCCCCTCCCACACATGGCCCATGCAGCCCTTCGGGGTTGGTGGCCCCACTTGGTGGACCCCCGGGACCCTCCCGGTGGTCCCGGTACGTTACCGAAAAAACCCGAAACTTTTCCGGTGAGCAAAACAGGACTTCCCATATATAAATCTTTACCTCCGGACCATTCCGGAACTCCTCGTGACGCCCGGGATCTCATCTGGGACTCCAAACAACATTCAGTAACCACATACAAACTTCCTTTATAACCCTAGCGTCATCGAACCTTAAGTGTGTTGACCCTACGGGTTCGGGAACCATGCAGACATGACCGAGACGTTCTCCGGTCAATAACCAACAGCGGGATCTGGATACCCATGTTGGCTCCCACATGTTCCACGATGATCTCATCGGATGAACCACGATGTCAAGGACTCAATCGATCCTGTATTCAATTCCCTTTGTCTAACGGTATTGTACTTGCCCGAGATTCGATCGTCGGTATACCGATACCTTGTTCAATCTCGTTACCGGCAAGTCTCTTTACTCGTTCCGTAACACATCATCCCGTGATCAACCCCTTGGTCACATTGTGCACATTATGATGATGTCCTACCGAGTGGGCCCAGAGATACCTCTCCGTTTACACGGAGTGACAAATCCCAGTCTCGATTCGTGCCAACCCAACAGACACTTTCGGAGATACCTATAGTGCACCTTTATAGCCACCCAGTTACGTTGTGACGTTTGGTACACCCAAAGCATTCCTACGGTATCCGGGAGTTGCACAATCTCATGGTCTAAGGAAAAGATACTTGACATTAGAAAAGCTTTAGCATACGAACTACATGATCTTTGTGCTAGGCTTAGGATTGGGTCTTGTCCATCACATCATTCTCCTAATGATGTGATCCCGTTATCAACGACATCCAATGTCCATGGTCAGGAAACCGTAACCATCTGTTGATCAACGAGCTAGTCAACTAGAGGCTTACTAGGGACATGGTGTTGTCTATGTACCCACACATGTATCTGAGTTTCCTATCAATACAATTATAGCATGGATAATAAACGATTATCACGAACAAGGAAATATAATAATAATAACTAATTTATTATTGCCTCTAGGGCATATTTCCAACAGTCTCCCACTTGCACTAGAGTCAATAATCTAGTTCACATCGCCATGTCATTAACACTCACATGTCACATCGCCATGTGACCAACATCCAAAGAGTTTACTAGTGTCACTAAACTAGTTCACATCATCATGTGATTAAGACTCAATGAGTTCTGGGGTTTGATCATGTTTTGCTTGTGAGAGAGGTTTTAGTCATGGGTCTGCAACATTCAGATCCGTATGTACTTCGCAAATCTCTAGGTCATATTGTAAATATTGCTTCCACGCTCCACTTGGAGCTATTCCAAATGGTCGCTCCACTATACGTATCCGGTTTGCTACTCAGAGTCACTCGGATAGGTGTTAAAGCTTGCATCGTTGTAACCCTTTATGCCGAACTCTTTATCACCTCCATAATCGAGAAACAAATCCTTATTCCTCTAAGGATAATTTTGACCGCTATCTGGTGATCCACTCCTTGATCACCTTTGTACCCTCTTGCCAGACATGTGGCAAGGCACACATCAGGTGCGGTACTTAGCATAGCATACTATAGAGCCTACGTCTAAAGCATAGGGGACGACCTTCGTCCTTTCTCTCTTTTCTGCCGTGGTCGAGCTTTAAGTCTTAACTTCATACCTTACATCTCAGGCAAGAACTCCTTCTTTGACTGATTCATCTTGAACACCTTCAAGATCATGTCAAGGTATGTGCTCATTTGAAAGTACTATTAAGCATTTTGATCTATCTTATCGATCTTGATGCTTATTGTTCAAGTAGCCTAATCCAGGTTTTCCATTGAAAAACACTTTTCAAATAACCCTATATGCTTTCTAGAAATTCTACATCATTTCTGATCAACAATATGTCAACAACATATACTCATTAGAAATTCTATAGTGCTCCCACTCACTTCTTTGGAAATACAAGTTTCTCATAAACTTTGTATAAACCCAAAATCTTTGATCATCTTATCAAAGTGCATATTCCAACTCCGAGATGCTTACTCCAGTCCATGAAAGGATCGCTGGAGCTAGCATACCTTTTAGCATCCTTAGGATCGACAAAACCTTTCTGATTGTATCACATACAACCTTTCCTTACGCAGACTGGTAAGGAAACTCGTTTTGACATCCATCTGCCAGATTTCATAAATGCAGCTAACGCTAACATGATTCCGACGGACTTAAGCGTAGCTACGGATGAGAAAATCTCATCGTAGTCAACTCCTTGAACTTGTGAAAAACTCTTTGCCACAAGTCGAGCTTAATAGACGATGACATTACCGTCCATGTCCATTTTCTTCTTAAAGATCCATTTATCTCAATGGCTTGCTGATCATCGGGCAAGTCCACCAAAGTCCATGCTTTGTTCTGATACATGGATCCTATCTCGGATTTCATGGCTTCTAACCATTTGTCGGAATATGGGCCCACCATCGCTTCCCCATAGCTCGTAGGTTCATTGTTGTCTAGCAACATGACCTTCAAGACAGGATCACCGTACCATTCGGAAGCAGTACGCGTCCTTGTCGTCCTACGAGGTTCGGTAGTGACTTGATCCGAAACTTCATGATCACTATCATAAGCTTCTACTTCAATTGGTGTAGGCGCCACAGGAACAGCTTCATGTGCTCTGCTACACACTAGTTGAAGTGACGGTTCAGTAACCTCATCAAGTCTCCACCATCCTCCCACTCAATTCTTCGAGACAAACTTTTCCTCGAGAAAGGACCCGATTCAAGAAACAATCCCTATTGCTTTCGGATCTGAATTAGGAGGTATACCCAACTGTTTTGGGTGTCCTATGAAGATGCATTTTATCCGATTTGGGTTCGAGCTTATCAACCTGAAACTTTTTCACATAAGCGTCGCAGCCCCAAACTTTTAAGAAACGACAACTTAGGTTTCTCCAAACCATAGTTCAAACGGTGTCATTTCAACGGAATTACGTGGTGCCCTATTAAAGTGAGTGCGGTTGTCTCTAATGCCTAACACATAAATGATAGTGGCAATTCGATAGGAGACATCATGGTACACACTATATCCAATAGGGTGCAGCTATGATGTTTGGACACACCATCACACTATGGTGTTCCAGGCGGTTTTAATCGTGAAACAATTTCCACAATGTCTTAATTGCGTGCCAAAGCTCATAACTCAGATACTCATCTCTATGATCATATCATAGACATTTTATCCTCTTATCACGATGATCTTCAACTTCACTCTGAAATTACTTGAACCATTCAATAATTCAGACTTGTGTTTCATCAAGTAAATATACTCAGTATCTACTCAAATCATCCGTGAAGTAAGAACATAACGATATCCACTGCGTGCCTCGACACTCATTGGACTGCACACATCAAAATGTATTACTTCAAACAAGTTGCTTTCTTGTTCCATTTTACTGAAAACGAGGCTTTCAGTCATCTTGCCCATGTGGTATGATTTGCATGTCTCAAGTGATTCAAAATCAAGTGAGTCCAAACGGTCCATCTGCATGGAGTTTCTTCATGCGTATACACCAACAGACATGGTTCGCATGTCTCAAACTTTTCAAAAATGAGTGAGTCAAAAGATCCATCAACATGGAGCTTCTTCATGCGTTTTATACCAATATGACTTACATGGCAGTGCCACAAGTAAGTGGTACTATCATTACTATCTTATATCTTTTGGCATGAAAATGTGTATCACTACGATCAAGATTCAATAAACCATTCCTTTAGGTGCAAGACCATTGAAGGTATTATTCAAATAAATAGAGTCACCATTATTCTCCTTAAATGAATAACCGTATTGCGATAGACATAATCCAATCATGTCTATGCTCAACACAAACACCAAATGACAATTATTCAGGTTTACTACTAATCTTGATGGTAGAGGGAGCGTGCGATGTTTGATCACATCAAACTTGGAAACACTTCCAACACATATCGTCGGCTCACCTTTAGCTAGTCTCTGTTTATTCCGTAGCTCTTTTATTTCGAGTTACTAACACTTAGCAACCGAACCGGTATCTAATACCCTGGTGCTACTAGGGGTACTAGTAAAGTACACATTAACATAATGTATATCCAATATACTTCTATCGACCTTGCCAGCCTTCTCATCTACCAGGTATCTAGGGCAATTCTGCTCCAGTGGCTGTTCCCCTTATTACAGAAGCACTTAATCTCGGGTTTGGGTTCAACCTTGGGTTTCTTCACTAGAGCAGCAGCTGATTTGCCGTTTCATGAAGTATCCCTTCTTGCCCTTGCCCTTCTTGAAACTAGTGGTTTCACCAACCATCAACAATTGATGCTCCTTCTTGATTTCTACTTTCGCGGTGTCAAACATCGCGAATACCTCAAGGATCATCACATCTATCCCTGATATGTTATAGTTCATCACGAAGCTCTAGCAGCTTGGTGGCAATGACTTTGGAGAAACATCACTATCTCATCTGGAAGATCAACTCCCACTCGATTCAAGTGATTGTTGTACTCAGACAATCTGAGCACAAGCTCAACGATTGAGCTTTTCTCCCTTGGTTTGTAGGCTAAGAGAATCGTCGGAGGTCTTATACCTCTTGACGTGAGCACGAGCCTGAAATCCCAATTTCATCCCTCGAAACATCTCATATGTTCCGCGACGTTTCGAAAAAGTCTTTGGTGCCTCAACTCTAAACCGTTTAACTGAACTATCACGTAGTTATCAAAAGGTGTATGTCTGATGTTCACAACATCCACAGACAACGTTTGGGTTTCAGCACACTGAGTGGTGCATTAAGGACATAAGCTTTCTCTTATCTGCATAATCGGTACTGTCAACTTTCAACTATATTTTCTCTAGGAACATATTTAAACAGTGGAACTAAAGCGCGAGCTTACGACATAATTTGCAAAGATTTTTGACTATGTTCAGGATAATTAAGTTCATCTCATGAACTCCCACTCAGATAGACATCCCTCTAGTCATCTAAGTGATTACATGATCCGAGTCAACTAGGCCGTGTCCGATCATCACGTGAGACGGACTAGTCATCATCGGTGAACATCTTCATGTTGATCGTATCCTCCATACGACTCATGCTCGACCTTTCGGTCTCTTGTGTTCCAAGGCCATGTCTGTACATGCTAGGCTCGTCAAGTTAACCTAAGTGTTTCGCGCGTGTAAATCTAGCTTACACCCGTTGTATGTGAACGTAAGAATCTATCACACCCGATCATCACGTGGTGCTTCGAAACGACGAACTTTCGCAACGGTGCACAGTTAGGGGGAGCACTTTCTTGAAATTTTAATGAGGGATCATCTTATTTACTACCGTCGTTCTAAGAAAATAAGATGTATAAACATGATAAACATCACATGCAATCAAATAGTGACATGATATGGCCAATATCATTTTGCTCCTTTTGATCTCCATCTTCGGGGCTCCATGATCATCATCGTCACCGGCATGACACCATGATCTCCATCATCATGATCTCCATCATCGTGTCTCCATGAAGTTGTCTCGCCAACTTATTACTTCTACTACTATGGCTACCGGTTAGCAATAAAGTAAAGTAATTACATGGCGTTGTTCAATGACACGCAGGTCATACAATAAATAAAGACAACTCCTATGGCTCCTGCCGGTTGTCATACTCATCGACATGCAAGTTGTGATTCCTATTACAAGAACATGATCAATCTCATACATCACATATCATTCATCACATTCTTCTTGGCCATATCACATCACATAGCATACCCTGCAAAAACAAGTTAGACGTCCTCTAATTGTTGTTTGCATGTTTTACGTGGCTGCTATGGGTTTCTAGCAAGAACGTTTCTTACCTACGCAAAAACCACAACGTGATATGTCAATTGCTATTTACCCTTCATAAGGACCCTTTTCATCGAATCCGTTCCGACTAAAGTGGGAGAGACTGGCACCCGCTAGCCACCTTATGCACCAAGTGCATATCAGTCGGTGGAACCTGTCTCACGTAAGTGTACGTGTAAGGTTGGTCCGGGCCGCTTCATCCCACAATACCGTCGAAACAAGATTCGACTAGTAACGGTAAGAATATTGAACAAAATCAACGCCCACAACTACTTTGTGTTCTACTCATGCAAAGAATCTACGCAATAGACCTAGCTCATGATGCCACTGTTGGGAACGTAGCAGAAATTCAAAAAATTTCCTACGTGTCACCAAGATCTATCTATGGAGAAACCAGCAATGAGGGGAAGGAGAGTGCATCTACATACCCTTGTAGATCGCTAAGCGAAAGCGTTCAAGAGAACGGGGTTGAAGGAGTCGTACTCGTCTTGATCCAAATCACCGGAGATCCTAGTGCCAAACGGACGGCACCTCCGCGTTCAACACACGTACAGCCCGGTGACGTCTCCCACGCCTTGATCCAGCAAGGAGAGAGGGAGAGGTTGAGGAAGACTCCATCCAGCAGCAGCACAATGGCATGGTGGTGATGGAGGAGCGTGGCAATCCTGCAGGGCTTCGCCAAGCACCACGGGAGAGGAGTAAGAGAGGTAGGGCTGCGCCAAGAGGGAGAGGTTCTCGTGTGTTGGGCAGCCCCCAGACCTCAAGTATTTATAGGGGGAGGGGAGGGGGCTGCGCCCCCTCTAGGGTTCCCTCCCCAGGGGTGGCGGCAGCCCCCAGATCCCATCTGGGTGGCGGCCAGAAGGGGAGAGGGGGGAGGCGCACCTAGGGTGGGCCTTAGGGCCCATCTGCCCTAGGGTTTGCCCCCCTTCCCCACTTCCATGCACCTTGGGCCCTGTGGGGGGGGCGCACCAGCCCACCTGGGGCTGGTCCCCTCCCACACTTGGCCCATGCAGCCCTTCGGGGTTGGTGGCCCCAGTTGGTGGACCCCCGGGACCCTCCCGGTGGTCCCGGTACGTTACCGAAAAAACCCGAAACTTTTCCGGTGACCAAAACAGGACTTCCCATATATAAATCTTTACCTCCGGACCATTTCGGAACTCCTTGTGACGTCCGGGATCTCATCCGGGACTCCGAACAACATTCGGTAACCAGATACAAACTTCCTTTATAACCCTAGCGTCATCGAACCTTAAGTGTGTAGACCCTACGGGTTCGGGAACCATGCAGACATGATTGAGACGTTCTCCGGTCAATAACCAACAGCGGGATCTGGATACCCATGTTGGCTCCCACATGTTCCACGATGATCTCATCGGATGAACCACGATGTCAAGGACTCAATCGATCCCGTATTCAATTCCCTTTGTCTAACGATATTGTACTTGCCCGAGATTCGATTGTCGGTATACCGATACCTTGTTCAATCTCGTTACCGGCAAGTCTCTTTACTCGTTCTGTAACACATCATCCCGTGATCAACCCCTTGGTCACATTGTGCACATTATGATGATGTCCTACCGAGTGGGCCCAGAGATACCTCTCCGTTTACACGGAGTGACAAATCCCAGTCTCCATTCGTGCCAACCCAACAGACACTTTCGGAGATACCTGTAGTGCACCTTTATAGCCACCCAGTTACGTTGTGACGTTTGGTACACCCAAAGCATTCCTACGGTATCCAGGAGTTGCACAATCTCATGGTCTAAGGAAAAGATACTTGACATTAGAAAAGCTTTAGCATACGAACTACACAATCTTTGTGCTAGGCTTAGGATTGGGTCTTGTCCATCAGATCATTCTCCTAATGATGTGATCCTGTTATCAACGACATCCAATGTCCATGGTCAGGAAACCGTAACCATCTGTTGATCAACGAGCTAGTCAACTAGAGGCTTACTAGGGACATGGTGTTGTCTATGTACCCACACATGTATCTGAGTTTCCTATCAATACAATTATAGCATGGATAATAAACGATTATCACGAACAAGGAAATATAATAATAATAACTAATTTATTATTGCCTCTAGGGCATATTTCCAACAACATCCGCCCCAGGACTCTTGAGGTAGGGGACCTCGTGCTCAGGCGGGTTCTCTCCAGGGAGGGGCTGCACAAGCTCTCTCCCATGTGAGAGGGCCCGTTCAAGGTTGTTCATGTTTCCAGGCCCGGCTCGCGCGCTTGGAGACCCAGGAGGGAGTACCCGTTCAGAACGCATGGAACATCCAGCATCTTCAGAGGTTTTACCGCTGAGCATGGCCCGGTGCCTGTGAAGAAGGCGAATGCCTGTGAAGCTGCCGCATTTTGGAAAAGGCCCGGTGCCTGTGAAGAAGGCGAATGCCAGTGAAGCTGCCGCATTTTGGAAAAGGCCCGGTGCCTGTGAAGAAGGTTAATGCCTGTGAAGCTGTCGCATTTTGGAAAAGGCCCGGTGCCTGTGAAGAATGTGAATGCCTGTGAAGGTGCCGCATTTTGGAAAAGGCCCGGTGCCTGTGAAGAAGGCGAATGCCTGTGAAGCTCGCCGCCCGTGACACTCTCACGTAATAATGAATGGGGTTGTACACGCCCCGGAGTCTCCGAAGTGCCGCCCTCGGGCCTCGGGGGCTCCCGCCCACGCCCAGTGCCAGCACTTAGTTCCGCGCTGGTGAGAAGACGTCGAAGACTAGATTAGGTGACGGACGCGGCTTTTTCATTTGCTTTCTGCAGTTGGTTTGTTTGTTCCTATTTGAAGTTTTATTGAAGCTATTACCGTCTATGGCTCGTGACCCTTTTCATTCGTTTGCTTCGTTTTCTCTCGCGCAAGTCTCGCGAGGGAGGAACGAGGGTACCCTCGCGAGTGTTCTCTGCCCCGGTGGTTTGAAACTTCCCTATCCAAGTCCGCTGCGGGAGCACCCCTCCCGGTCCGTGCCCCACGGGCATCGCGACGCAAGCAAGGGACCTGGTTTGGTCGTCCCCGCTACCAAGGCTAGAAACTACCCCTACCGACTAACGCTTGCAGGACATGAAATGCACGGTGAGACCCTAGTCTCAGGAGGCGAAGACCAAGACGAGCTTCCCCGAGCTGAGTAATTTCCGCACATAAGCACGCAGAACGAAAACACAGCGCAGAAACAGCAGGAACAACGCGATAATTAACAGCAACAGTTCAACACGCCCCCGCGGGGCCCCAGACTACCTTCTTTTTGCGCAGGAAAGGAAGAAAAGCAAAATGAGCGCGACTTGCTCGGCACCGACTCACGGCAAGGGCTTGTACTGCCTCCGAGGCTCAGCTGGATTCCATCTCCCGCTTCACCGGGGCACGGTGGCGGACCGACCCACTGCCTTCCCCCAGGCGGGCGCGGCGGCGCGGGGACTGGTCACGACCACCAGTGGAGGAGCTGACGTCTGAAGGAGAGTCACCAAAGCTTGGCGGGCCCCGGGCACCGCTGCTCACGCGCCTGCCGCCACCTTCATCCGGATCATCGCAGGGGCTGAGCGCACGGCCGCGGTCATCATCTTCGGGGCAGCACCCAGCGCGGCGGCCGTCTTCCCCGAACACCCTCACATAGAGGATGGCATCGCCGTCGAACTTGAAGTGCAGAGTGCACTGTCGGCTCAAGCCGCGCGCGCGGGCAACGTTAGCCAGCCATGGGTCAGGGCCACCTCCCCGGCGGTGGAGACCTCCAGCGTAGCCCAAGAGGCCCTGCTGCAGCAACCATCTGCCTGAAGCCAAAGGCCGCAAGGAGCACCGGCCGGAAGTTCACCTACAAAGAAGTGGGGGAGCTGGAGCCAGGTGCTGGTCGGGTCCTGAAGTAGCGTTTATTGAAGAAGCTATAGAGTCGATTACAAAAAGTACTAGTTTGAAAGGCTCGTTGGAATTGATCCGCTACGAGATTTACATTATATGCTAGAGAAGCACCTGAAGTACTAAACAGAATAGGTATTAGTTTTGTAATGGTTGGGGCAGCAAACTCGGATCCGCCGACCACACGACAAACTCCGGCAACACCTCCACCGAGCGAGAACGCGGCCTCGGGGGGCGTGCGGCCGCAGCGTAGCTCCCGTCGGCAGCCGGGCGCCCACCGCCGCGCAGAGGACTGCCTCCACGACCACGAGAAGCCGCCGCGGGGGCTGTAGGATGCTTGCGGGGGCGGCCCTGGCCACGCTTGGGCGGAGGGGAGCCAGGCCCTTCCTGACAAGCCTTTCCCTTCTCCACGGCCGAGAACCTCTTCGGCGGGGCTATGGGGATGGCGAGTGGCCAGGAAGAAGAAGGAGAGTAGCAGGAACACATGGACTGGAAGGGCTCGCGCCGTTCCGTACATATAGCCGGAGGAGGCCAACCGTCGGCCTCCATGATCACAGGTAATCATAACCCGTTTTGCATGCAGGGACTTGTCAAGTCACGCAGTTGCCGAGGCGTCGTGGGGAAGCGGGGGCGCCCACGTCCAATCAATCGCCACGCGGCGCCCAAGGCCGCAAGCTGTTGGGGCCCGCGGCGCTTCGCACCTGCCCCTTTGCTTCTCAGCTAAGCCAAGTCCGGGCGCGCCTTGGGCCACTAGTGCAGAACCGGGCAATAGCACCGGTTCGTAAGGCCCTTTAGTGCCGGTTCCATAACCGGCACTAAAGTGTGGGCACTAAAGCCCCCCCCCCCTTTAGTACCGGTTCAGCATGAACCGGTGCTAAAGGGCAACCACGTGGCACGAGCCAGCTCCGGGGGCCTGGAGCCCTTTATTTCCGGTTGGTAATACCAACCGGTACTATAAGGTTTGGGGGGGGGGGTTAGTTTTATGATTTCTTTTTCATTTAATTTTGTGTTTCCATTTTAATTTTTTTTCGTTTGCTGATATTTTACGATACTACACAT
>NC_041387.1:640532375-640537753 GCF_002162155.2 Triticum dicoccoides
ATAGAATTTCTAGTAGAACCAATCATGCATATATATATCATCAATGTCTCACAAACCACCATATTAATTAATTCACACATACACAAATGTATAGCTATATACAATTTCTCCTACATATGCATGTTGCCTTCGGAGCCAGTGGCATTAGCCTAATTGGTGCCTTCAGAGCACGATGACAATTGGAAGTGGTTTTCATGGGGGCGGTAGCGGGTAATAGTATTCTCCCTTCGGATTTATGACCTGGTCGAGCAAAAATCCCGCTATTTCCTCTTGAAGTGCTTCTACGCGCTCCGTTTCTAGGAGCTTCTCCCGCACCTCTCTGAACTGTTAAGAAGGAGATCAATATGCATGTGTATTAGTTGTGTGACTAGATATCGATAATGGTGTAAAAATTGTGAATAGTGTTCTGACAAGCGTACCCATTCCTGTCTTTGAGATCTGCTCCTTTCGGACGCCATCATGCGAATGTTCTCGCAAACGCATAATGCACACAGATCAGTCCCCTGCGCCTGCTTCAGGGCCTTTACGAGAATGGAATTTGATCAGATAATAATTAATCAAGCATGATAATTAAAGAGATGGCAGCTAGCTAGCTAGATAGTACTACTTAATTACTTACCTTGGGTCGAAACCATTGAAGCTTTTTTTCCATTCGCCATCCGTGACGCTGATGAACCTTGCCCAAGCCCTGCCCGCCGACAAAGAAAATGAATAAAGGGGTTATTAAATAGTTCATATCATGAAATGACGAACTAAATAGGCAGAGATATATAGTTAATAATGATTGAAATTACCTGTTGACTATCCCAAACAAGATGTTATAGTTAGTTTTAACTTTGAGTAGTGAGTCCAGTATTTCAACTGTTCCGGCGTCAACTTTAATGATACACAAGACCCAGTGAAATCTGCATGCACACACGTTTGCATGTCTTAATTAAGCAGGCATATGTAAGCAAAAAACATGTAGCTAGCTAGTAGGCAAAAACAGAGAATTTGTAGTACAAGACAGTGTGACTCACTGGAAGTTGTAAGGAAGTAGTATATCTTCATTGTATTTGAGGCGCTTCAAGAACTCTAGCATGTTGTCCTCTACGTCCTTTTGATGATGTGGATTTATCCGCCATGTGTATTCATTAACGGTGTTTGGGTCAATGAACCCAATGCCAAAGCGTCCACCTTTTCTCATTTCATACATCTTCATCCTGCATAATACCATAGAAAAGAATATAGTGAGGATAATTACAGGTAATGATTGATCAAAAGGATCACTACAGCTAGCTTGAGACTTAAATTACAGAAAGAAATCACTTACAGACAATAGCAACTGACGATGGATTTGTCGAGTGCGTCTTGATTGTATAACTGAAATAGTTCAGAATACTCAATGGACAGAGCTTTCTCATGGAAGTAATGCTCCTCCTTGACATTCACCATGAGGGACAATCGATCTGAAATCTTGGTAATGTTCATGTACCATTGATGCAATTCATACATTCTCGTTGGGAGGTTCTTGACCTTGTCTGGCTCGACCAAAGGTTGGCCCCGGACATATTTCCGTTTTATTGCATCCTCTCTAAGCACAGGCATGGCCTCGATCTCGAGGAGTTGTCCAACAGTGATGTTGAGAACTTCAGCCTGCATTATATGGTCCTTGGTTATTACCACATTGCCCACCTCGGGAACGTAAACTGTTTGCCCACAATAATATTGGGCGCGCGTACTGTCATGTTTTGTTGGCACAACAAGCGAGGGGATCGATTGCGCCTCCTATTCTCCCAGCTGGGGAATGGTTTTCCCACATTTTTTGACAGCTGCTTGTTGTTTGCTCGATCCCGAGCTCGCCTCCTTACGTAGACGTGCTCGATTTAACTTCCTGATGTGGCGCTCATAGTCTGTGTCAACAGGCTTGGGAGCTGGTGGTTGAGCCATACGAATGAAGTGGTCAATCGTTTCCTCAGGCACTTTCTCCCTTGGCGGCGGTGGCAGTTTCGGTGCAAAATGGGCTTCCACCTCGACCTTCGATATGGCTGCGTTTTCCTCCTCGGACTTGTCATAAGGCCTCTGCGGAAGAGGCGTGAGACTTGGACCATATTTATATCGCTTGCCTCCGCCTGTACTTCCTATACTACCTTGACTCGTACCGCTACGCACCATAGCTGAGGGGTGTCTCTTCTGCGATTGCTGAGGCGGCGGAGACGGCTGACGGGGCTGAGTTGGACGAGGAGGAGTGGCCTGAAGCTGTGCCGGACTTGGAGGAGTGGCCTGAGGTTGTGCCGGACTTGGAGGAGGAGTGGACGTCTGACGCTGTGGCGGACTTGGAGGAGGAGGAGGAGTGGCCTGACACTTTGCCGGACTTGGAGGAGGAGTGGCCTGACACTTTGCCGGACTTGGTGGGCTTGCAGGAGCGGGAGTCTGCTGACTCGGTGGCGGACTTCGACGAGGAGTCGGCTGACGCGGTGTCGGTGGCCTTCGAAAGATGATGCAATCCTTTTTCCATAGGATGATATGATGTTTGGCCTCTCCAAGAAAGTGCTCGTCGTCACCTCCAGGAATGTCAAGCTGTAGCTCCGAATATGGTGGGTCCACCACCTCATCAACCAAGACACGAGCATAGCCCGCTGGAATCGAGTTGCAATGGAAGGTTGCCTCGGGGGGATTGTAAAAGCAACGGCGTCCGCCACCTTCATGGATATGTTCGTTATTTTGACGTGTAGCTCGCAGTTAGTGTTCTCCGTGATGTCATCCACGGGGTATCTACCCAGCATTGCATCGTCCGGGGCGGAACCCATGCTGCTTCTCGGCATGGATGGGGCGGTGCTATCCAATGTTGGATCATCCGCTAGCCGCTGCAGCTGTTGAGACCCCCTTTGCTGGGTAAGTGAGTCGATCTGCTCCTGCTGCCACTAGAATTTGACTGCCAATTCCGCTTGACTTGCTTCTAGGCCTTGAAGGCATTCATAGTCCCGCTTCCTCTGCTCCTCCTCCATCTTCCTCTTCTTCTCCTCCGCAATCTTCTTTCTCGCACGGGTTCTGTAGTCGGTGTTCCAGTCTGAAAACCCCTCATACCACGGAATAGCGCCCTTGCCTCGTGTTCTTCCCGGGTGTTCAGGATTTCCCATGGCACGCGTAAGCTCGTCGTTCTCTCTGTTGGGCTGGAACACCCCCGATCGTGCCTCTTCTATTGCAACAAGTATCGCATCGTCGGCTCCCTTTAGACTTGCCTTCGTCGAAACATTGTCTGTCTTCGGGTCCAACTCCCCCCCATGCGCATAGAACCAAGTCCTGCACCTGGGGGGGGCATCTCTTAGTAACCGGAGTGACACCTGCATCCTCCATCTCTTTCTCAGACTTATCCCACTTAGGCATTGCCACCGCATAGCCACCTGGCCCCAGCTTATGGAACTTATCCTTTTTTTCGGCATTCTTCTTGTTTATTCTCGACCGTTCCTTAGCTAATTCTGAATCCTTGAATTTCACAAAATCGTCCCAATGAGCACGTTGGTTCTCTAGTGTTCCCTCGAATACTGGAGTCTTCCTTCCTCCCTTGACGTACTTGTCCCATTCACGATTCTTGTGGTTCTTGAATGCAACTGCCATCTTCCTAAGAGCAGCGTCCTTGACTTTCTGCACATCTGCTTTTGTGAAATGATCTGGTAGGGTGAAATGTTCCATGAGAGTATCCCAAAGCAGATCTTTTTGATTCTTGTCGACAAAAGTAACATCTGGATGTGGCTTTGCTGGCTCTCTCCATTCTTGAAGTTTGATCGGGAGTTGGTCCTTCACAAGAACTTTCTTGAAGTTTGATCGGGAGTTGGTCCTTCACAAGAACTCCGCACTGACGAACGAACTTGTCCGCAATCTTCTTAGGCGCTAATGGTTCACCATTAGGTCTGACTGCCTCGATATTGTACTTTACGCCCTCCTTCAACTTTTTGTTCAGGCCTCGTTTCGTCCTTTTGCCTGAAGATTTGCTCGATCCGGATGGCTGAAAGAACAAAGATCGATTCATTAATATATCTTCAAGTCATTTAAAACATGTGATGATCACCAGATGCCTGCTTATATAAATATACCTCGCCGGTCTTTGTTGTTTCAGGATCAACATGTTCTTTGTCATCGTCATAATCGTAGTTCATGACTTCATCAATTCGGTCGGTGCGATCGAATACCATATCACCCTCTCCGGTGTTGTTTAGAAATTCGGAGCCGTCATAATCTTCTTCTTCATTCTGATCATCATCTGGCCCGCGTATCATATCAAACATGGTCTGTTCTCCCTCTCTGTCGGTATTGTCTGCCATAGCTTTTATTTAACTAATCCAAAAGAAATATAAAACAATTTAGTATTCAAATTACATCGTCTCGAATAATAGATATAATCTCGAATACATCGTCTAGAATAATAGATATAATCTCGAATACATCGTCTCGAATAATATATAATATTGAATAGTACATCACTGGCTAGGTAGCTAATTAAAGATCGAATACTACAGAAGAATCTAGGACACTCGCGGTTCCTGCGGCGCGGGCGATGGACACCAAAGAGAAGGAACCCTCACAGGATCATAGCTGAAGTGAGATCCCCGAAGAAACTGCCAGGTATTGGAGAACCTGCCGCCTTCTAACGCAACCATGTAGCGATGGACGTGCTCGTCCTCCTCCCTGACACGGCGACGTACCACCTCCGGCGGGGCCGGGTCCTTCCGCACCGAAACTGGCCCACGCGAACGCCACCAAACGAGATCAGGGTCGACGACGGGACCCGGGGTCGGGTTCCTCATCAAGCGGCGCCCCCCTCTAGGCAGCACCTCCCAGTGCCAGCCCGGCAGAGCCCAGTCCCGGACATGGGTCAGCCGGACGTCGTCGCGGATGGGTCGACGGCGAGGATGCGGGCCGGGCATCGTCGAGAACAAATACTAGCTATATGCCCGCAAAAAGTAACATTTTTTTAATGATTGGATTTTGATAACTAAAATTTCTAACATTTCTATATAACACTAATTATGCTATCATTGCATATGTCAAAAATCTATATACTATTTCATACTAATTAAGCATCTAACACTAAAAACAGAAAACACAACTTCTATACATCCATTAAAAAACTGAAAAACAACATTATATAAAAAAAATTCCATACTAATTAAACACTAATTATATCCATCTAACATGCATTCATACATATATAATAGTGAAAAAATAATAATCTAAATAATCTAAACTAATTAAACATACAAAATACGTATATACTAATATATACATGCATTAATTCATACATACATATGTGTGTGTGTGTGTTCATCATGCTTGTGTGTGTGTGTGTATGGGCTCGGGGAGGGGCGGCGCCCATGGTGGCCGCCGGGGGCGAGGGAGAG
>NC_041387.1:640538033-640548907 GCF_002162155.2 Triticum dicoccoides
GCGGGGACGGCGCGACGGGGACGGGCCCGGGGCGGCGACGGAGACAAGGGCGGCGACGGGGACGGGGGCAGCGACGGGGACGGGGGCGGCGACGACGACGGCGTCGATCGATCGGGGCGCGCGGACGATGCTTCAATGGGGAAACAGAGGAAGAAACAGAAGGAGAATGAAATTTTCACAAGTGTTGTATATATAGGAGAGGCCTTTAGTACCGGTTGGAGTCACCAACCGGTACTAAAGGCCAACTTTGGCCAGGCGAAGAGGCGGGAAGACGAGGCCTTTAGTACCAGTTGGAGCCACCAACTAGTACTAAAGGGTGGTCTTTAGTACCGGTTGGTGGCTCCATCCGGTACTAAAGGCCTCGCGCTGCCACCCCAAAGTTTAGTCCCACCTCGCCGGGCGAAGGGCAGCCGCACTGGTTTATAAACCGAGTCGCGGCTACCACTTCGAACTCCTCTATATAGCAGGCTTGTGGGCCTAAACTCTGCGCGCTGCCCTGTGAGTCTGCTTGGCCTTTAAGGCCTGTAATTACACACCTGTGGCCTATCAGGCCCACAGGGCAGCGCCCCAATTTTTTCATAGTTTTTTTCTTTTCTGCTTTATTTTCTTCTATTTATTTTTGCGTAGTTTTTTGTATAGTTTTTTCTTTTCTGTTATATTTATTTTCTTCTATTTATTTGTGAGTAGTTTTTCATCTAGTTTGCCAAAATTCAACATTTTCAGAGTTCATTTTGTAGTGATTTTCAATTTCACAGTCATTTTGTAAATGATTGAAAATAGCAAATATAATTTCTTTTTCTTTTCTGCTTTATTTTTTCTTCTTTTTATTTCTGAGTAGTTTTTTCTTTTCTGCTATATTTATTTTCTTCTATTTATTTCTGAGTAGTTTTTTTATATAGTTTTTTTCTTTTCAGCTATAGTTTTTCTTCTTTTTTGCTATTTTTTCTTTTCTGCAAAACTTGATGGTCAAAGTCTGGAGTTATAACTTAAAAAAAAGAAATGTCGACGTGCAATTAGTTTTTGCCATAACAGAAGAAGTACGGAGTTGTAATAAGTTATTAAAAATAAAAAAGAGGTGCAATGCTCGTTAATTTGCTTCAAACCTTTCGGAATAGTGTAAACTGCACTGCGCATAGCTCCGTGCAGTCTACTGTATTCCTGAAGGCTTGAAGCTAAGCAACGTGAGCATTGAGCCTCTTCTTCATCGTCTCTGCACTCAGGGCTTATAAACCGCTCCTAGTCCCTCTCACTTCGCGAGGTGGGACTAAAAAACATCTTACGTCTGGTTCATCGATGAACCGGTACTAAAGGTGCTCGTGGGGCCCCAGCCTTACCTGACACAACCTCATTAGTACCAGTTCGTGGTACGAACCGGCACTAAATGGTGATGGTGGGGCCATAGCCTGACCGGAGGCTGACACAGCCTCTTTAGTACCGGTTCGTGGCGGCATGAACCGGTACTAAAGGTTCGCCACGAACCGGTGCTATTGACCGCCGCCACGAACCGGCACTAGTGTACACATTAGTGCCAGCTAAAATTCCAACCGGCACTATTGTGCTTCACATTTGACCCTTCGCCACGACCCGGTACTAAAGGGGGTGCGCTGGCGTAGGTGCGGTGCGGCAAGTTTAGTCCCACCTCGCTAGCCGAGGAGCGACCGCACTGGTTTATAAACCCCCTTGCGGTCGCTCTCTCGAGCTCCTCTCCAAAGCAGGCCTACTGGGCCTACGTGTTCTTTGCTGCCCTGTGGGCCCACTTGGCCTTTGCGGGCCTGCATCCTGGCCCAACAACAGGTTGGGTTTCTAGTCGTATGCAGGCCGCTCTGGCCTAGTAGGCGGGCTTTATTTTTTATTTTTTTTGCTTTATTTATTTTTGTGTTGTTTTTTTGTGTATTTAGAGTTTCTTTGTGAATATTTTTGCTTTAGGTACAAAAAATTACAAACTTTCTGTTAGTGCCCGTAGTTTTCAAATTTGAATAGTTTAAATTTTGAATTATTTGAAATTAGTGTGAATCACTAGTTTGTGAATAACTTAACTTTAAAAATCAGTAAAGGCATGAAAGAATTTGTTTGCACATAAAATTTCTTCGCGTTTCAAATGCCAAAACACATAACTACCCTAACTATTACAGAGATTCCCCTCTGGGTGTGAAACACAGAAGAAAGTGATGATAGTGAAGCCAATCACATCCCAGATCTTTGGGTGTGAAACTTTTTCTTCGCGTGTGTCCCTTTGCGCCGTAACCATGGAAAATCTTCATCATTTAACGGGATGCTCGGGTCAATATTCACTGTGAATGGAGCAATTTCATCAAACTTTTCATAATCTTCTGACTTGTCTGTCTTGTCATCCACTCCCACGATGTTTCTCTTCCCAGAAAGAACTATGTGCCGCTTTGGCTCATTGTACGATGCATTCGCTTCCTTATCTTTTCTTTTTCTTGGCTTGGTAGACATGTCCTTCACATAGAAAACCTATGCCACATCATTGGCTAGGACGAATGGTTCGTCTGCATACGCAAGATTGTTGAGATCCACTGTTGTCATTCCGTACTGCGGGTCTTCCGTTACCCCGCCTCGTGTCATATTGACCCATTTGCACCGAAACAAAGGGACCTTTAAACCACGTCGATAGTCAAGTTCCCATATGTCCTGTATATAACCATAATATGTTTCCTTTCATGTCTTGGTTTCTGCATCAAAGCGGACACCACTGTTTTGGTTGGTGCTCTTCTTATCTTGGGCGATCGTGTAAAATGTATTACCATTTATCTCGTACCCTTTGAAAGTCATTATATTTGAAGATGGTAACTGGGACAGCAAGTACAGGTCATCTTCAATAGAGGTGTCATGCATGGTACGTGTCTGCAACCAGCTGGCGAAACTCCTGGTTTGTTCACGTGTAATCCAGTCATCAGAACGCTCCGGGTGTTTGGAGCGTAGCAAATTCTTGTGTTCATCCATATACGGAGCCACCAAGGCGGAATTCTGTAGAACTGTGTAGTGTGCTTCAGTGAGAGAATGTCTGTCCATACATATTATTTGTTCCCCTCCTAGCGTGCCTTTTCCATCCAGTCTGCCCATATGCCGTGATTCAGGAACACCAATCGGCTTAAGGTCAGGAATAAAGTCAATACAAAACTCAATGACCTCCTCATTTTGATGGCCCTTGGAGATGCTTCCTTCTGGCCTAGCACGGTTATGAACATATTTCTTTAAGACTCCCATGAACCTCTCAAAGGGGAACATATTGTGTAGAAATACAGGACCCAAAACGTTAATCTCTTCGCATAGGTGAACTAGGACGTGCGTCATGATATTAAAGAAGGATGGTGGGAACACCAACTCGAAACTGACAAGACATTGCACCAAATCATTCTGTAACCTTGGTATGATTTATGGATCGATTACCTTCTGAGAGATTGCATTGAGAAATGCACATAGCTTCACAATGGCTAATCGAACGTTTTCCGATAGAAGCCCCCTCAATGCAACCGGAAGCAGTTGCGTCATAATCACGTGGCAGTCATGAGACTTTAGGTTCTGGAACTTTTTCTCTGCCATGTTTATTATTCCCTTTATATTCGACGAGAAGCCAGACGGTACCTTAATACTGAGCAGGCATTCAAAGAAGATTTCCTTCTCTTCTTTGGTAAGAGCGTAGCTTGCATGACCCTGATGTATGTCGTCTTCTCCGTGCATACGTTGCTGGTCCTCCCGTGCCTCAGGTGTATCTTTTGTCTTCCCATACACGCCCAAGAAGCCAAGCAGGGTCACGCAAAGATTCTTCGTCATGCGCATCACGTCGATTGCGGAGCGGACCTCTAGGTCTTTCCAATATGGCAGGTCCCAAAATATAGATTTCTTCTTCCACATGGGTGCGCGTTCGTCAGCGTCCTTCGGAACAGGTTGTCCGCCAGGACCCTTTCCAAATATCACCTTCAAATCCTTGACCATATCATGTACATCAGCACCAGTACGGTGGCGAGGCCTCGTCCGGTGATCCGCCTCACCTTTGAAATGCTTGCCTTTCTTCCTTACGGGATGCCTGCTCGGAAGAAATCGACGATGTCCCAGGTACACATTCTTCTTACAACTATTCAAATATATATTGTCGGTATCATCCAAACAGTGCGTGCATCCGCGGTATCCCTTGTTTGTCTGTCCTGAAAGGTTACTGAGAGCAGGCCAATTATTGATGGTCACGAACAGCAACGCCTTTAGGTCAAATTCTTCCCCCATGTGCTCATCCCACGCACGTACACATGTTCCATTCCATAGTTGTAAGAGTTCTTCAACTAATGGCCTTAGGTACACATCAATGTCGTTGCCGAGTTGCTTAGGGCCTTGGATGAGCACTGGCATCATAATGAACTTCCGCTTCATGCACAACCAAGGAGGAAGGTTATACAAACATAGAGTCACAGGCCAGGTGCTATGGTTGCTGCTCTGCTCCCCAAAAGGATTAATGCCATCTGCGCTTAGACCAAACCATACGCTCCTTGCGTCATCTGCAAACTCCTTCCCGTACTTTCTTTCGATTTTTCTCCACTGCGACCCGTCAGCGGGTACTCTCAATTTTCCGTCTTTCTTACGGTCTTCTCTGTGCCATCGCATCGCCTTGGCATGCTCTTTGTTTTGGAACAAACGTTTCAACCGTGGTATTATAGGAGAATACCACATCACCTTGGCAGGAATCTTCTTCCTGGGGCGCTCGCCCTTGACATCACCATGCTCATCGTGGCTGATCTTATAGCGCAATGCACCACATACCGGGCAAGCGTTCAAATCCTCGTACTCACCGCGGTAGAGGATGCAATCATTAGGGCATGCATGTATCTTCTGCACCTCTAACCCTAGAGGGCAAACAGCCTTCTTTGCTTCGTACGTACTCTCGGGCAATTCGTTGTCCTTTGGAAGCATATCCTTTATCATTACCAGCAACTTTCCAAATCCCTTGTCAGATACACCATTCTCTGCCTTCCATTGCAGCAATTCCAGTGTGGTGCCCAGCTTTTTCTTGTCACCTACGCAATTCGGGTACAACAATTTTTTGTGATCCTCTAACATGCGTTGCAACTTCTTCTTCTCCAAATCACTTGCGCAGTTTCTCTTTGCATCGGCAATGGCCCGACCTAGATCATCAACGGGCTCATCTGATGCCTCTTCTTCAGCTTCTTCCCGCATTGTGGGCTCAGCTTCTTCCCGCATTACCGGCTCAGCTTCTTCCCCCATTGTTGTATCATCGTATTCAGGGAACCCGTGGCCAGGATAGCTGTCGTCGTCCTCTTCTTCTTCATTGTCTTCCATCATAACCCCTCTTTCTCCGTGCTTGGTCCAAACATTATAGTGGGGCATGAAACCGGACTCAAACAGGTGGACGTGAATGGTTCTTGACGTAGAGTAATTGCGACCATTCTTACAGCCAACACATGGACAAGGCATAAAACCATCCGCCCGCTTGTTTGCCTCAGCCGCAAGCAGAAAAGTATGAACGCCCTCAACAAACTAGGGAGAGCATCGGTCATCGTACATCCATTGTCGGCTCATCTTCATTACACAACACCGAATAGACCAAATTAATACAAGTTCATACATAAAGTTCATACAACACTTAAATGCAACAAACAAATAACTCTCTAGCTAAAGCATTTAAATGCAACAACAAATGCGATCAAGATCGCAACTAAGGTAACAATTGATCCAACAACATAATGATACCAAGCCTCACTATCGATGGCACATTTTCTAATCTTTCTAATCTTCAAGCGCATTTTCTCCATCTTGATCTTGTGATCATCGACGACATCGGCAACATGCAACTCCAATTCCATCTTCTCCCCCTCAATTCTTTTCAAGTACTCGTTTTCTCTTTCAACTAAATTTAACCTCTCGACAATAGGGTCGGTTGGAATTTCTGGTTCACATACCTCCTAGATAAAAATATCTATGTCAACTTGATGGGCATAATTTGTCATAAACACGAAATGCAACAAATAGTTTTAAAAGAGAATATACCACATCCGAATCATATCAAGGACGAGGGCCGACGGGGACGGATATCAAAACCATGGCACTATGTATAACAAACAACGTACGGGTAAATAATTATTATACGAGTAACTATATATCCAAATCACACAAACATCAATTTTTTATATAAAATTTCATGAACAAGAGGCTCACCACAAGGTGGTGCCGGCGACAGGACGGTGCGGGCGATCGACGGTGGTTACGACGGAGATTTAGAAGGCACTAAGTAAACCACACCTACATATGCAAAGTAAGTGTTATTTTGACCTCAAATTGCATATAAATCAAATACTACCACATATAATTCCTACCAAATTACTAAAACCCACAATTAATCACTACATAAACCAATGCAAGAGCTAATCTAGCAATGAGAGGTGAAAGGACAAAGTTGCTAACCTTGGTGATCATTTGAATGGATGAGGGCCTGCAAATCTTGACAAATTTGGGGCAAATTTTGTGATGAACTCGAGAGGAAGAAGGGAAGAACAGAGGAGAGGGAGAGGGGAAAGGGGGAAGAACAGAGTGCGGGTGGACGAAGGGTTTATATAGGACGACCTTTAGTACCGGTTCGTGCCACGAACCGGTACTAAAGGTGCTAGAAGGGCCCCACTCTGACAACATCCTGCCACCACTTTCTTTAGTACCGGTTCGTGGCACGAACCGGTACTAAAGGTTCGCCACGAACCGGTACTAAAGAGCTCCTCCCGCCTAGCCGTTGGAACCGGCACTAATGGACACATTAGTGTCGGTTCTGTTACAAACCGGGACTAATGTGTCTCACATTTGACCCTTTTTCTACTAGTGGGCCTGGGGGCTACTGTTGGCGTTCTGGGAACGGGGGTACCCAGACTTGCCTGCCTGAGGCCTGCAGCGTGGCTCAAGGAGTGGCCCAGTACGGCCCATCTTCGTCAACACAAGCTCAAGACCCTCGCGAGGGGCCAAGCCTCGCGGGGCGGACGACAGGAAGCTTCCTCAGGCGCAGCCTCGTCAGTCTGGCTCGCGAGAAGGCGGAGAGATCAAGGCGGGGTACCTCACAAGGTGCCCCTGACGCAAGCCATGACGATCGAAGCCGGGCGGGCGCCGACCTGCGCAGTGTCCTTGTTTCCTCTTTGGTGCAAAGGGGGAAAGCGCAGGCCAAGGAAATCAAGCAAAGGCAACCATTTCGGTGCAACAAGACCAAGACCAGCAGAACGGCAGGATGGGGGTCATCGTGGAGCCCAAGCTGGCGTCATTACCAGAGCCTTTGGCAGGCGAGGACCAACTTTAGTCGGATAAGTGTACTAGATGTTCCCCTTCAAAATGGCCAATTATTGGCGCCCTTCCCGCTCAATATTGGGGAAGAGGACTAGGGCCTCGCTCTATAAATAGGACTAGCCACCGTAGTATAGAGGCATCTGGAATCGACCCCTCCAAAGGAACAACACCAGCACAAGAACTCCTCCTCTCGGGCAGTTCTTCCTTTGTATTGTTCATCATCAGCCCCTGAGGCAACCCACCACACCACAAACTAGAGTAGGGTATTACACCACAACGGTGGCCCGAACTAGTATAAACCTTGCGTCCCTTGTGTTGTTCTTCGGGTAGCCTAGATCCTTTGCGAGACGATGAGACGTAAAACAGTGATCTCCGCACGCACCCCAGAGTTCAAACCTTAAGGGTCTGCCGGAACCCGAAATCCGACAGCCACTCCGTCCGGGTTGGAGGAGGTAATGTCGATCCGCATTGCACTCCGCCGCTCCCAGGAGGACAGCGCCCGGCCGACGGCATGATCTGTCCAGCGCGACTCCAAAGCATCGGCTTAACGGACGCTCGGTTCCTCTGGGGCTGGATCATCACGGTCCCGGCAGCCATAAAATCTCTCCTTCCCCATCACCGGTCGAGCAGACTATGAGCCCCACCGGGAATGGGCGGCCCACCGAGGGAAGGAGGGGATAAGGGTCACCGAGGCCGTATCGTGACGGAAATGGCGGTGGCTGATGCGGCAGCGTGGGCGGCCGCAAAGAAGGAAGCCATCCGCGCCTGCATTATGAAGAAACGGCAACGGCAAGCCCTACTACGCCAGCTCCGTCGACGAGCAGATCCGGCTCAATCCCTACCGCGTCTTTGTTTGGTACTTCCGCGAGAAGGGTTGCAAGGTCACCGGGAAGGGTAAGGGCAGCTGTGGATGATCTCCACCATAGCCATAAATGTCAAATTTTGGTAGTCCGATGACATATTATTAGTGATGAAGTAGTTGATCCATGTGTGTGATGCATCGACGTAGTTCTTTTTTTGCGAAAAAACTTCCAATCTATTCATCTTCAATCATGGCAGTACAACGAACACCAGAAATACAAATTACATCCAGATCCGTAGACCACCTAGCGACGACTACAAGCACTGGAGCGAGCCGAAGGCGCGCCGCCGTCATCAACCCTCCATCGCCGGAGTCGGGCACAACTTGTTGTAGTAGACAGTCGGGAAGTCGTCGTGCTAAGGCCCCATAGGACCAGCACACCAGAACAGCAACCGCCACCGATGAAGAATAACGTAGGTTGGAAGGATTCAACCCGAAGACACACGAATGTAGACGAACAACGATGAGATCCGAGCAAATCCACCAAAGATAGATCCGCCGGAGACACACCTCCACACGCCCACCAACGATGCTAGATGCACCGCTGGAACGGGGGCTAGGCGGGGAGACCTTTATTCCATCTTCAGGGAGCCGCCGCCATCTCGCCTTCCTGAGCATGACACAAACCCTAACAAGAGAGGAAAAAATGACTGAAAAGGGAGCCCTCCCGCCGACCCTTGGCAGGATCCACCGTGCCCCCATGGCCCTAGGGCCACCGGAGACGAGGCGGACCTGCGGCGGCACCGGCGAGAGATAGAAACCCTAGCTTTCTTTCTTGGAGGAGGAGGAGCAACTTGGCGGCTGTGGGTCTCGCTGCATCGACATAGTTGCATGAGTGAGTATGGATTTAAGATATGATAACTGAGGAATCCGATGGTGAGAAGACAAATTTAAGGTTTAACGATCAGTGTCCGCGAACGCATTCATAGGCGTTTGAAGGGGTCGAATTTGCAAAGCATGGCTGTAAATGCTCTTAACTTTGCGAAGCCTTGCCTTCTTGGTCTTGCCGTTCGGGCGCGCGGGCGCGGGCCGTCACTTTCTTGGCAGCGGGAAGCCTCTCCTTTACTCCCCAGGTAAAAACTGGTGACTAGTGAGTCTCTACTCTTAATGGAGCACTTGGTGAATAGTCCACGCGGTTTATTTTTGTTGGTTTATTTTCGTCATTCTTCCACCATCATTTTTTTTCGTCATCCTACCACCTCTGCTCTACCCTCCATCGAAATAAACCGGTGCGAAAAAAACCCTGGGATCGATCCCTCGTTCCCATAGCAGATCGATCCCCTCGATATGCTTCCCAGGTCGATCCTCAGGACGCCCCAACGGCGAGAGCCCTTCGCCATCGCCGAGATCCGAGAGGAGCCGCCTCCACCGAGGTCCGGGAGGAGCCGCCGCCACACCGTCTTCCTCCCCCGCCAACCTCCGAGGCGCCCTACTCGTGGGACACCGCCGCCTCGCGGAACCCGAGGGCAGGGCAGGGCATGATAGCGTTGGGGTCGAGGTCCAAGATCGCTGCCGCCGAGGTCCAAGATCGCCGCCATCGACCTCTGAGATCGCCATCCCTTTCTATTTCTGGTTCGCTGGCCTCTCTCCCTTTTCCCAATCTCTCTCTTTTGTGCGCATACATTGCTGCCGGCGTCCACTACCGGCCGCCTCCGTCGTCGATTGGTGCCCCCATGGCGCTACTGACTCCGACGAGATCTCCTATTTCCAACATATGCAGCCGCCTCGCTGTTCTGGCCCCATGTGCGGCCCCGTGGCTAACCCTAGCCACCTCTATCTCCGACGGTGGCGCCTCCTCTTCCTCTTGCAGTCCCGTCCTCCTCCTTGCTGGTGCTCCACACGTATATCCGAAAGTGACGGCGACCGACAGGCTGTGGGCCTACCAGAGGGCGCGTGGTCGATGCTCACGACAATGGTGGGCGTGAGCATGGCACAGGCAGCGGCTAGGTGCGTGCGGGTGGTAGCCGGCGAGACATGTTGATGTTCATCCGGGCCACACAGTGAGTATTCTCTGTTTATGTGAACATAGATGCATCAGCCATAAGGCTGCACCATCTCCAAGTATTTGTGGGTCAATCGCAGTGCAGGTCCTCTACTAGGCTGGTCTGGTAGTGATTTCAGGTAAGAATGCTCTCTCCTCTTTGCAGTTAATTAAATAGATCTGTTAGCTGCTTGACTGCTACAACTGATTGTATCACCGGCCGGTTACTTTGGGTGAATTGGGTAGAACAAATTACGCCATGTATGTTCCATATCATTTTGTTCAACGCTTGTGCTTTTCGTAATTGGGAGTCTCCAAGTTTTGATTCCATTTATTAGAAAGATTGCTACTATCTGCTTGATGAATGGAATGTGAAGATTATATAAAACAGTAGGATTTTCAGTTTGTATGCTCGTCCAGTAACTGATTTTTTACAGGTTTCATGATACAGTAATTGTGCAAATGTGTTAGACTTTCTAATTACTTTTACAGTTCCATTTAATTGTTAAACTTCTAATGGGCATGCTTCTCAGATCCAAGGCATGGAGAACTCCAAGGAGTTTGCTGACAAGCTGTTCGGGATATGTCGAGGCAGAGGAACATTGAGCCAGATGAAGGCATTAACAAGGATCGGCTCAGAGAGGTCTAGACGGAGATTACTGACCACATCTTGGACTAAGCTATGTTCAGTTTAAGTCAATTCTCTTCCTCCTTCAATTGCCTTCCTCCTTCAGGTTCGCC
>NC_041387.1:640549198-640554149 GCF_002162155.2 Triticum dicoccoides
GACAGAGAGAATCAGATCCAGATCGAGGCCATGGGATCCCATGATGAAATTGAGAGAGAGGAAGAGTGGGAGAGGAAGGGTATCCTTGTGCAGGGCAACGCGGACCTCGTTCAGTTCATTGGTCGTGAGGGACAACACCGGATGCATCAAGATGAGTTTGTCGGTGCTGAATATGAACGGTTGCAGCTGTTCCACCAGCAGCACCATAGACAAGCCAAGCAATGACATTATGGACACGGGGCTGTACTTCTTGATCCGGTATCTGAACCATTAGTCGTCCGTGTTGCTGCGGAAGGCACAGGAGGAGCGAGCGGTTCTCCTGATAACTGACACATTGGGGTTAGGCGTATGTCTGGGCCCTGGTGTTGGTGGAGGCGCGCTGGTGGAGCTCGGCCACCACTCGTCTAGGCAGTTGATAGGATAAAGACCTGGCAGTTTATAAAAATGGGAGCTGGGCAACACTGGGGTTTGGCGAAGACAAAGATGTTTATAACCTCATAAGCAAAGACCTGTAGTGTTGCTTGTATATTGAGATATACTACAAGAATCGGTACACTCATAGCTTATTTTTCTTAGTCGTACATTGTGTTGTAGCTATTTTTTAATCCCTGTCATGCTGATGGTTCATATCAAACTATGGTTGTTGTTTATGGTTGTAAAATTAAGCCATTGATAGGATAAGTAAAAGTAGTTGTTGATTGAGAAAGCTGAGAGACAACTTACAGACATCGATTCTTCGTGTAGCTCACTACTTGATTCTGTAGATCAAACACTAACACTTTTTCTTTCTAGCAAGGATCATATACTGCCCACGCGGCAGCGCGAAGCAGAAGGGCCACATTGATTTGTAACGACACGTGTAATGGAAGGACACCTTCGGGAACAAGCTCACCGAGGTCTTCGAAGTCCAACCTAGGTAAACAAGTGAGCTCATTTTAACAGTTTCCCCTTTTTTTTTGGTGATGCAGGCTAGCTCATTAATTAAGGGCTACTAATTTCTGTCTTTTTTTCGCTTTGGTGATTGGATTATATATGCTACTCTATGTTGAAGGATCTGTTCATGCCAAATTTAATAATCTTTTCATGTTTTCACATATTCTGTATTTGATCACTCTCATGGAATGGTAAACGTCTGTTGGATGGTCAGGGTTGATTATTTTTATCAGTGCACATACCTTCAGAAAATAACCCAATGGGGCTAGCTTGTGATTAAACTTTGCTGCTTCACTGTATGCGTACTAAATTGTAAAGAAGGATTGACTAATGGTTCTTGCCTTATTGGTACGTGCACTGAAGGGGAAGCTGATAAACTGCGGTTGCGGGTGCAGCTAGATGCTTACAACACTTGCATCATTGAGGTACTTGCTCTTCTACCAAACTAAACTAACTGCATCATGTGCCGCTGGGAATGGCATGTTACAGTGCCATGTTACACCTCCAGTCCCTCAGGAGTCTTATTGTGGTGATCTTGGTCTAAGACCAATGGTCTTGGATTACGAAGCTCGGCTTGGGATTCTGCTACTGCTCTAATTTGGTGAGGATTCTGATGGGAGACGATATTTGAAAACATAACTTTCCCCAAGTAACTCCAACGGTTATATTGACAGACTATCAAAGTAACGCCATAGAGAGGCATACTTGATGTGTGGCAGAGGTAAGGTTCTATTAGTGTTCTTCTGATCTTTAGCCTCACAATCTGCACCTCTCCAAGAATAAAATTAATTCATGTCTTTCTATATTCTTCGGTAAAGCAAACTTGCATAAAAACAATGTAATTTCCCTTTTAGATGAGAAAAATAAGACGAAAAAGGGTAATGTCCCGTTTAGATGATTGCCAGGTTTATTTTAGTTTGCTATGCTTCCACTCTTTTTGCAACTGCATCATGTGCGGTTTCTATAGCTCCACTTCTACAACCTATCGACGCGTTTGGTACATCGCAGGTAACGTATTCAGTTTTTCGCATCGGAAAGCGCTGCGTCGGAATACTTTTACGTAATTAGTTCATTGTTTGGTTTGTGCGCCGGGTCCCGACTTCTAACCCATCCCGATTTGGGCGGTTTTGATTTTCTGAACTGCCGTATCAGAAAGCGTTGTTAGGGGAACCATCGCTCCCGAAACAAACACTCGCTACGGTTTCAGAGAACGCTGCAATCGGAAGACGGGCTTTTTTCAGCGAACCAAACGCGTCATATGATTGTTGTGACATACTGATAGGATCCTTAACAAAACAGCTACACTTCTCATTAACATTGCAGCGGCCAAGCTCTTCGGATCATTCTTCTGAGCGATTATTTCACATACTTCAATTTGTTGTATCCTTCATAAGTGGATTTTACCCTAAGAAATAGTAAGTTGTTATGTTCATCAGTTGAGAAGTCTTGCACCATAGTACAGTGAACAAGAAGCTTATTGATTTTATTTATTTGATGGTTATTAGGCTAAGTCAAAGTACTAGCGGGATTTATGAACATCAGGTCACCTTTTAAAGGGTCTCTGAAAGAAGTGGTTAAGGATCTGTAATTGTGCCGTGGTAAAATTTACGGATGTTGGTGTTTCTTTTCAAGCTAATATGTTTGTTTACCCATTTGGTTCATGTTTTTGATACTAAAATTAGTTTTCTATTCCACGTGGATAATTTGAATCAGTTCATCAGACTACATGGTGAAACATGCATATTGTTTATCTAAACATTTATTGGTCATTCGTTCACCAATCACGAGATCTCTGAATTTCGAAGGCAAAATCGTATTTAGTGAGAGAGAATGAGGAATTGTTCTTTCGTAAAGTTTTGCCAGTGTGATTGTGTTTTATTTCAAGATTCTTTCATTATGTACCATGTGTCTCACTAGAATAATATAATTGTGTACTTATTTATAATTTCTTGCAGATATTATGCTTGGACACAAAGTGCATGTAATGCTTGCAACTGGAGTTTGGTTTTTTTACTTCTTCCGCTGTTATTCCCCTCTCAAGTTCTTGGTTCTTGAAGATACTTGCTAGGTTTCTAGCTGAAATTTGTTGGTAGTATAATCTCGATGTATATGGCCTTATTTTATATTTCAGGGTGTATGACCTGATTTAGACTATGTTGACCAGTTGTGTTATGAAGTTTTTTACTGTATGGCTGCCTCTTGAAAGAGTTCAAGAATTTTTTCTATGGGAGAGAATAGTTGTCATTATCATAGGAATGTCATTAAGTTTCTTACTTACCAATAACTAAAGTATGGGAGAGAATAGTTGTCGTTATAGTATGGTTCGATGGAATATGTTTTATGTGCATTCTACAAGGATAATTTCATTCTCTATTTCAAATTAGCTTTTCATTTCCTCAAAGTACTCTGAGCAATTATATAAGTCCCTTTTTGTTATGAATGGAAGCGAGCAATTTTACAAGCCTTTTTTGTGATGAATGGAAGGGAGAATGTTCTATTTTCACCTTATAAACCTGATATTCAGGGACATCTTTATTAAAATTTGAACTCTGCTTTGGGTGTCGTGAATGGTAGGATACCTACATGGACGTGATATCGACAAGCTCGATGTTACAACAAGAATCAGACATACCACTCTATGGGGCTGTAATCCTCCAAGGAACTCAGAATGGCCACAAGAAATTTCTCCAAGGATTAAATTTGGACATGTTATTTTTGTTGTGTTTACTTGATAGTTGCCGGTTTGCACTATACAACAAAATATTTGGCATCCAAAGTTCTAACACCAAAAATCAGTTGCTCCAAAATCCTGAATTATTAGGCCACAACAGATTATACTGTTCATACTGAAGTAGTTACTTCCACTCTAGGACTTGAGCCAGCTATCATATGCAATAAATATTGTTTTACGAGTGCTCTGGTCTGAGTTATGCAAACAAAGCTGAAGAATGGTCAGAAGAGCCAAGGAACAAAGTAGTTCTTGAATGAAGCAAGTGTTGTATCTAGCATAACACATCACAACCTTGTATATGCAGGTGGATTGTGCACATCCAGCTTGTCTAGGAATTTGACATGTACCATGTATGTGTATAACACACGTTTAGATGGTACTACATCCATGTGTTCTAGGACAACACCGCATGTGCTAGATACAACACCATATCATGTATAATGTATGTATGCCATGATTGAATATGAATAGATCGGAAGTTTTTATGGAAAAACACACTGTATGTGCTCCTTTTAGTATCTCAATAAATCACTGCACATTGGTGCACTTCCCTTTATTACGGTACTACATCCATGTGTTCTAGGACAACACCATTGGCGGCGTTGATCACTAGCTCACTTTGAACACGAGTTAGTGGATTTTGTGATAAGAATAAGCGGGATGAGGGTTAAGGTTGGTCGGTTCAGTTACGGCTGACTGTTTGAGCTAAATAATATTTTTTGTTTTAGAAAATGTGGCAAATTTCATTTTATTAGATATGCTTTTGCAGCAAATTGCATGAGCGAGTAGTTCACATTTTTTTCATCAAGTCATACAATTTGTTGGTTAGGAAAGAAAGGTAAATGTATCTGTTGGTTAGGAAAGAAAGGTAAATGTATTTGTTGGTTGCTTCAAGAGTTAATAACGGACACAATGGTGTATCGGATCGATGCTCAACAACGGACATCATATTTTTGTTTTTTGGTAATGCATGACATTGATGAATGTATATTGCTCCTCCCTCCCTCCCTCCCCCGCAGCCGCACCCCCTCCTCCTCCCTCCTCCACCCTCGCCGCCGCCAAGGGCGCGGCCGGGCGAAGCCCGGGCATCGCAGGTGGCGGCGGGGCTCCTTCGTCCCCCGCTCGTAGGGTATGGCGCGGGCCAGATCTTGCGGCTGGGCGTGGCGCTCGATGCTGGGCGTGGCGGCGCCCCGGAGCAGGCCGGCGATGGTGGCGTTCGACGGGCGGCATGGTGGTGGTGCGGGCAGGTGGTGGCGTCGGCAGCACCGCTTCGGCGTCGCGTCCGGC
>NC_041387.1:640554484-640558518 GCF_002162155.2 Triticum dicoccoides
AGGTGGTAGGCTGCTCCTACCCAGTCGGGCCCTCGCGGCTGGGTGGCGGCGCTAGGCTCGGGTGGATCCTTTGGTGGCGTCTTCAGGCGGCAACGGCGACAACTCAGCAACCCTTCCTCTCCAGCTTCTGGCGACGGCCGATTCCTTCTGATGCTCTGGGCCTTCGAAGCGGGGGCGAAACACGGTTCCGGGGGGAAGTTGGAGCCGACATGGGTGTCGGTCGTGGCCATGGGCCACTTCTTTGCCTTCCCCTTCCCCCGATCGATGTGGTTGCGGCCCTTCTCGAGGCAGCTTGCCCGGCGGCGATTCTAGAGGTGGTTGGGGTCATGGATCTGGGCAAAGTTTGGTGGCTTTGGGGTGGTCTCGTGGCGGGGCGGCGGCCCTGGTGGTGGGAGTCGCGTTGGTCATGGGCGGATTGTGCGGCTCAGATGCGAGCAGACAACCATGGCCGCTCAGGCAGCATGGCTGTGGGTGTGGCGGACCGGGGTGGCGGCGGGGGAGCTGAAGCACCGGGGTACATCACCTACCCAGTCCGCTCTGGTCAACGGTGACGGCGTCCGTGGACGTCGTGTTCCTCCTTGCAGGTTCCGTCGTGGTGCTTCTTCTCCCTCCATCTTACTCCGGGTGAAAACTTGATCTTCGGATCAGACGGTGGCGACGTTCTTGCTCGTGCCCTTCCTGGAGGCACCGGATTGGAGTCCTCGTTCTGACGTGTCCGTCACACATCCTCCCGGATGATCGCTCCTTGGTGGTGGTCTCCATCGGCTCTCAGCGGATCCTTTTTTGCTCATCTTTTAGATGCTTTGTGTCATTGAGGTCGTGTGTCGATGCCCGGCATTCGTGTATCTTGCCTTGGGTCTGTGTGGCGTGCGTTTGTATCGGATGCTTGATGTTGTGGTTATTCTTTATAATATAAAGTGGGGGAAACCCTTTTTCGTGTAATGCATGACATTAAACTGTGTGTTACAACGTGACATTGACTTAGGAGACATTGGATCTGCCTTCTTGGCTGGGGGGGGGGGGGTCACGAGCGACGCACTCCTCCCCCATTGATGTCGTTGGCGGATCAACATGAACACAGGAGATGAGATTAGAGCGGAGAGCGGGGCGGTTTGTGGCAGACTCCTCCTTGACAATCAGTCTGTCGGAAAGTACGGTGTGAAGGAGAGAGGACGCCATGGCGAAGGTGAGGTGGGTGTCATCCAGTTGTAAAGAGAGGCTCCAGCAAGAACCCGCTATGGCAGGAAACTGAGCGGGAAAGAGAGGGTCCAGCAGGAAAAGAAAAAGGTCCGTCGTGGGGTGAGGTTTTTGTGTTGGGACTACGTGTTAGAGATAACATGACGACAGTCTGGACAATCACATTTGTCCCCACATACGAGCTAGATTTAAGGGAGCCTGGACTGTTGAGACAGTTGAAAACGTATGAGAAATCAACTTCGACCTTCGAGCTGACATTAATCATTTGTTGAATTTATTTGTAAGCATTGTAGCCCGTAGCAACGCACGGGCGTTCTACTAGTAGTAATAAAGTTGCTTTTTTTGGCCTACCATGGGCGTGCACTCGGGAGAGGTTTTCCAAGCTGCTCCTTTTACCACCATCAAAGGAATCCACTGTCCATTTCACTTGTGCCTTTTTTTTCATCTGCTTTAATTCTTGTGTTTGTTTACTCAAAGCAGCGGCAGTTACCTAAAAGGAAGCGGCCGTTTTGCCGCCTGGAATCGCTCCTTGCTGCGGGGTAATCTGTAGTATGCTCCGTCTGACTTTCTGCAGATAAATACTCCCTCCGTTTTCAAATAATTGTCTTTTTAGCCATCTTAAATGGACTACAACATACGAATGTATGTAGACATGTTTTAGAGTGTAGATTCACTTATTTTGCTCCGTATGTAGTCACTTGTTGAAATCTCTAGAAAAACAATTATTTAGGAACGGAGGGAGTAGTACAGTAAAACCAACCAAACCAAGCTGCTAATGGACGGGCGGACGGACGCTTAACTTTGTCCCGTTCGGTCGCTCGCTCGCTCCTAGTCCTTTCTGCGACACGCACGTTCCCAAGAGCGTTGATGCTAGTGATAGAGTATCCAGGAGCAATCCGTTGTGCCGTGGAAGTCCATGACCACTACACCACGCAGTTAATTATGCCTGAACTGAATGCACTGCTGCTGCTTTGCCTGCACAGCCGAGTTACTACTGTAGTATTTACCTATCCTGCTGTCAGTCCTCTTGAGCTGCTTGTTACCATTTCTTGGGCTCGACTGCGTGGCCGTGAGGGAGGCTTATCGCCTGAGCGTGGCAGCGGCCGTGTATGCAAGCAGGCAGGCAGAAGAAGCAGCCGTCAGCATTCAGCAGGGCATGCACTTGGCGACATTTGATCCTGAAAGACGCAGCAGGCAGCGCTGCTAATCATGCTTAGTGCTCAGGACTTCAACGGCCGCCCCACCGTCGGCTCGCTGCAAGGAAAAGAAGAAGAAACATCGCCTCGCCGCCCGCTTCGTTTCGTTTCGTTTCGTTTCCAGCTGATCGATGGAGCTGTTCCAGTCCAGAGACGCATCGCGCACAGTTTCTTTTCTAGCCAGGGCCACCTCTGAAACCAACGGTCTGGCCTGGAGGGTTTTACCATTTTTTATTATTTCTTTGTGGAGGATTCCTTCCGTTCGTAAACATTTTGGGTCAAACATGCATGATGTTTTGCTCCTCTTTTGACAAGCCTTTCGGGGTGAAATTTGGGGTTTTGGCTGCATCCATCCATCAGGCCACTGCAATTTGCTGCGTGATGCTATCTATCTATCGTTAACAGTCATTGTCTGCTCCCTCGCTCTCGCTTTGTTTATACGATGTCTGTCAGGTGACGGGACGTCTCGCAGCCCAGCCTAGCCGCGGCTGCTCCCTCCGCGTGTACAGCGCTTTTTGGACACGTGCGTGCGCGGGCTAATCAATCATCAGCGCCGCAGGTTTTGTGTAAGTGGAGCTGCTGAGATTGTCACCACTGCTGATCACTGCATGAGTAGACAACGCTTAACCAGAGTGACTGTTGAAAGAGATTGGGTGAGTTGTTGCTGACATGACGGCCCATCCATCAGGTCAGGACGCCCCGCCTGGATTCGCCTGCCTGCTCATCTCCCTCCCGTTTAAATTTATTTTCTCCAAAAGGAAAATTGGCGAGCTTTACTGTGCATAGCAAGGATTACGCAGTGCCACCTCCTGTCCTGGTTGCTGCTGTGCAGTAGCTCATCATCGGTTCCAACTTGTGACCACACAAAAGTTGACACCTGTTCTTGGGTAATGCTACTGTCAGTTAGTATTTTTTTTAAATAAAAAAAAATCTGGACAGTGTTCTAAGGCCAACTCCACCGTACGACCCATCCGTGACCCGTCCGGTCCGCTTTTGTCCAATTGAGGTAAAATACGACCCAGCGGTAATATTCAAACGGACAAAGTTGTCCGCTAGTGTCCGTTTTAGTCCGGCCCAACCCCAAATCCAGACCAAAGTTGGGTCGCAAATGGGTCTGAACGGACACAGACGGACGCGCTCCTCGGCCTCTCTCGTCCGCTCGTGTCCGCCACTGGCCCACAGGTCAGCGACCCACACCGAGCCACTCCCGACCTCGTTGCTCTCGTTGCTCCCTCGTCGGCTGCCGGCCGCCCGCCGCGTCCGCCGTCGCACGCCCCGCGCCCGCCGCCGCGGCCGCCGTCGCCCCGCGCCCGCCGTCGTCCTGCGCCCGCCGCCGTGCTCGCGGATGAGGTACGCCCCCCACGTTCAGGATCTGCAGCAGCAGCGCCCCGCTCGGCGCGCCCCCCCACCATCGCCTCGCCGGAGCTGGACGTCGGGGCCGAGCCCGCGGGCACGGGGCGGAGTTGTCCAGACTTGACCGGGGCGCGGGCACGACAGGGCGGGCCGCGCAGGCTGCCGGGGCGCGCGGCGGCCCCCGAGCGCGGCAGGGCGGGGCACGGGGAGGGCGAGGCACGAGGCGCCGGCACTCGGAGCGCGGCCACCGTGGGGCGCGACGCCTGCCCCCCGAGCGCGGCTAGGCGG
>NC_041387.1:640559096-640600058 GCF_002162155.2 Triticum dicoccoides
GCGGCAGGGCGGGGCGCGGCAGGGCGGGGTGCGGGGCGCTGGGGCGCGCGGCGCTAGCCCCCGGAGCGCGGCCGCCGGGGCGCGGCAGGGTGGGCGCGGGCCGCCGGGGCGCGGCAGGGCGGGGTGCGGGGCGCTAGGGCGTGCGGCGCCAGCCCCCGGGGCGCAGGCAGGGCGGGGTGCGTGCGGCGCCGGCCACCAGGGCGCGGGCTGGTCCTGCAGGAGGAGGCGATGAAGCTGGGCGGGACGAACATGTTTGGGTCCTGGACGTGCTGGACGCGGATGCGTTCGAGCACTGTCCAGGGCCGGACGTCCGCTTTTTCGCTACCCATACGGACAAAATCGAACGTCCGCCGGTTGGGGTCACAGATGGGTCACGCGGTGGAGTTGGCCTAAGGAACAAGGGCCGGGCCAGCTTCACTTGTACTGCAGCTACAGCGCTTCCGGACCATGGCCTGTAGCCCCGGGCCGGCTCACCGCGCTACTGTAGCCGCGGCCCGGTGTGCCCTGGTTCTAACCATGGCTACCAGCGGTACATGAGAAATCTGAATAAACTAGCCAGCCAGGACACTGGTTGCTGTCGCGTCACACAAATAAAAATTGAATTCCGTAAAGTGAAGATAACGAGGCCATGTGTTTTCACAACATTGATTAGGGCTCAGCTTGTGTGGCGGAATGGGACAGGAGGAGGGAGGTACGTACTGTTCTGAATTTCTGTTGTGCATTCAAGAAAGGCCCGGGATCCTGTTCTGAATTTCTGACAGGAGGAGGAAGGTACGTATACATGGGTGTTAAAAGTCTTGAGGCGAGCAGTGGACGATGGATAGCAATGGGCAATACTTTCCATCTATTGCCTACTGGAGTTTGCTTCCCTGCAGGCTGCAGGCAGCGCTCCAGTACCAATTATAGGCACCTCTAACACCAGGCAGGGACAGTGCATTAACACGAACCCGGAGCTAGCTAGCGATCATCATTGCCCAGCCCAGGATTTGCCCTACTACTTACTACTTACTCTCTAACTTGAAAACAGTCAGAAGAGAACGTTCACTGATTACTGATTAGTCCCAAAGAAACCTCCAGCGACATGAGCAGAGCAGGAGCTTCTGCCTGCCCTAGAGGTTTCTCTTTCTCCACAGAAACGGAGTGAAGAGTGTGAATTTATCCGGCGGAGGATTCTCAAGGGAAAACAGGCGATGAAAGATAGCTACGGGGAGTGTGGCTGGCACTAGCCCTGCGGTTTTTGTAGGAGCATGGCGGCCATGGCCGTGGATGGGATGGCGGCATGGCCATGCCTGAACCTGAACCTGAACCTGAACCTGGACAGGCAAGCAATCAAGTACGCCCATTGATTGTTACAATTGCTGCACCCGTCTCTCTGATTGTGCCTCCGCCCGCTGCTCGCGTGTGCGTGCGTGCCTGTACAGCTACCTAGTAGAGTACGTACCCATCGTCAGTCAATCATCACGCGCGGCATGGGGCTGTTGAAAACCTGGTGCTCTTGCAGCACTGCTGCATCATTGGCATCATGGGTTTCAGAGCGACCTCGCCTCTGTTCCTCTCTGTTTGAATTGATTCTTCATCCTCCTAGCGGCGGCCGGGTGGCAGCATACAGGCAGGCAGGCAGGCAGAGTAGAGTAGAATTGGTCTGCCGTGGCCACGGCAGCCTGGCGTCATAGACTCATGGTGTGCCAGTGTCCTCTGTTGGACAAGCATGATTTTCTCTTCATTTGTTTGCTTGTCCTCGACACAGGTTGAATTCATGCCTACATAAGAAGGTCTTGGCGGCAATCTATCTAAAAAATGGATACGAATTCGAATTCACGTCCGGTTGCTCCCTTTATCTTCTGGATTGGTGTTTCGGTACCTGGTTACCGCATGAATGAAATTCGTTATTCTAACTCTATTTCTTCATGAAACGAGCAATTTTTTAAATATGTATATTTGGATCATTGCAGGTTCCCCTTCTTTCATAGGGGGAAGTCCGTTTTAGCCGTGTTATTTAAGAAAGAAGAAGCAAAATACAGCAAATGATATATCTCGCTTACCCCAAGAAGATGTATCTTTGTCTCGCCTCTGGCGCCAGCTGTGCGATACTCTAACTGGACCGGCCCAATAAAGCGGTTCTGGTGCAAGGTTCTGTAGACAGGTACAAATCGGTTTCGAAACTTCCGCATATTTTTTTGTTCCTTTTTTCCTTTTGTGTGTTTTCTTGGCCGGGTTTCTTCAAGTTTTTTCTTATTTTATTATCTGTGTGTTTTGATTGGTTCTTCTTGCTTCTTTTCTTTCCCGGTTTTTCTGGTTCGTTTCTTCTTACTACTTCCATCTCAAAATATATGACGTTTTCTAGGCTAGTGTAGACCAGAAAAGTCATGTATATCGAGACGGAGGTAGTAGTTTTTCAAATACATCGCATTTGTTAATACAAGTTAAACATTTTTAGATACATGTTGAAATTTTGTTTTCAAATACTTGCCATTTGTTAATACAAGTTAAACATTTTCAGATACATGCTGAAAATTTGTCACATGCACATTAGACATTTTTTTATATATAAGTTGAACAGTTTTTTAGACACACTAGAGCATTTTCAGTACACGCTGAACAGTATTTCAAATACATGTTCAGCGTTTAATAGATACATGGTGAACATTTTCTCAAAAGCACATTGAGGATTTTTTTTAAAAAAATTTCGATTTTTTTAAATGTGCGAAACCCGGATGATTATTTTTCAAAATGTGCAAAACATTTTGTAAGCCTCAGGAACATTTCTTTAAATACCATGAACTTTTTTCCATATGGTATAAAACATTTTCCAAAGTTACGTGAACATTTTTTTTTTGAAATGTCACAGACCTATATCTGAAATGCGTGACCATTTTGTAAATGTGATGAACACTATTTGATGTTTTGAACATTTTTTTTACAATTTACGTGAATATTTGTGCCTCAGATACGCAGACGCTCCCGCAAAATATCTCTAATTTGAGTTCGATCTGCAGCCCATGCCACGGCCTAACAGCTGAGGCCCAAAAAGCTGGCTTTGTAGCGCAATTACACCGCACGCGGTCCGGATGGTGTTCACTCATTTTGACGCCGAGGCAATTCTGAAAATCCCGCTGTGTACACGCCGAGTCGAGGATTTCTGGGCGTGGCATCATGAGCCTAGAGGAAGATTCAGTGTTCGGTCTGCCTATCACATGATTCTCAATACAAAACACAGTAGAGAGGCATGGCTAAATGAGGAGGGCGGGACTTCACATGAGTTCAGTGAATCCAACAACTGGTCCATGATCTGGCACATCCAAGTCCCCTCAAAGCTCAAGATGTTTCTATGGCATTTAGCCAGGCAGTCAATGCCAACAGGAACTGTTCTGAAGCACCGTCATATGGCGACAGAAAATACTTGCCTACTCTGTGGAGCCATTGATACTTGGAGGCATGCACTGATCTCATGTCCCATGGTTGCGAGTGTATGGGCGCTGGCCCCCGAAGAGTTGGTGTTTCATATGCTAGAGCGGGGAGAGGAGAACCCCAAGGATTGATTGTTTGCGATTCATGAAATATTATCTAAGGAGCTTTTTGATCGATTGGTGGTCTCACTATGGGCGATATGGGGAGTCAGGAGAAAGGCCATACACGAGAACATCTATCAATCACCCCATTCGGTGAGTAGTTTTATATCTAGTTACTTGGGGGAGCTGCAGCTGGTAAATGCCAAGAACACAGGCGTGACGGTGCTTAGAACTGAGAATCCAAAGAGGTGGATACCTCCGAGTGCGGGCAATGCTAAGATGAACGTTGACGCGGCTGTGTCGAGGCAGGGGTCCAGGTCTATTGGGGTGATCTGCAGAGACCAAACAGGTATGTTCATCGGTGCTTCCACTTTTGGTTTCAAAAACATTGTAGACCCACCGACCCTCGAAGCTATGGCAATCAGAGAAGCACTGGCGTTGGCAGATGATCTATACTTGCGGCGGATTGAAGTGGCATCGGATTGCAAAGTGGTAGTGGAGGATCTGCAGAAGGATAATTCGGCCAGCTACGGTGCAATTGTACATGAAATAATAGCTCATTCCTCATCTTTTGATTTTTGTAGTTTTAAACATGAATTTAGGAGCTCCAACTATGAAGCTCACAACTTAGCGAGGCATGCATTATCTCTCGGTGGTGGCCGCCGTGTTTGGTTAGGCCATCCTGGGAACCTACCTTCCGTCCCTGTAAACATTATGACGAATTAATAAAGCCTCGCGACGTTGTCTCAAAAAAAAAAGAGGTGGGGTATTCTGGAAGACGCGCTCAGTCATCGGAAACGGTTGCTAAGAAAAAGTCATCGTGGCTCTCCGACAGCTGGAACGAGCCCAGTCGCCGAGGAATGGGTTCCAGACACTGATCTGTGGGCCCGCCATTGCACAGCCTGTCATTCGGGTATAAAGTGGACCCATTATATATGTTCATTCAGAATATAAAATAATCCCAGGCGTGATCCTCCTGGGCCCCACTAGATTGAGTACGCTTTGGGTGTTGTAAGAAAAGTCAAGCTTTTTCTGTGTAGCTAGACCCTGAACATTTCTAGATTTTACAGAACTACCCAACCTGATCCACATAACCATGCATTATTTATGGAGAAACAATTGGTGTTGGTTCTTTTTATTTAGATTTGTCAAACAACAAGCTGCTGGAAAAAAAAATCCTTCGCCCCAAAATTCATGTCTTATATGTGTTTAGATACAGATATATCTAGTCACGTTAAATACATCTGCATCTAAAAAAATCCAAGACAATAATTTTGGGACGAACGTAATAGTTGCACCGTAAACTGGTCCCCGTGGAGGTCAGCTTACGCTACACTTAGAGGCAAGCACAAAACAAACGAAATTAACGGGCATAGTTTTACAGAGATATACAAGCAAACACAGTCCCAAAAGTCACTCCCATCTCTGTAACAAACAAACAAATGACTTATGTCACTTTTCAGGCATCATGCTGCTTCTCCCAAGTTTTTGGGGATTCTCGGTGCACATAATTTTCCTGGTTGCTTTAGTTCCCCTAACGATCTACTCGTTTTGTCTCACATATTAATTGTAATAACATCTTATATCAAGGGACGGAGGGAGTAGTATTTAAAATTCAAGCACAAACTAGATATTTGTTCCCCTCATAAGTGGATAACAAATAACATATCCCACAACATTCCAAAAGACTAGCCTGAAGAGAGTGTGACACTTTTCCTTATAAGGTGCTCCTATCCCCCTCCCATAATCAAGATGGGACTAAAGTCGCCCAATGGTCAGGTTCTGTCGCTCTGACATTTTGCTATGCCCTATTTTTCTTTTCTCTCAACCGTGTAGTAGAACAGGGTATAAACCAGTAATATTCTGAAACAACGAGGACCTATCTGTGAACATCCTCCCCTGGACCGTAACCGAATCCCTTTTGCGGCCCACCCCGGGAAAGTTCCGTGAATTCCCGTTCCGTGGAGACAGCAGCCCAACACCAACAGCAACAGGGAGTACTACTACTAGTACTAGTAGTAAACAAATTTCGGGTGGCCAACAGCGAGGAGGATCGATCTCCAGAGAGATTAATCGCTCCCTCCCTCCCTCCCTCGCGGCGTTTCTTGGATTTGGCTCCGGCGGAGGAACCGGAGCGCCCCGTCCGCGTCTCTCGATCGAAACGCCGGCCCCGTCGCTTCCGCGGAGCTCCCCCGATCCCGTCGCCCGGTGCGGTTCGAATTCCTCCGGCCGAATTGGCGTTCTTGGCGAGAGGCGGGTCTGGATTCTTGATTGGCCGGTCGGGTTGTCTCTGCGGGGAGGCTCCGTCGGCCGGGAATCGCGCCTTCCTAGTCTGGCCAAGGTGAGCGAGTTCTTCGATCGGTTACTTCGGGAGTACAGCTGTTAGCGCTTAGCGGTGGGGATTCTATGCGGAATTCCCCCCTTGTTTATATCGGAATTCAGGAGTGAGTTTCAATGTTTCTTTTGTACTGCATGTGCTAAATTCGGAGTCTTTGTTCGAATCTCTCTGAGTGATGCTGTATTACAGACGAAAAAGAACCGATGCTCTCTCCATTTTCTAAAGAATGCTTACTAATCTTGGTAATTGTGGTGGTCAGTTACCGAAGCATATCATCAAATTGTGCTGCTTTTAATCATGTTGTGTACTTACTACTTTAGTGATCTAAAACGTACTCCCTCCGTTCCTAAATATTTGTCTTTCTAGAGATTTCAACAAGTAACTACATACGAAGCAAAATGAGTGAATCTACACTCTAAACTATGTCTATATACATCCTTATGTAGTAGTCCATTTAAAATCTCTAAAAAGACAAATATTTAGGAACGGAGGGAGTAATACATATGTGATCTAAAACATCTTATATATGCTTACAGAGGGCGTATATGCTACCAGTAGTTTCTGTAGGATCATTGCTCAAATAATACAAGCTGTGCAATGTCATGGCTGCCAATGGCTAAACATCACGACTCTTAATATAACACGCTTCTTTTCGCCAGGGAGATGTGCTAACAAGGGTCTGATGGGGCATGATGGAGGGCAGGAAAGAGAGGGGGAGATCTCATAGAGTGTTTCGGCGGATGGCGATGCAGTGCCTCTGCTCCGGGGAGCAGGCCAATCTGGTGGATGAGCTGAACCCGTCAAATGGTGAAATCGAGTTGTATGCCAAAAATGACGGCCTTCGGGAAGCCGAGTTGTCTCTCCAGGAGGGCGGTTCCCTTAACTATGAGGTTGGTGCTTCATCTTGTAGCATAAATCTTCTCATGACCAACAGCGCCTTTTTTGTTGAATCTGCTCATTTTTTTGAATTCCCTACTGCGATGCCTATATCACGTTTCCCTTTTATGTTTGCTTCATGCCGAATGATACTATATGTGACTGAAGTCCTGGAGCTGTTTATCTGACTGTTTCATGTATTGATCGATTGTCTATTTTTTTCTCCAGAAGTCGGGAATTTTTTAGTCTTAGATTCTGCTGCATCATGTGTCAAAAACATCTGTCTTTGACAGCTCGTGCATGCTTTCTGAAATCATATGTGCCTCTGCCTGCCATTTCTCTTCATTGTAATTCCATATTCAATTTTATGCTAGTTTGTACTTACCATCATATAAATCATAAAACAGTACCTACTCTGAATTTCTGCACCCTGTGTGCTGTAGTACACCAGTCTGCACTTTGTACCACACCAATCTGCAGTTTTTTGTTGTTGGTATGCTCAACTTCTCAAGTGCTTTCACATGTGTAAGAAAGATGCCTTCCCTAATGATTGTAAGCTTGATAGCCGTCCCAATAAGGGTGCTCCATATTTATTTCATTCATACTTCATAAGTTTGAATCCCAATAATTTTTCAGGAAGCAAGGGCATTGCTTGCAAAAGTCGAGTACCAACAGGGGCATGTTGAAGAAGCACTTCGTGTGCTTGATGGGATAAACACGGCTGAACTAATTCCTATGGTGAAAATGTCCATCAGTAGATTAGCAAGGGCCGATCCACATTCCAGTTATCCACCAATGTCCTTGCATACTGTTAATCTAGTAACGGAGACCATATATCTCAAAACTATAGCACTTCGTGATCTTGGGAAATTCAAAGGTACGACCCCCACCTCTCGTTTTTGTATGGATGCCCATCATTTGATCTTCTCTTCATTTCTGTCATATTATTTTTCAAACATTACTTGAACTCAATTTCGTTTTGCAGAAGCTGCACAGGAGTGCAGTATGATATTGGACGTTATAGAATCGGCACTCCCTAAGGGCTTACCAACCAAGTTTGGAGATGGTAGTAACTTGAATGCAACAATACGCAGTGCCGTTGAGTTGCTTCCTGAGCTATGGAAATTAGCGGATTTCCCTCCTGAAGTGCTCTCTTCATACAGGAGGGCTCTTCTTAGTAATTGGAACCTTGATGCAAAGGCCATTGGTAGAATACAGAAGGAGTTTGCTATTTTTCTCCTATACAGTGGCTGTGAGGCCTCAACTCCACCTCTTCGATCCCAATTGGATGGTTCATTTGTACCTCGGAATAATTTGGAAGAAGCTATTCTTCTTTTGATGATTTTATTGATGAAATTCAACCTTAAGAGGCTTGAGAGAGACCCAACTGTGATGCATCATCTGACTTTTGCATTGTCCATATCAGGACGGTTAAAACCTCTAGCCGGTCAGTTTGAAAAACTATTACCTGGTGTGTTACACAGCAGAGAGTGGCTGTACAATGTTGCACTGTGTTACCTAGCAGAAGAAGATGATCTAGCTGCCCTCAATCTGCTCAAAATGATACTAAGATTTGGAGAGGACTCCAGTTGTCTCAAAGAACTTCTTCTAACTTCAAAAATTTGTAGCGAGAACGTTGCACATGCTGAAGAAGGTGCATCCTATGCACGCAGAGCCCTTGCTAGTCTCGATGGAGGTTGTGACCAGTTAGAGGTTGTCGCGGACCTTCTACTTGGCATTTCCCTCTCCCGCCAAGCTCGATATGCTCCGAGTGGTACGGAGAGGGCTTCTCAGCAGCGTGAAGCACTGAAGGTGCTTGGTGTTGCTGAAAAGAAGATGGAAGGCAAAGATTTTAGGGTACTGTACAATCTGAGCCTTGAAAATGCTGAGCAGAGGAAACTAGATGCAGCAGCTCTTTATGCAAAGAAGTTACTGAAATTGGAGAATGGTTCAGAATTAAGGAGCTGGCTCCTTGTAGCTCGTATCACGAGTGCTCAAAAACGGTTCGAAGATGCTGAATCTATTGTAAATGCTGCCCTTGATCAGACTGCAAAGTGGTGCCAAGGAGATCTGTTGCAAACCAAAGCCAAAATTCAGGCTGCAAACGGGCAATTTAAGAAGGCAGTCGAGACTTATACCCAGCTTCTTGCTGTCATCCAACTCAGGAAGAAAAGTTTCAACTCTGGGCTTTTTGTATTACAGGTAGCTACCTGATAAAAATCGATTTTGGAGTTTTTCCTAATGCATACGACTGTCGTGCTTAATATTTTCCCAGCATTATCTTTCATTTCTGTACTGTATCTATTTGCATGTATGATGACAAACTGAAAACAAAAATCTATATCTGTAAAATAAATAACCTTTTACTATAATAAGAAAAAGCCAGCCCGAACAGTTTTTATCATATCTTTGATTGATGACAGCTAGAATGACAAGCATCTTACATGATTTTTAAGCATATACATTCAGTTGACAGAATAAATTGCAATGCCCATGTTGGGAATATTGCTTTTGAATAAAAGGGTAGAGCATTATTCTGTTTGCCACATACAGTTATGGGATTCCATTAGAAAAAGAAGTGAGAAGACTTCTCTGATGTCGTTGTTCAACTTTTCGCAGGGCACGAAGGATGATGGAAGCATGGAAACAGAGGCATGGTATAATCTGGCCCTTTTGTACCTAAGCCTGTCACAATGGAGGGATACAGAGCTTTGCATATCGAAAATAAAAGCCACCAGTGCATATTCTCCCTTGGCTTATCATGCTACAGGTGCTTCATATTCTCTTTAATACTAACTTCCCCATTCTCAAGAATCCTAGAACCGTGTTGACGCAAAAACATTTTCAGTAGCTCACAAGGAGACAACAATTCTTCACCGGAAAACAAAAAAATCATTCTTAATATTTACCGAAGATGTTTATCCATGCAGGAAAGCTACTTGAAGCAAGAGGGTTTCTAAAGGAGGCTTTTGGAGCATACTCCAAAGCATTAGATCTCGACCCTAAGCACGTACCGAGTTTGATATCTGCCGCCATTGCTCTTCGACAGCTTGGAGGGAGGCCCTTGCCTGCCGCAAGGTGCCTCCTAACTGATGCGCTGAGACTGGACAGAACGAACCATGTTGCATGGTTTAACCTCGGTCTAACCTATGAAGATGAAGGGGGCAGTTCATCAGCGGCACTTGAAGCTGCCGAATGTTTTCAGGCGGCTGCCCTTCTCGAAGAAACCGCCCCGGCTGAACCTTTCAGATAACATCGCATCCAACTTTTATAGGGAATAATCAAACTGTGAGCAGTTGTAGGTCTCATATATAGGATGAATAGTGGGTTTGAAGAAAAGAAGTATACACGGTACAGAAAATAGTGAAAGTACAAACACATGTATCATCATAATTGCGTTGATTTTACCAACATGTTGAAATTATATATAGCATGACACACTTCCCTGGCAGCTCTTGTTTAACAGGCAACTTTTTTCCATGTGATTTACAACATCTGGTTTGCAGTCTGTGCTTTAAGTAGCTTCTCATTCCTATTTTCTTTTTGTTTTCCCTTCGCTATTTCTTTCGCTGTTTTTCTTTACTTTTTTTATTTTTTTCCTTTTTCTCTTCTCTTTTTTCCGAACCTCTCTTTAAATTCATGTTTCTTTCATATTCATGAAAAATTTCAATTTCATTTTTTTTCTTCATATTATTGGTTTTTAAAATTGGCAAACTTTTTAGAAATTCGTGATTTTTTTCAAACTTGTGATTTTCTGAATCCGTGAATTTCATTAAATCCAGTTTTTTTTTTTTCAAATTTGTGAACCTTTTCGTATCAAAGAACTTTTTCAAATTGAGGAACTTTTTTCAAATCCATAAATATTCATTAAATGAGTGACCATTTTTACAAAATCCACAAAATGTTTTTGAAACTCATCAATGTTTCTCAAATTAATGGACTTTTTAAATCTCAAGTTTCTTTTAAATCCGTGAATTTTTTTTCAATTTCACAAACTTCGTTTCAAATTCATATTTTTTCTTCAAAATTACACGGTTTTTTTGAAATCATAGTTTTTTCAGTGCACACTTTTTCCAATTAAACTATATTAAACTGGTGGCCATGATACTTAGCGAACGTGCCTCGTGAAAGAGCGAGGAGGTACGAGAGGGATAGGTGGCACTTTTGGGCTGCTTATTTGGCGCCTGAAGAGCCGGTTTATAGTGTTTTTGCAAACCGGCGCCTTCACATGCACACTACCCTCGTGCGGCTGGCCCATTAACTCATTTTTCTCGTTTTAAGACAACGAAAATGTTGTGGTGCCCCACGAGACTCGAACCGCGCTCGTTCCGATATAGTATGGATCGACTAACCAACTAGGCAACCCGACCTCATGTGATAGATTCGTTCTACTCCCTCCGTCTCAAAATAAGTGACTCAACTTTGTATTAAGTTTAGTAAAAACTTATTACAAAGTTGAGTCAAACTTAGTACAAAGTTGAGTCACTTATTTTGGGACGTAGGGAGTATTTCTTAAAATACAACACTGGAGAATGCACTGTTTTGTGTTTGGTCCTCCTTTTCTCTTTCTTTTTTTGTCCCTTTCTATTCTTTGCTTTATTTTACTTTTCGTGAATGCACGAACTATTTTAAATTCTTGATGTTTTTTGAAACTCATGAAGTTTTTCTTCGGAAATGGGTGAACTTTTTACCAAAACTGATATTTTTTGTCAAAGCTCATGAACATTTTAAAATTTGGTGAAGTTTTTCCCAAATTGGAGGAACCTTTTTCAAAATTACTGAACTTATTTTTCAAATTTTAAGAAACTTTTTGAAAATTGATGAATTTTTTTAAAATTTGATGCTATTTTATTTTTGATGAACTTTTTTGAAATTTGATGAACTTTTTCATTTTTATGAACTTTTTTTAAAATCGATGAAAATTTTCAAATTCATAAACTTTTTTCAAAATCAATGAACATATTGAAATTTATGATTTTTTAGGTTTTCACATTTTTTTCATTTTTTAGTAAAGTCAATGGTTGACAATTCAGCGGCTGACCGGTCAACCCGACCAGTCAGCAGCGAACCTGCCTAAAATATTAGTAGCAAACCCATCGAAGCAGCGACCAACATCGAACGAGTGCCGAGCGAGTGAGCGCGTGTTGGGCCGGCGCAAGTCACGGCTACGTGAGCGCCCCTTCCGTGAACGGGCGCCTGAAGCGTCGTATAGGAGCTCCCGGAGGTCTCCGAAGGGACTCCCCTAGCGAACCATTTTCGTTCGCTTGAACATTCCCATGGAACAATTTGTTCGCACAAGAACCTGCTCAGGCAACGCGTTCACCCGATATTATGGTCCAAAAAAATAAAACTCTCATTTAATAACTGTGCAAACATGATGATCAGCTACATACGAATACGATCAACATAGTTTACCATTTATTTTTAATCAGTTATGCATGCATACACCGTTTTGGGCAAGTTGTATGGCCGGCTCTCGTAGTGCTGTTCGTGGACGGGTCCGTATGAGTCCACAGACAAATAGTGTGTTTGTTTGGAGGGTCGGCATGGAGATCGATGATCACGATCTGCAAAGTTTGCCATTTATTTAGAAAAAAAAGACCTCTTTGACTAGGTATGCATGCATGCACCGCCTCCAGATTTTCACGGAAGTTGATTGACAACCATTCCCATCTGGACTTCTGGAGTCGGCGGCGCCGACATCGTCGCCCCGCTAGCCTATAAATACCCCCCGTGGCGGCATCCGCCGCATCCAGGCCACCAGATCGGCTCGATCATATCGCCACGCAAAACCCACCCCAACCCCCCAAGATCGATCGATCGATATGAAGATGGTTCGTCTCTGCAGCTCCGACGGCGAGGAGTTCGAGGTGGCGGAGGAGACCATCGTCGCGGCGTCGGTGATGATCAAGGACATGCTAGAGGACGGCGAAGTCGCCGTCGGCGTGATCCCGCTCCCCAACGTGACCGGTCCCATCCTCTCCCGAGTCCTCGACTACGTCAACAGGCACTTCTCCGACCCCCACGACCACAAAACCTCGTCCTGCCCCGCCGCCGACGACCCCCTCAGGCGGTTCGACGACTCCTTCGTCCAGGTCGACCAGGACACCCTCTTCGACCTCATGCTCGTAAGCAGCCCTCGCGATCTCTCCCTAGCTTCGATTCGATCTAGTTAACTAACTGCTAGATCGATTGACCTGGAACCCCCGATTTACGTTCATGCATGCAGGCTGCCAATTACCTCGACATGAAGAGCCTGCTCGACCTGACGTGCAAGACGGTGGCGGACCAGATCAGGGGCAGGACCCTCGAGGAGATCCGCAAGAAGTTCAACATCGTCAACGACTACACCAAGGACGAGGAGCAGGAGGTCCGCAGGGAGAACTCGTGGGCATTCGACTAATCGTCGTCTAGCTTAGCCGCCTGTCCATTAGATCATCAGCGCGTAGGCTATCTATCGATCGATCCATGGTTTTGATGGGCGTGGTTACTTGATCTAGAGCAGTATACTATATATGTTTTGGCTCTCTATCATATGCGCTTTCTCACTCTTCAAAGCAAATCAACGGGGTGACACATGCCTAAGTGAATGTGCATTCATAATTGGAACAAACTATATATAGGGAAGCACACGGCGCATCAGACACACTCAGAGATTCTCACCAGTTCAACTCAATTTTTAGCTCCCTCTACATTTAATTTAGGCAAGTGGTGAATAAATTTTTATACTAATTGGTGAGTTTCACTGGAGGCCATGCATCTTATCTAATACTCCCAAACGTCTTATATTTGTTTACAAAAGGAGTACTAGTTTGTGTTGATTCTTTTTGACTCTTAAGAATCTAAATCTGGAATGCCCAACCCCCAATCCTTGTGGGAAAACAAGATAACCTATTTGGCCAATCTATGTTTCTTTGATGTTGGCCAATCTCTATTTATTACGGTTTGTCTTGATTCTTACTGACTTGACATGATTTTGGGTGTAGTCCTCGTCCTATGCCTCCTCCTCCTCCTTGGCTCCGGTCCGCCTCAATGTGGCGACACCATTAATGAGAGGAGGCAATTAGCGGCTGTATTTTCCATCATCTCACAAATAGGATTTTCTTATCATGTGGGACACCGACATTCTCGCTTCCGCTTCGACGACGCCCCGCTTTTGCAGTTGCTTCCCTTTAAGGAAGTACATGCCCCTTTGTCACCCACTACTATTCACCTCCCCTCCTCTTTGTCCACGCCAGCCACTGTAGCATCACTTGTGTTCTTTATCTAGCTTTCTAGGCCCTCTCTTGGTGGACACGGTAGGATATGGTTTAGTCTAGGTGAAGGCATGGAAGAAGGTGGGCAGCTACCGACGATGTGGGCGAGAGAGAAGAGGGATATGGCGGTAGGTGAGATTTCATTGGAGCAGAGGCCATTGGAATTGAGGGCTATGGGGCAAAATGTGAGGGCCCAATTTTTTTCTAAGAGTTGTACTATGTGCCTTGTTGAAGCACTAATTCGAGGGTTACCGGGTTCCATTGGTAATTAATCATTAGTTACTAATCTTTTTTTGTGGGAAACTTTGGAAGCTTTATTCAACAAAAGCGGCACTCGAGCAGTCAGCCAGAAGACTGCTGCTGAGAAACGAAGGTACACATTCTATCTAGATGTGAGTGACCATCAGCTTACAAGCACGCTTAGCACAAAGATGAAACCTCGAAGGCTTTGCACAAACAACACCTTCTCGCAGTGATAATGCCTCCATGATCAAGGGATCAGTAACCCCTTATGTTCCAAACTGGCCGGCGATCTTGCAACACCACATGCTTCTCCCAATCGACCACCCATGCTACAGCAAACATTGGTAATTTTTTTAACACACATTGACAAATGTTCTGATTGCTTGCAAAGTATCATCGTGGAAGACGTGGCAAAAAGAAAAAAAATCAATGCTCAAAAAAGTTATTTTCAAGAGCACTTTGGAGTGCTGAATTTTTTGCAAAGATTTCCAGAAATGTCGTTTCATACTGAAACTATGCAAGCATTCAAAACATTTGTCAATGTTTTCAAAAAAATCATTTTTGAATTTCTTCAGACTTTACTGTTCAAGTTCGTCATTTGAGCTCGAGGTAGGACAGTTTCGCTTCTCATAGCATCCTCTAATTCTCTAGCTATTTGGCTTGACAAAGCATGTGAGGCCCTCGTCCCTCAGCATTGATGCGCTGAGTTCCAAGTAGTGTTAGCGCTACAATGATACTCACACTCGATGATGGTTACAAGATAGAGGAAGCTACCTTGCTGTGTAAACAAGATGATTACACCAATGTTTGCCCATTTCAGAAAATAGAAATAAATGAGTTCTCTTATTAAACATGCACCATCTTTGGATTTTCACAGGTTAACTATTGTAAGCATGATTATGAGCGTGTTTGGTTTACATCCTCATCGCTTCGTTCCTGGCCTGGAGCCTGCCTGAAAAGTGATTGGAGAGTGTTTGATTCAAAGTCTACAGGAGAAGAAGCTCACCTGGCCTGGCTAGCTACCTCAAAACTTTGCTTAGCCTGGCCGGTGACCCACGCGCCTTGATTAGCCTGCCAGGCGCTAGGAAAAGGTCGCTTGCGAGCTGCCTGACAATGAATGTTACTTTAATTAGCTGGATTCTCTTGTTGGCTAGGTCAAGAATGAACTCTTTTTACACAGTAACCTTCAGGCCAGGTATGCAAGCAAACACTCCGGGGTTGTTTGGATTGTAACTATGCTTGCCATATATTGCCACATTATTTTTGTCACACTCGCCTAACTTGAGTTGCTCAAATTGTTAGCCACACTTTGGCTTGCCTAAGGGAATCTTGCCACACTTTTTGTGTCTATGACATGTGGGGTTCACTTCTCATAAAAAAATCTTGCATTAGGTGTGGCTAGAACCAAACACCCACCTAACTTGATCAAATTTGCCTAAGGTGAGGTGTGGCAAAGTGTGGCAAGATGTGGCTAGAAACCAAACAGCCCCTTCATGCTTGGGCAGGCACAAAATTGCTAGTTTCAAGGCTGTGTCCAGGCATCATTTTTTCTCAGGCATGGAAGCCAGGTCGTGAACCAAACGTGCCCTATGTTCAGCGGTGCACCCAATGTGTTGTGCAAACGAATGGCAAATATGACCTTCAAACAAGAATCCGTCTTGACATCACCAAAGCGACCACACACAACTTACAACACATGTAGAGAAGCAAAACCAGTGTAAAGTATTAAGTATTGACACAGAAAGTGTTATTCCACATACACAAGCATTAATTAATTCAGCAACATGACCTCAACGCAGGCAATACCGCAACGAGAGAGTCTTAAGACAAGCCATCATAGGGCTCCTCCTCCTCCTCCTCCTTCTCCAAGAAAGAAACTTAGAGTCCGTGCCTCTCGCCGGCGCCGGCGCAGGTCCGCCTCGTCTCCGGTGGCCCTAGGGCCATGGAGGCATGGTGGATCCTGGCAAGGGCCGGCGGGAGGGCTCCGTTTTTAGTCGTTTTTTTCAATCTTGTTAGGGTTTGTGTCCTATTCAGGAAGGCGAGACGGCGGCGGCTCCCTGAAGATGGAATAAAGATCTCCCCGCCTAGCCCCCGTTCCGGCGGTGCGTCTAGCATCGTTGGTGGGCGTGTGGAGGTGTGTCTCCGGCAGATCTATCTTTGGTGGATTTGCTCGGATCTCGTCGTTGTTCGTCTACGTTCGTGTGTCTTCGGTTTGAATCCTTCCGATCTACGTTATTTTTCTTCGGCGACGGTTGCTGTTCTGGGGTGCTGGTCCTATGGGGCCTTAGCACGACGACTTCCCGACTGTCTACTACAACAAGTTGTGCCCGGCTCCGGCGATGGAGGGGCGATGACGGCGGCGCGCCTTCGGCTCGCTTCGGTGCTTGTAGTCGTCGCTAGGTGGTCTACGAATCTGGATGTAATTTTTATTTCTGGTATTCGTTGTACTGCCATGATTGAAGATGAATAGATTGGAAGTTTTCCCGCAAAAAAAAATTAATTCAGCAACATTCCCATAATTAAGCACAGGGCGGATAATAATCTGACAGCTATTTGTTTGGAGTATCTCATATACGACAGTGGTCTACCGGAGACAGGGGATGTGTTTAGTCCAATGTCGACCAAGAGATCTTCACATCAATGGTCGCGAAACCGAGCGTGAAACTGAAGTCGACGGTTCCATGCGTACTGGTTGGGCTGAGGCAGTATCTCCAAGCATCATCAACATCATCATCCAAAGAGCGGATCCTCAGTTGCAGAGCCAACTTGGTGCGTCGAGCCACATACTTATCTAGCTCAAACCTACCACCAGCAGCATCAGCAGTGATAACACCATCGAACAGCTGCATGCCCTGGTGCAAGAGATCGCTGGCGTAAAACGCCCTCACAAGCAGGCTTATGTCTCTTTCCAGCTCCAACACAGCAATCCGCACCGTGGCCTCCGTCGCCAGCTGCAGGAGCGCGTAGCTTATGTCCACCGAGCCATAGTTACCGTCAATGCGTTGCGTGAGCACCCTAGCGTGTGGCGAGCAGCCGTCGTAGAACAAGACGCCGCCGTCGCTGAACTGCAGATTGTTTGCTTCGTTCTCCCCTCTCTTGATCCTCATGTCTTACTCAACCAGCTGCTTGACATACCACCAGATGCCTCTCTTGGGTCCGGTCAACTGTATAAACCCGTCCTCGTGTTCCACGGTGAAAGGGTCGTCTCTGCTGCGGTTGAAGATGTAGTTACGAAGATGGTCCGGAGTGTCACGGACAGCCATGAATCCGTAGACCTGAACTGGGTCACCATCACAGCGAGGATACGCCAGCTTCAGCGAAAATATTTGCATCATGGTGCAATGGGTGTGTCTTTCACAGGCCCTCCAGTTCGGCGAGCAAGAGTCCGATGGCTCGGACCTCATCATTGGCCCCAACCCAGCTGATGATCGAGCAGCAATAGAAACATTTTACACTCATTAGATCCATGATTAAACTTCTTATAAACCCCAACTCTAATTAATCGAAAGGAAGAAAAAAAAAGTAAGATGTAAAAAACTGCAACATGGAATCATAACTTAAATATGATCATACTGAATTTTTAGATGACGACTAATAAAGATCATCATAAAGCTTAAGCACGGTTAATTTGGACTAACTCATGTGGTTCCTCTGTCAGACAATAAAGAGATGTCTACAATAGATTCATGGATGGGAAATTGAGAAAGAGTTCTTGCATACTATGATATGAATTTTGCCTCGACAAGGTAAGATTGATATGTCCACATTAAACAAATACGATGGAATGGCTGATATGTGCGTACTCTTGGTATCGTGGACACGGTAAAGTTTGGACAAGTAATCAGTGCATCTGTAGATGGATCCATCGCGGTGCGTGTAGTACTCCATGACGTACGCCGTCCACGGGACACCCGTTGGCGAGCAAGGCCATATCTGTCCTATGTGTTCGGTGGGTTTCGCCATCGTCGAGCTTATATGCGCCTTCACATACACCGTGTAATTGCAGGAAATCCATCTATCGTGGACGAGTACTACCGTCATGATCGTCCTGTCGCTGCTGACCCTCTTCTTGACTGCAGGCCGCCCGGATCATGGGCTCCGGCAGCCGCGACTCCTTTTCTTTTTCGCCGATAGCCACGACTGTTGTGGGTTCTGTTGAGTTTGACAGCCTAAACACCGTTTGCCCTTGGATAGCTAGCGTCGGTGCAACGTGTGGGACTACTGACTCGCTCGATCAGTTTCCACTTTCCAGGCCGGTGCTGTGCTATTGGCCACGCCCACACACGCGCGCAAAAGATCTAGTCACAATATATTTTTTCGCGAATATGCAAAGCTTTCGTATCATTTCATTGATAGAAGAAAGAGAATTTAGTACAAAGAAGGATTACAAAACATGGAGTAAATAGCATAAAACTACTAGTTTACAGGCTATGGTTCCAAAAAACTACCACTTTTTAATTTTTTTCAAAAAGTTACCAAACGCGCGGTCCGCTGTTTCAAAAAACCCCAATCACCGGGTCTTTAGTAGTTGATCACGATTATGACAGTTGGGCTCCACACTTTTGTTTGACCGTTTACTTTGACCGTTAGCTTACAAGGGGGCTCACCTGTGAGTTTTCAATCAGGTCCCTAAATGTTTCTGCAAAAAGCAATCGGGTCTCCAAAGGAGACGCGCCCGCTGCAGCCTGCTCGATCCCGAGCCGCCTGCACCGGCCGGCGAGCCGCACGCACAGTGCCTCTCCTGCCACCGTGCCGCCATGTCGTGCCTCGCCTGCCGCCATGCCGTGTCGTGACTCGACTGCTGCCGCGCCGTGCCTCGCCTGCGGCCGCGCCGTGCCTCGCCTGTGGCCTCCGCTATCCCCTGCCGCGAGCTCCTCAAGCTCGACGTGGTCGTCGCCGGCTTGGGAGGGGAGGCGGCGGCCTGCACACAAGCACCCCACCATGGCGCGCGCGGCGACCGCGGGCAGAGCCCCATGGCGCGCGGCGACGACCACGGGCGAAGCCCCATGGCGCGCGTTGACCGCGAGCGGAACCCCATGGCGGCGGCGCGCGGTGGCGACCACCCATGGTGGCGTGCAGCGGCGACCACGGGCGGAGCCCCATGGAGGCGCAACAGCGACCACGGGCAGAGCCCTTTGTAGGCACGGCGGCGATGGTCTAAAGACCCGATTGCTTTTTAAATGATTCCAGGGACCCGATTGCTTTTTTAAAATATTTGTAGGGGCTAATCCGTAAAAAACTGTGGATGAGGTGCTGACATGTGGCCCCCACAAGTCAGTTAACAGTCAAACAAACAGTCAACCAAACGGTGCATTTAGTGGCGGGCCCAACCTGTCATAAACATGTTTAATTTTTTAACAAAGAGGATTTGGGGTTTTTTGAAACAGCCAACCCCTGACTTGGTAGTTATTAGCGAAAAAATAAATCCGGTAGTTTTTTGGAACCCTAACCCGTAAAGTAGTAGTTTTATGCTATTTACTCCAAAACATGAGACACAAGAAGGCATGAGCATGAAACCCAAAGCAGAGAGACAAAGGGATGCTCAATCCGAACAGAAAAAGGACACAACTAAACCCACCAAGCCTAAAACTAGGAAGGCAAGCCAAACTAGCAAGATGTCAAACATCTTCAAATCTAACACCGGGGACGTCGCGAGTTAGCAAGATAGCGCCTTCAAAAAGGGGAACGACATCCTTACGCCACTGCCATCCGATCCGGAGGACCGGATCTAGGGTTTCCCCGGTACTCGAAGAGGCTATCACAACATACGGTGGCTCAAGTTGGAATTTCGATCACCAATGGGTTTTACATGGATATTTTGATGCATGCATGGGTTCAACTCTAAACCTTCTCTCACAAAAACTAACAATATTTATTACCTAAAAAAGAGATAATTAATTGTTCATCAAACTATTTTGTAGATTATTTTAAACCAAAACAAGGATGCAAAATTGATCATCCCTCCACGTATACCCCATCTTCTTAAGAGGTAGGTATGTAAGGCCTCCTTTGGTTTTTAGGAATCTTGTAGGAATTTCACAAGATGGGATTTTCAAGGGAAAAAATTCCTATGGAGCCCTTTGGGTTGTAGGAATGAATTCCAATTCCTATGTAGGATAGGGTTCAATCCTTTCCATTTCAAAGAAAACAAAGCATTAGCCTAGACTCTCAAATAGCATCTCTTTTTATAAGAATTGAGATGTCATCTCACTTTCTATGAAGTTCCTATTTCTATAATATTCCTATCCTATGAACCAAAGAAGACCTAAATCTAGTTGGTGTGGGTTGGCATGTAGTATCTGTTTGTGAACCAGGCCTTGTCGGCGACGACCTTGACGCCATCCTGGTTGCGGTGCCACTCGTAGTAGGCGTGGGTCCTGTTCTTGATGTCCAGCGTGGCGTGCCCGTAGCTGGCCTCCCTGAAGGCGGAGTAGTCCGGCTGCGGCGAGCGGAAGCTGCTGGCGAGCCCCTCGGTGTTCCCGCCGTCGCCGATGTTGACGTAGACGGGCGCGGATGCGTTGAACTGCGGCGTGGCCTTGCCGTTGGCGATGTCGTAGGCGACGTTGGAGACGCGGTGGGTGCGCTCGTACGAGTGGACGTGGCCGGCGAGGACGAGGTCGGCCTTGGCGTCGACGAGCCAGCGCTCGAACTGGACGCGCATCGTCTCGCCCTCCATGTAGTGGTATGCGTTGGTGTTGTACCAGGGTGAGTGCACGCAGACGATGAGCCAGGGGGTGGTCTTGCGGTCGACGCGGCGGAGCTCGTCCTGCAGCCACGTCCACTGCGGCGTGTACTTGCCGTAGGCGGAGTAGGAGGAGAGCATGATCACGTGCGCGGACGCCATCTTCACCGAGTACCAGAGGTGCCCGGTGCTGTTGGACGCGCGGAAAGGGGTGGGATACCGGTGCGTGAAGGGCTTGAACGGCGCCGTCTCGCCGATCTCCGGCGCGTAGTCGATCTCGTGGTTGCCGGCGGTCCAGATCCAGGGCTGGTACGCGACGCTGCGCTCCACGAAGCGCGCCCACGTGTCCCAGCGGCGGTTGTCGTGGCCCGGGTGGTTGTCGGCGTAGCACAGGTCGCCGATGAAGAGCACGGCGTCGCCGCCGTTGGCCTCGTAGTGGGCCACCGTGTCGTTGGAGTGGAACGTCTGGCCGAGGTCACCTGCATGCATTGCATGGCACGGACGTACGACTCATGAACACTAATCAATCTATATACTACTAGTTGCACTAAGAAAGAACGAACCCTAACTAGGATGATGATCCGTACCGATGAGGCCGAACTTGATGGGCGCGTCAAGGCCGGGCTTGGGCGGGGTTTTGAAGGAGAAAGACCGCACGGTGTAGCCGTGGCCGACGGCGTAGTGGTAGACGGTGGCGTGTTCGAGGCCGGTGATGGTGGCGTGGTGGATGTAGGGGGACTGGTAGGTCCCGCCCCAGGTGTAGCGCTGGACGGTGCCCTCGGCGGTGAGGTTGAGGTTATCGGCGGCGAGGCCGTAGCGGACGACGTTGCTGCCTGGGTGCTCCGGGGTGACCCAGGATATCGTCATGGCGCGGCCGGTCAGGTCGCCCTGCGTGATGTGCACCTGCTCCGGCGCATTGTCGCCAGGCGGCGGCCGGAACACGTCGGCGTCGAGCGGCATGTCGGGGAGCATCTGCAGGCTCCGCCGGTACGGGCTGGTAACGCCGGCGGCCGCGGAGGCGGCGTGCGCCGCCAGGAGGAAGAGCACCGCGAGCACACGCTCCATGTTGGGTTCGTTTTACTAATCGGCCGCTGAGATCGATCGAACGCCAAATGTATATAGGCGTGCTCATTCGCACCTGTAGAATATGCTCTCCTGATCTCCCCCGAGCGGCAAATATGTGTTGTTAGTTGAGATTTATTGTGGAATCCAGTTTGTTTGTTTGTCAACCGCATATAAAAAATAGCTTAAAAAACTGCATATAAAAATCTTATCTGCTCGCCACGTTACAAATACTGCTGTGTTTGTAAGAAAAATTGTTACGTTTTAATAAACATCTTTTTCTTTTTTGAAACGGAGATGCCTCATCTATTGATTAATTATAAGGAGGGAAAGGAGTTTTGTTACAACGACACCTTAGAGCATCTTCAGCCACGCCCCAGAATGGCCTCCCCAGGCGATTTTTTTGGCGCCGACGCTAGAAAACGGCCCAGTCGCGCCCCAAGGATGCTGAATTCCGCCGGCTCGACCCCTTTTTACGCCCGGCGATCGCAGGCCGAACCCGGCGCACTGAGGGGCGCTCGGGGGCTCCGGCGCAAGAAAAAAGCGTTCCTGGGACCACATTGGCACGCGAAAAGTCAAGCCACCCGTCCAAATTCGCCTCCTATCCCCCGTGCTCGGCCGTCACCCTGCGCCACCCTACCGATCCCGGTGCCGTCCACCGCCCACCGCAGCTAGTAGGCCATCTGGTGGAGCACCTATGAAGGCTCAAGGGCGAGGGCGGAAATGACGTGTGATGAAACTTGAGTTTTTATTTGTTAAACTATATAATTTATATTGAACTATTTGTTGAACTATTTGATTTATGTGATGAAACACGCCGAAACACGCCGAACCATGCCGAACTATGTGACAAACTAATTGATTTTTATTTGTATGCGAAAATTCAAGCCGAAACACGCCGAACCACGCCGAATATGAGCCGATTCACGCAGATATCAGGCCGTTTTTAGATATAATTGGGCCGAACACTGGACCGAAATCGGCGCTCGGGGGCGACTTGGGGGACGACGGCTGGATGCCGAACCGCCCCCAGCGCTGAGTTTATCGCCGGCTCACCCCCACTCTGCTCTTTTTCGACGCCCTGGGGGGCTGAACGGCTGGAGATGCTCTTACAACCATGAATAATTACTCTCCTAGAATTATATTCCCTATCTTAGTAGCACCCGCTTTGGCCCAAAGCATGGCCTCCTCTTTAATCAAATGAAGAAGGATTGGAGATGAAGCACTCTTGTGGCGGAAGACGTGGACATTTCTCGTTCCAAATCATCCATCTCACAAGCATGGTGAAAGAAGCTATGGCTTTTAGATGAGGGTTCACGTCTGAAGAATTGATCCACCAATCTTTAACGGAATTTCCGAGGTGCCGATTACAAACCACACCATTATGCACAACGCCTAATGCTACTTAGCTTAACTAATCAGTGCCTTTGCGGGTTGAAATTAGCGCTAGGGGGTCGTTGATAGGTCATGAGTAAGAGCATCTCTAGCTAAACTCTAAATTTTAGTCCCGCAAAAACAAAATGCACCACCAAATTTGAGTTAAAAAAGCCCTATTCAAACTCGTAAAACTTAACTCCCTAAAATATATTTATTTGTCAGTTCTTCTAACCTTTGTTTTACAAACTTTATTTCTGAAGGATCAAAGATGCTGATAATGTCTCCTAGAAGGGGGGGGGGGGTAAGTGTGGAATTATAAGTTCTATAAAGATGCAACTAAGTGATACAACCCTATATGATGTGTATCAACATGCTAGCAAGCTACACAAGGCAAGACACAAGGAAGTAGAAACCACAAGTAAAGAGATAACTGAAAGCAATGGAGATGATGATGTAATATGGAGTTCACACACTTGGGGGTGTGCTAATCTTCATTGTAGAAGGGGAGGGGCAATAAGTCCTCCCAGTACGATGAATGTTTCACCTTCTTCTCCGAGAACAACAAGCAATGAATGCTTTGGCTCTCTTCCAGGTATCTCTTGGGGCAAGATCCAAACCCTCACAAACGAGCCCGGGGCACAACCACAACTTGGACGCTTCTGGGTAACACCAACCGTCTAGGGTTCCCCACAAAACCAAGAGTAACAAGATTTGCCAGGAGCTCACGAGGAATCAATGATCTCGAGCTTTTCTTGGATGGATTGGTATACCCATGTGTCCTCCTTGTCTATCTAAAGTATGGTGTGGATTAATTTGCTTGAGAGGGAGGAATTGAAGGTTGAAGCTTTGAATCAATGGAGGAAAGACGAATGGTGTCGTCTTCTTCTTCGTGGGGAAGAAAAAGCCTTAAATAGGTCTCCCAGTTTTATGCCCGTTATTGTGTGTTCTAGCAAAGTCAGACTTTTACATGGGCTCATGTTATCAAGTCACATAATGGCCATATAATAGTTGGATAGTCCAACTTGTCATATTATATGGGCAATACCCAACGATTATCTGACTTTACGGAGGTTTCTATCATCAAGTCAGATAATGACCATATATTAGTCAGATAGTCCAACTAATCAGATTGATAATCTTACTTGCTCTAGAGGCAATTAACAAATGAAATAGTAGCTCTTCTCTCATGGGATGTGGATGGTATTTTTGGCTTATCATTTTCATTAATTCCACAGACGATCCATGGTGTATCCCCTCTCAATAGTACGACATACCTATGACCAGAAAATGAGAAATCATTGGTAAAAAATTGACGTATCGTCTTCTTTTAACATTTGAGCTTAGGGAGTGGCCGACCAACTTTATGTCCCACTTCCAGTGATGTATATACTGAAAGCACACTCAAAACATAGTTAGTGATCTAATCACTATTGACATTAACACCAAAACCCTCATTTGGGGCGGATGTCCTAAATCTCCCCAATTTTGGTGGTTAATGAAAATATGAGTAGACATGTATAATAAAAGATATCAGGATAATCTGAAACATTGATTTTATAAGTTTAGGTTGGGCTCCCCCTACATATGTGCACACAAAATAATTTTCCTTTGCATTTGAACACAAATTGCACATGGTATAGGACCAATGCTCCCCCTCCCCGCTAAAAACTCTAGAAACCGAGGGGGTGCAAAAGTGAACATGGATGCACAAAGTGAGTTCCACTTTTGCAACAAACTTGGGACATAAGATGGCTCAAAAATAAGACATGTGTGTGTGTGTGTGTGTGACTGTAATAACATCAATAACATGATATGATACAAATAGAAAATCATGGTAACATACAGACAACCAATAAGCAAAACCGTAATATCACAAGCATATAACATAGTATCATACATAAATATAAGGTAGCCAAGACAAACAATTTAAATACTATATATTCTTAAGAAGTTTTAAGTATCACCAAGCTCGAAAAGATCAAACGAAGAATGGGAATTTGTTGAATAACCCATATATAACCCGTTGTACAACCTAATAGAGCAATATTCTCCCCTTTTCTCATCAAAGACACCAAAAAGGAGAAGACACGAATGGGACTGTAGCCTAGTAGCTGCAGTGACGTTAGTAGCATCCTAGGTCCTGGGTTCGACTCTCAGTGGGAGCGCATTTAACACTAGTAGAAAATAGGGTATACGTTTGGGCCTGGTTAGCCCATTAGTCCCGGTTCGGTCACGAACCGGTACCCATGGGCCCATTGGTCCCGGTTGGTGAGGCCAGGGGCCTGCTGGGCCTCGTGGGGGCATTGGTCCCGGTTCATCTGGGACCTTTGGTCCCGGTTGGTGGCACGAACCGGGACTAATGGTCCTCGCTCCTGGCCCACCTCCAGTGGACCCAGTTCGTGGCACGAACCGGTACGAAAGGGTGACCTTTAGTCCCGGTTCATGCCCGGGACAATTGAGTTGCCTATATATATCCGTCGCCCGTGAGAAGAGCACTCCCAGTGCTCTATTTTTCCTGGCCGGCGAGGGGGGAGCTTTGTGGTGCTCTAGCTACCTCCTATGCACACCAGGTGTTCGATGGAATGCCCGAGCCACACTACTTAAGCTTTCTCCTCTCCAAGCTCGACCTCGAAGCTTCATTTTCCTCAATATTTGTCTAGGTTTAGCGGTCCATCACGTCCCGTCCCCGTCTTCACCGCCGTCGATCGCCCGCGCCGATCTCGTCGCCGGCACCACCGTGGTGAGCCTCTTGTTCTTATCTTCTTTCTGAAAGGAAAAAAAATTCTTACTTGTATGTTGTTATAGATAGTTGTATAATTTTCTTACTTCTATTATTGCTTCTTATTATTTTGTGTGATGGTTTTGGTATCCACCCCCGTCGGCCCTCGTCCTGTCTATGATTCGGATGTGGTATATATTATTTTTATAACTATTTGGTTCATTTATTCTTTATGACAATTATGTCGACCAACATGACATAGATTTTATTTATCTAGGAGGTATGTGAACCGGAAATTCCAACCGACCCTATTGTCAAGAGCTTAAATTTAGTTGAAGAAGAAAACAATTTCTTGAAGGAAAAACTAAAAAAATTGAGGAGGATAAGATGATATTGGAGTTGCATGTTGCGGACGTCATCGATGATCACAAGAACAAGATGGATGCAATGCGCTTGAAGATTAGAAAGATTATAAACTATACCATTCATACCGAGGCTTGGTATCATTATGTCGTTGGATCAATTGTTACCTTGGTTGCGATTATGATCGCATTTGTTTTCGCATTGAAATGTTTTACATAGTTTCAATGTATCGTTTAATTAATTAGATGCTCTGGAGAGCTATATGTTGTTAGATGAGAACTATGTATGTACTTTGGTTTTAATGTGAGATGATGAACTTCTATTAATTTGGTCACTTAATTATCTATTCATGATGTTCTATAATGGTTTTTGACACACTTAATTATATATAATGCACGCAGATGAACCGACAATGGATGTATGGTGACAAACACACCTCCGAGTACATTAAGGGCGTGCATGATTTTCTCGAAGTGGCTGAGGCAAACAAGCAGAATGGTTTTATGTGTTGTCCATGCCCTGTATGTGGGAATATGAAGTCTTACTCTGACTCGAAAATCATTCACACCCACCTGCTTTATAAGGGTTTCATGCCACACTATAATGTTTGGACCAAGCACGGAAAAATAGGGGTTATGATGGAAGACATCGAAGAAGAAGATGACGATGAGAACTATGTGCCCCCCGAATACGGTGATGCTACAACGAGGGAAGCTGTTGAAGATCAAGAGGAACCAGACGATGTGCCCGATGATGACCTCTGCCAGGTCATTGTTGATGCAAGGAGTCAGTGTGAAAGTCAAAAGGAGAAGGTGAAGTTCGATCGCATGCTAGAGGATCACAAAAAAGGTTTGTACCCCAATTGCGAAGATGGCAACACAAAGCTCGGTACTGTACTGGAATTGCTGCAGTAGAAGGCAGAGAATGCTGTGCCTGACAAAGGATTTGAGAAGTTACTGAAAATATTAAAGAAGAAGCTTCCAAAGGATAAAGAATTGCCCGACAGTACGTATGCAGCAAAGAAGGTAGTTTGCCCTCTAGGAATGGAGGTGCAGAAGATACATGCATGCCCTAATGACTGCATCCTGTACCGTGGTGCGTACGAGGATTTGAACGCATGCCCGATATGCGGTGCATTGCGGTATAAGATCATACGAGATGATCCTGGTGATGTTGACGGCGAGCGCCCCTCGGAAGAGGGTTCCTGCCAAGGTGACGTGGTATGCTCCTATAATACCATGATTGAAACGTCTGTTTAGAAACAAAGAGCATGCCAAGTCGATGCGATGGCACAGAGATGACCGTAAGAAAGACGGGAAGTTGAGAGCACCCGCTGATGGGTTGCAGTGGAGAAAAATTGAGAGAAAGTACTGGGAGGAGTTTCCAGGTGACGCAAGGAACGTATGGTTTGGTTTAAGCACGGATGGCATTAATCCTTTCGGGGAGCAGAGCAGCAATCACAACACCTGGCCCGTGACTCTATGTATCTATAACCTTCCTCCTTGGTTGTGCATGAAGCGGAAGTTCATTATGATGCCAGTTCTCATCTAAGGCCCTAAGCAACCCAACAACGACATTGATGTGTACCTAAGGCCATTCACTACTAGGGAAAACCTTATACACAGAATCTTACCAGCAGCGTGGTTTAAAAACAAACGCTACTGCTAATTAGCAGTAGCGTGTTCGAGGAAAATGCGCTGCTGAAAGAAAAGTAGCAGTAGCGTGTTCCAACAAAACCGCGCAACTGCTCTAATTGCCATGACCTCGCTGTCCAGCTAGTTATAGCAGTAGCGCCTTATAACGAACCGCACTACTGCAACAGATGTTAGCAGCAACGCACTTGTTTAAAACTCGCTACTGCTAAGTTCAGTCCAATAGTTTAGTCCCACCTCGCTCTGTGAACAGGGTGTTTACCACCTTAAATATGTTACTCCTCAAACTATCACAACCAGTTGGTCTTCACTGAACTCTATGTGTAGAATTTGTGGCCGCAATATGAGTCTTCTATGGTTCCTACCGGAGAGGACTCATATTGACAATTCAGATTGTACACAAAAAGATCATTGATGGCCAATGTATTTTTGCATTTGACAGACAACTTAGCAGTAGCGCTTTTATTAGCAAAGCGCTACTGCTAGTCCAACTTAGCAGTAGCATGTGATACGTCTCCAGCGTATCTATAATTTTTGATTGTTACATGCTATTATATTACCCTTTTTGGATGTTTATGGGCTTTATTTTACACATTTATATCATTTTTGGGACTAACCTACTAACTGGAGGCCCAACCCGTATTGTTGTTTTTGCCTATTTCAGTATTTCGAAGAAAAGGAATATCAAACAGAGTCCAAACGGAATGAAACCTTCGGGAGCGTGATTTTTGGAACGAACGTGGTCCAGAGGACTTGGAGTGCAAGTCAAGAAGCAGCCGAGGCTCCCACGAGATAGGAGGGCGTCCCCCCCTGTAGGGCGCGCCCCCTGTCTCGTGGGCCCCTCGTGCAGCCACCAACGTACCTCTTCCTCCTATATAAGCCTACGTACCCCGAAAACATCCAGGGGCAGGACGAAACACAATTTCCACCACCGTAACCTTCTGTATCCGCGAGATCCCATCTTGGAGCCTTGGCCGACACTCTGCCGGAGGGGGAATCGACCATGGAGGGATTCTATATCAACACCCTTGCCCCTCCGATGAGTTGTGAGTAGTTTACCACAGACCTACGGGTCCATAGTTATTATCTAGATGGCTTCTTCTCTCCTTTTGGATCTCAATACTATGTTCTCCCCCTCTCTTGTGGAGATCTATTCGATGTAATCTCTTTTTGCGGTGTGTTTTCGAGATCCGATGAATTGTGGGTTTATGATCAGATTTATCTATGGATAATAATTGAATCTTCTCTGAATTCTTTTATATGATTGAGTTATCTTTGCAAGTCTCTTCGAATTATCGGTTTGGTTTGGCCTACTAGATTGATCTTTCTTGCCATGGGAGAAGTGCTTAGCTTTGGGTTCAATCTTGTGGTGTTCTTACCCAGTGACAGAAAGGGTTGCAAGACACATATTGTATTGTTGCCATCGAGGATAAAAAGATGGGGTTTATATCATATTGCTTGAGTTTATCCCTCTACATCATGTCATCTTGCTTAATGAGTTACTCTGTTCTTATGAACTTAATACTCTAGATGCATGCTGGATAGAGGTCGATGTGTGGACTAATAGTAGTAGATGCAGGCAGGAGTCGGTCTACCTGTTATGGACGTGATGCCTATATACATGATTATGCCTAGATAACGTCATAATTATTCACTTTTCTATCAATTGCTCAACAGTAATTTGTTCACCCACCGTAATACTTATGCTCTCGAGAGAAGCCTCTAGTGAAACCTATGGCCCCCGGGTCTATCTATTATCATATTTGCTTACAATCTACTTTTAGTTGCATCTTTATTTTCTGCATCTATATTATAAAATACCAAAAATATATTTATCTTATCATACTATCTCTATCAGATCTCACTTTCGCAAGTGGTCGTGAAGGGATTGACAACCCCTTTGACGCATTGGTTGCGAGTTCTTTGTTTGTTTGTGTAGGTTCGTGGGACTTGTTGAGAAGCCTCCTACTGGATTGATACCTTGGTTCTCAAAAACTAAAGGAAATACTTACGCTACTATTGCTGCATCACCCTCTCCTCTTCGAGGAAAACCAACGCAAGCTCAAGACGTAGCACCCTTCTCCCTCCTGCTCCCACTGTGCCCTCCTCCCTCCGCCTGCGGCCGCCCCCTCCTCCCTCTGCCTACGGCTACCCCCTCCTTCCTCCTTCCACCGCCCCTTCCTCCTCCTCCTCCTCCCATCGCCCCTCCCTCCTTCTCCTCTAACCGGCCCCTCCCCGTCCTCCTCTGGACGCCCCTGCCCCTCCTCTCTCCTCCCTCCCTCCCTTGTCTCTGTTCTTGCAAATCGTACTTTTTAGCAAGTGTAGGTGTTTTGAATAAAATAGAAGTAAGAAAATTGAGCAAGTGTTTAATAGAAAATAGTTTATTTAGTAAGTGATTAATATAACTAGTTTATTTATATTATGTACTGAATAGAACTAGTTTATTTGGTAAGTGCTTAATAGAACTAGTTTATTTATAGTAAGTGCTTAATAGAACTAGTTTATTTAGTAAGTAGTTAATAAAACTAGTTTATTTAGTAAGTAGTTAATAAAACTAGTTTATTTAGTGTTAGGATTATATATAAGATATTTCCAAATGTTTTTTTGTTGGAGATCGTTGCAGAAAATAAAAAAATTCTACGCATCACCAAGATGAATCTATGGAGTAACTAGCAACGAGAGAGAGGGGAGTGCATCTTCATACCCTTGAAGACCGCGAGAAGGAAGCGTTACAAGAACGCGGATGAGGGAGTCGTACTCAAAGCGATTCACATCGCGGTGGATTCCGATCTTAGCGCCGAACAACGGCACCTCCGCGTTCAACACACGTGCAACCCTGTGACGTCTCCCGCGCCTTGATCCAGCAAGGAGGAGGGAGAGGTTGAGGAAGAGGGACTCCAACAGCAGCACGACGGCGTGGTGGTGATGGAGCGGCAGTACTCCGGCAGGGCTTCGCCAAGCTCTTACGGAGGAGGAGAGATGTTGGGGAAGGGAGGGGCTGCGCCTTGGATGTGGTGTTGCAGCCCTCCCCTCGCCCCTCTATTTATAGGAGGAGGGGGAAGGGGGCCGGCCCCCTCTAGATGAGATCTAGAGGGGGGGCGATGGCCAAGGGGGGGGGGACTTGCCCCCCAAGCAAGGGGGGCGCCCCCTTTAGGGTCCCCCCCCAACCCTAGGCGCATGGGACCAAGGGGGGGTGGCGCCCAGCCCTCTAAGGGCTGGTTCCCTTCCCTCTACAGCCCACGAGGCCCTCCGGGAGAGGTGGCCCCTCCCGATGGACCTCCGGGAGAGGTGGCCCCTCCCGGTATGCCCCCGAACTTTTCCGGTGACCGTATGACAACTTCCCATATATAAATCTTCACCTCCGGACCATTCCGGAACTCCTCGTGACGTTCGGGATCTCATCCGAGACTCCGAACAACATTCGGTAATCACATACAAGTCTTCCTAATAACCCTAGCGTCATCGAACCTTAAGTGTGTAGACCCTACGTGTTTGGAAATCACATAGACATGACCGAGACAGCTCTCCGGCCAATAACCAATAGCGGGATCTGGATACCCATGTTGGCTCCCACATGTTCCACGATGATCTCATCAGATGAACCACGATGTTGAGGATTCAAGTAATCCCGTATGCAATTCCCTTTGTCAAACGGTACGTTACTTGCCCGAGATTCGATCGTCGGTATCCCAATACCTCGTTCAATCTCGTTACCGGTAAGTCACTTTACTCATTACATAATGCATGATCCCATGACTAACCACTTAGTCACATTGAGCTCATTATGATGATGCAATACCGAGTGGGCCCAGAGATATCTCATGTTCTAAGGAAATGATACCTGACATTAGAAAAGCTTTAGCAAACGAACTACACGATCTTGTGCTATGCTTAGGATTGGGTCTTGTCCATCACATCATTCTCCTAATGATGTGATCTCGTTATCAATGACATCCAATGTCCATAGTCAGGAAACCATGACCATCTGTTGATCAACGAGCTAGTCAACTAGAGGCTCACTAGGGACATGTTGTGGTCTATGTATTCACACATGTATCACTATTTCCGGTTAATACAATTATAGCATGAACAACAGACAATTATCATGAACAAGGAAATATAATAATAATCATTTTATTATTGCCTCTAGGGCATATTTCCAACATTTTTTTTTCATATTTTGAACCATTGAAAGGCAATGACCATCGATAAGTGGCCTATGTTTTGCCGGAGTATTGATTAATTTCCGTCCCGGGAAATTTTAGGCGCTCGATATGTCCTTTTTTAGCAAAGGTCATGCCGGATTTTTTGGGTTTTGCCGTCGAGTTATAATCTTTGAATTTTGAACACAGGAGATGTCTAATGATGATGGGATCCCGGAGTGCGGGTACTGCTACGATGACCGTGGTGTGTGCGATAGGTTTCCTCACCTGCAAAATGATAGGTTTTTCACCGTGAAGCTGGAAGAGACCTATGATGTTTGTACGGTACGCAACGACAAGCATTTCATCGTAATAAATATCATTACTTGTGCTTCTTTTGTTCAACGTGTAATTTATGGATTTTTTTTCAATTCGACTAGTACATCCCGTGCCATGCTAGACCATATGTATTGGAGAAGCTTGCTTTTGGTTTAGATGACTTTGAGAATGTGGAGACGAGGAGGTCTCACTTAAGAACTAAACATGGTTATGAGTTTCTGGTTAAGTTCTACAATGCGGTCGATCTCTCCCATTTCGGTTGCTCTAATTGGGAAGCTCTCTGTAAGGCATATGGATTTGAGGAGGGAATGTGAATAAGATTTGATATTCGTCCCGAAGATTATGATGATGATGGTAATATCGACATCTGGGTGGATGTGGATATGCCTCCAGTTTTACCTAGAAGTGAGTTTGTCAAACTAATTTGTTAAGTTTAGTAATTTATGTTGTTAATTTAAAAATATTTGGTGTTCGTATGTACTAAACTTATTTATTTATAATTGTGAGCTTATTTCTTATCTTCAAGAAATACTCAGAAGGTAGTAGACAACACATACTATAGCTATGACTCCAACTCCAAGCTTAATTGTGAGGAGAATGGTTAACTTGTCTCATTCATAGAAGATGTTGAGGCCTTCAAAACCAGTCACTCTATTAGCCCAAATTATACTAGATACGTGCCACTAGTCCATAAATTGCTTGATGATAACTTCATTGCCAAAAACTTGGTAAGATTTTGTTAATGATGGTAACTTCATTGCATACATTATTCTTAAGTAAACTACATTGCTAACTATATATGTTACTATTTCGTTTTTGAACAGACGCTCCCGAAGCAGGTTGTGCCTGACATGCTATGTACCGAAGGTGATATGCATATGGTTAGCTTACGACCAACTCCTTCAGAGGCTTACCATACTGCATACTCGATTTCTTCAAATGATGGAAGGCCCAAAATCAAAGAATGGAGCAAAGTGATGAATGCGCGCACACAAATAATTGGAGACAAAATGAATGTGCGCAAGCCACAAGTTGGAGATAGGTTTATGTCCATTCTCCATTATGGTGAAGGACCGGTTTATCTGTTTTATGGTATTTTAGCTAGGAGAGAGGAGTAGGTCCTAAGTATTAAGAACAATTAGTTAGTGTTTATTATATGTGACTACAATGTCTTAGACTTGATGGTGATGCTGAGTACGAGTAGTGATTATGAGTACTATGATGATGATGAGGAGGAGTTGTTATTATAACTAGTGACGAAGTTGTTATATGATGTCTCATCATGGACGAAAATGATGATTATGAGGAGTTATATGACAATGATATATTATGATGATAAGTTGTTAATGATATTATAATGATGATGATAAGTTATTATGTCATTGGGTGAAAGAACCGTGGATTAGTTTCAAATGGATGGATCCAAAGTGACCATTAGTTACCTTGGATCCATGCACTTGAAACTAATCCAAAGTTCTTTCACCTAGTGATTTAATAACTCATTATGATGTTAAAACAATCTCTAAATTGCTACTATATGAAAAAATTGTATACGGGCGTATGAATACGACCTAAAAAATGGAACTAGGAATAATAGTAGTAGCGATTGTTCACGAAAGCGCTACTAGTAATTAGTAGTAGCTATTGTTTGGGTAAGCGCTACTACTAAGTAGATATAGCATAGCAGTAGCGCGTGCCAGCAGGCACTACATAGCTGTAGCGCCTTATCAGTAGGGCGCTTGCCCGCGCTACTGATAGGCCAAAAACCAGCGCTACTGCTAGGTTATTCCCTAGTAGTGATTAGTTGAAGAACTTTTACAGCTGTGGACTGGAAAAGGTGTACGTGTGTGGGATGAGCACAAACAGGAGGAATTTGACCTGCATGTGTTGCTGTTTGTCACCATCAATGATTGGCCTGCTCTCAATAACCTTTCAGGATAGACAAACAAGGGATACCACGCATGCATGCATTGTTTAGATGACACCCAAAGTATATACCTGGACAAATGCAGGAAGAATGTTTACCTGGGGCATCGTCGATTCCTTCTGACTAACCATCAATGTCGAAAGAAAGGCAAGCACTTCAAAGGCGAGGCAGATCACCGGAAGAAGCCCGCCATGCATACCGGTGATCACGTACTTGGTATGGTCAATGATTTAAAAGTAATCTTCGGAAAGGGTCCCAGTGGACTATCTGTTCCGAGTGATGCTACGGGACACGCACCCATGTGGAAGAAGAAATCTATATTTTGGGACCTACCCTACTGGAAAGACCTAGAGGTCCGCTCTTCGATCGACGTGATGCACATGACGAAGAACCTTTGCGTGAACCTGCTAGGCTTCTTGGGCGTGTACGGGAAGACAAAAGATACAGCGGAGGCATGGGAGGACCTGCAACGTTTGCACGAAAAAGACGGCTTGCCTCCAAAGCAGTATGAAGGTCCTGCCAGCTATGCTCTTACCAAAGAAGAGAAGGAAATCTTCTTTGAATGCCTGCTCAGTATGAAGGTTCCGTCTGGCTTCTCGTCGAATATAAAGGGAGTAATAAATATGCCAGAGAAAAAGTTCCAAAACCTAAAGTCTCATGACTGCCACACGATTATGACGCAACTGCTTCCAGTTGCATTGAAGGGCTTCTACCGGAAAACGTTCGATTAGCCATTGTGAAGCTATGTTCATTCCTCAATGCAATCTCTCAGAAGGTGATCGATCCAGAAATTCTACCAAGGTTAAGGAGTGATGTGGCGCAATGTCTTGTCAGTTTCGAGTTGGTGTTCCCACCATCTTTCTTCAATATCATGACGCACATCCTAGTTTATCTAGTCGACAAGATTGTCATTCTGGGCCCTGTATTTCTACACAATATGTTCCCCTTTGAGAGGTTCATGGGAGTCCTAAAGAAATATGTCTGTAACCGCGCTAGGCCAGAAGGAAGTATCTCCATGAGCCATCAAACAGAGGATGTCATTGGGTTTTGTGTTGACTTCATTCCTGACCTTAAGAAGATAGGTCTCCCTCAATCGCAGTATGAGGGGAGACTGGGTGGAAAAGGCACACTAGGAGGGGACTCAATAGTATGTAGGGACGGGCATTCTTGGTCTCAAGCACACTACACAGTTCAACAGAATTTTACCTTGGTGACCCCGTATGTCGATGAACACAAGAACATTCTGCGCTCCAAACACCCAGACCAGTGTGAGGACTGGATTACATGTGAACACATCAGGAGTTTCGGCAGTTGGTTCCAAACACATCTCAGGTGTGACAACACTGTTTCCGATGACTTGTACTCATTGGCGAGGGAACCATCTTCGACTGTAATAACCTACAAAGGATACGAGATAAATGGGAATACATTTTACACAATCACCCCAGATCAAAAGAGCACCAACCAAAACAGTGGTGTCCACTTTGATGCATCAACCAATAGAGGAAATGACACATATTATGGTTACATAGTGGACATATGGGAACTTGACTATGGAAATGATATTAAGGTCCCTTTGTTTAAGTGCAAATGGGTCAACCTGTCAGGAGGCGGGGTATAGGTAGACCCACATTATGGAATGACATCAGTGGATCTAAACAATCTGGGGTACACAGAAGAGCCATTCGTCCTAGCCAATGATGTGGCGCATGTTTTCTATGTGAAGGACATGTCTACCAAACCGAGAAAAAGAAAATATAAGGAAGCAGATACATCATACGATGGGTCAAAGCGCCACATAGTTCTTTCAAGAAAAAGAGACATCTTGGGATTGGAGGGCAAGACAGACGTGTCTGAAGATTATGAAAAGTTTCATGAAATTCCTCCCTCCAAAGTCAAGGCTGACCCAAGCATCCTGTTAAACGATGAAGATTAGCCATGGTTACGGCGCAATAAGCAAAGAACACAAGCGAAGAAAATGTGAAGACTTTCTATCAACAACTATTATGATGATGCCTTTAATGTAGAATATCAGTGCAGTTACATTTGAACAAATGAAATCCCTTTGTAACACATGCGTTTTCGTCCGAAACCCTGATACTTCAAAAGAGATTATCTGTTTTGTATCCAGTTTTTCTCGTAACCCTCTCAACTTTTTAGCACATGCTATATGGGTGAAATGATGGTACCATGCCAACTTTCAACCTTTTCAGAGTTCATTTGTAGCGCTTTTCAATTTAAGTGTCATTTAGCTCAAATAATGAACTAATGCCAAGAATAATGAACTAATAGCAAAAAGAATGAAGTTAAAGCAAAAAGAATGAACTAATAGCAAAAACAATGAACTAAAAATAATCAATTAAAATATTCTGTTATGATCAACTAAAACAAAACTATAATATCCTTCAATAGCAAAAAGAATCAACTAAAAAGCTTTTATAAAACTCCAATAGCAAAAGGAATCGACTCAAAAACTTTTATAAACCTCTAGTATTATTGAAACTAAAATTATATAAAATTTATGCAACCAAAATTATCAAAGTATTTTCTGTTCAAAACATTAAAAGCAAAAATAATTTTCATAAAGAATTTTTTTTCAAAACTTTAATAGAAAAAAGAATTATCCTAAAGAATTTTTGTGTTAGAAACTAAAATAACAAAATCCATTTTTGAATATAATGATAAAACACATTAATATTAAATAGCGGGAAAAAGAATCACTCAAAAATCTATGTTTATAGTAAAGTTATTCAAAAACTAGTGATTCACACAAATTTCAAAAAATTCAAATTTAAACTATTCAAATTGGAAAAGAAATGGCACTAACAGAAAGTTTATATTTTTTATTACCTAAAAGCAAAAGGAACTAAAAAATAAAGCAAAAAACAAAAGAAAATAAATAATGCAAAAGACAAAAAAACTGTGAAAAAAAAGCCACCTACTCGGCCACCACGGCCTGAATACGACTAGAAACCCTACCATGGGCCAGGATTTAGACCCGCAGAAGGCCAAGTCAATTAGTCCCATAAGCCTGCAATAGAGAGGATCTTGAGAGGGGTGCGGCAGTGGGGCTTATAAACCACTGCCCTCCCCTCTCAACTAGCAAGGTGGGACTAAAGTTTTGGCCATGGGCAGTACGAGGCCTTTGGTCCCGGTTGGTGCTACCAACCGGTACCAAAGAGGGGCATTGGCACCGGTTCATGGCACCAACCGGTACCAATGCACACCTTTGGTACCGGGTGGTGCCACCAACCTGTACCAAAGGCCTCTGCTTCCCGCCCTTTTGGACTGCTAAAAAGAGACCTTTGGTCCCGGTTGATGGCACCAACCGGGACTAAAGGTGGGTTTTGGTACCAGTTTTTGCCACGAACCGGGACGAATCCTCTGTGTACATAAGCAGGACTTGTGAAATTTTCATTCCAGTTCCTCATTCTCCCGGCGCCGCCCTCTGCCCCGTCGCTGTCGCCGTCGCCCGCCGTCGCCACCGCTCGACCTGGCCGCCTCGATGCCGTCCTCGTCGCCGACCTCGAGCCTGTCGTCCTCGTCGCCGACGCACCCTCGGCCGTGCCCTCGCCGCCGCCGATGCCCTCTCCCGTGCCGCGCGTCATCCTCGTCGCCGACCTCTGCCCCGACGCGACCCTGCCCGCCCCAAAGCACCCCTGCCCGCCGCCAACGCCCTCGGCCCCGCCGTGCGCCCCTGCCCCGATGCCTCCCTCTGTGAGCACAGCTCTGCCCCTGGCCCCGCCACCGCCGCCGCCTCGTTGTGGTTTTTTATATATGATTTTCATATATGTATGTATTTTCATATGTATGTATGTATTTTTAGATGTTTTTAGATGTTCATATATGTATGTATGTATGTATGTATTTTTTAGATATATGTAGTTTTTAGATGTATTTTTTGTATGCATGTATGTACTTTTTATATATATGGAAAAGAGGAAGAAGGAAGAAAAAGAAGGAGAGGAAAAAGGAAAATAAGAAGAGGAAGAAGGAGAAGAAGAAGAGAAGAAGAAGAAGAGAGGAAGAAGATGAGAGAACAAATAAGAAGAGGAAGAATAAGGAAAAAAAGAGGAGAAGAAGAAGGAATAGAGGAGAAGAAGAAAAATAGAATTCTATTTTTCTTCTTCTCCTCTATTCCTTCTTCTTCTCCTCTTTTTTCTTCTTCTTCTTCTTTTTCTTCTATTTCTTCTTCTTCTTCTCCTCTATTTCTTCTTCTTCTTCTTCTTCTTCTTCTTATTATTATTATTATTATTATTATTATTATTATTATTATTATTATTATTATTATTATTATTATTATTATTATCGGGAACGAGGGTGTCGAGGATCGCTGAGGGGTCAACGATCGAAAACTAGGCTAGAGGGTCGCGAGGGTCACAGAGGGGTCGAGGGTCGTCGAGGTAGGTCGAGGGTCAAGGGTTTGAGGGTCGAGGGTTCGAGGGTTCTATGGTTCGAGGGTTCTAGGGTTCTACGGTCGAGGATCACCGAGGGGCCGAGAGGTTTCCTAGTGTCAAAGTTATTATGGAATGGAGTTCCAGATAGGATAATCTGCCATTTGGTACAAATTTTAGCACAGGCCTTCCAAATAGCGGTATTCGGAAGGCTCTTGTTGTACTTTGTACCAAAAAGCGAATTATCCTATTTGGGATTCCGTTCCAAAATAACTTTGGAGAGCTTCACACCATCACGTGCCTGTTACTTTCGCCTAATGATGAAGACATGATTTTGTTTGAATACTTTGACACTACACAAACGTCGGATAATCATGAGTGAGAGGCGGTCGGACAATTCCTGGAGATTACATGGCCGACAACGATGCAATATTTTTTGGAACAATGGAGGTGGACATATTCAGATTCGAGCACGGGAAGCCTCTCGTGAGACCTGGTACTTTCCTAACAACGATGATGGAAAGATTCCATGATTGGTACATGGACATCTGCACGAAGGTCTGGGAAAAATACTTTGTTGCTATGGGTTAAAGAGGAGCACGACCTCGTTGGAATTGATCTGTTGTCAGTTCCATTTGAGGAGTTCTTCCAGTTCTACAGTCAAATGGCCCTCGATAAAACAATCATCACTTGCTACTGCCTGTAAGTACTACTTCTCTGTAATTAGTTAAGTCTCTATATATAGCTCAGCTCTTTCATTGCATGTATATATAATTATCCTCACTATATTATGCAGATTGAAGATCGCCGAATTGAAGAAAATACAAGTAGGTGATATTGGGTTCATTAACACAAATCTCATGAATGAATGGAGTGTTAAACATGATGCCAGACAAACTGAGGCCAAGTTGCTTGCATCGTTACTTCGAAATCAAAACAAAGCTACAATACTCTTTCCTTATGAATACAGGTGAGTGTTACTCTCTTATGCATATTTGGTTTCCCTTATTACTCGAGGTTATAGTAATGTAATTGATGAGTTATGGATGCATGCGCAGGTACCACTTTATTCTGCTAGAGATTAAGCTTGAGCAGGGACTAGTAATCATCTAAACTCCAGACGATAAAAATCCATAGGAGTATGCGACCATGACTAAAATGCTCGAGAAGTAAGTTCAATCGATCATTATCGCACCATATCAGCAACTTTGTTCATTTCCTGATATCAAGTACTTGTTTTCTTTGTCTGGCAGGGCTTGTAAAAGGTTCACCGCACAAGCTCCGGGACTGCCGGCGCAACTGCGATTTAACCACCCGAAAGTAAGTACTAGCTAGCTACTAGCTAGTTCCGCGCATCTCCCATTGATTCTAGCTAGTTTCATCAATACCATTTAGCATGCTTGATTATCAGTTTGATTGACCTCTATTTCTTGTAAAGTGGTTGTGGCAGGAACCCGGGAATGATTTGTGTGGATACTACATTTGCGAGTTCATCCACCACACCACTTGTGAGCGGGGCTACTCTAAACAACAATATGAAGTGCGTAAGCAATAATATTCACAATTTTTTATTACCATCACTTGTGTTCAGTTTTATTCATATATATGTATTGACCCCCTTCTTGAAATTAGATGTGGTAGACGCGGGATGAACTACTACCACAAGATCGCATACGAGCAATTCAAGAGGAATTGGCGGGATTCTTTCTTGACCACGTCATCGACAAACACGGAGAATACCATGTGGAAGTTGAGTTCAGATGTTAGGGGACGTAAGAGATCTTATATTGTATATATATATATATATATATATATATATATATATATATATATATATATATATATATATATATATATATATATATAGCCAGTAGCGTCGGATAGATATACGAAAACTTGTTGTTCGACCAATCTATCGGATAAGGAGAGGTCAATCACTTCTTTGTGTTAATGATGATCTTCTGTACTTAATGGTTTCCTTCATTTGCTTACTAGCTAGCTAGCGTGTCGAGTCCTCTCTATACGTAGCGTCAACCAAGCACGGAGGTAAGAGAGGACACTCCACTCTATTAGCTAGCTAACA
>NC_041387.1:640600309-640623192 GCF_002162155.2 Triticum dicoccoides
AGAAAAAAACAAACCCAGCCCCTGAACTGCTGACGCGTGGTGGCCTTTTGGTCCCGGTTGGTGGCACCAACCGGGACAAAAGGTCCCCCTGCCTGGGCAAGCCGCTACAGCCACGTGGAGCCCTATCTATATCGGTTCCCGATCGAACCGGGACTAATGGTCGAGGGCTTTAGTTACGACCCTTTAGTCCCGGTTCCTGAACCGGGACAAATGGCCCGCACGAACCGGTTCGAATGGCCCTTTTTCTACTAGTGTAAATAGATCTAGGCAAAAATTCCTGGGATAAATGATTGTAGGGTTGTAGCTCCTCTAAACAACAAATAGTCAAAAAAGGGAGAAAAGAAGGCGATGCTAGCGTCCAAGAACTAAACCAAATAAATGAGTGATGGGCATTAATACTTGGAGATCAAAAGATCTTGAATATGGCAGTGAAAATCCACTAGAGAAACCACCCCTCAGAAGAGCATCTAAGGCTTCGCACCATGAAGATAAACTTGGGCCCAAGATCTTAAGCTCTTGAATCACATAGATCATCGTAATATGACTACATACAAGATTTATCTTAATAGTTCATCATCTAGGGGAATGTGAGCTCTTTAATTGAGTGATACTCCCCCTATTTCCATGCATACATCTAAACAAGACAACAAATTAATGTAAGTACATGTTTGTGAGCAAGGTTTCATTTCAAGTTTCTATATTGAGCTCATGCCTTAAATCGTAAAACCTAGCTTCATCTAGAGGTTTGGTAAGCATGTCTGCTAACTACCTATCTGTGCCTATGTGACTTATAGCAATATATCCTTTAAGCATATGATCCCTAAGGAAGTGGTGATGGACATCTATATATGTTTGGTTCAGGAGTGTTGGACGGGATTGTGGGAAATAGCTATTGCACTTTTGTTATCACACAAAAGAGGCACATGATCAACACAAGTATGGAAATCTCTCAAAGTCTGCCTTACCCACAACAACTGAGTGCAACATCTACCGGCGATGATATATATACTGGACCTCGGCAGTGAAGGTGGAAATAGAGTTTTGTTTCTTGGAATCCCAACTAAATAAAGATCTCCCTAGGAATTGGCAGGTTCTGGATGTGGAGTTACTATCGACCTTGTTGCACACATAATCCAAATCCAAATGTGCAACAAGATCAAATGTAGCATCATTAGGATACGATGACTATAATTTGGGGTATGCAAAAGATATCCAAGGATTCTCTTAACAACTACTTCACGGTTGTCCTCAAGAGCGGATTGGAATCTTGTACACATGAACACACTTAACATGATATCCATCTAGATGCACAAAGGTAAAGCGAGGATCCAATCATAGAATGATATATCTCTTGATCCACATCTTTACCTCCTACATCCTAATTGAGGTGTCCATTTTTTAGGCTTCCTGGCCCCTTAGTGGTATCCATCTTGTATTTTTTTGAGAATGTCGGTGGTGTACTTGGTTCGAGAGATGAAGGTTCCTTTCTTGAGTTGCTTGACTTCAAAACCAAGTAAGAGCTTCAACTCTTCCATCATGAACATCTCAAACAACTTGGTTTTGAGAGATGATGCTCTTTTAGGAGTTTGGCCGCAGATGCTCTAAACAAGCGTTTCTTTTTCTTCTGCGTGCTCGCCTTGCATGGAGTACGTCGGGTTTCGCCCCTTCTTCGGTGCGACACTTGCACCCTACTAGACAGGCCCAATATGCTTATTTTTTTTCCCTTTACGTTTCTATTTCGCATTTCCTTTGTTTCCCTTTTTAGATTTTCTACTATTTTCCTTTTTGTTTCTTATTTTGATTATTTACTTATTATTCATGTTCACTTGTTTCTTTTATCCCGGTTCTTTTTTTGGTTCATTGTGCATTTCCAAAACATGAATAGTACTTTTCTGAACTCTACATTGTATTTTTACATTTCGGCCCATATTTAAAAAAAATCAGCATGCATTTCAAAAAATGTTCACCGTGTATTAAAAAAATATATTCATCGTGTTCTAAAACTCCATCGTGTATATCAGAAACATCAATAGTGTTTCTAAAAAGGTACATCAAGCTTTTCTTAAATGTTCATCTTTACTAATTTCATAGACATTTTTATGTGTAAATACTCTTGAAATTAAATGACCAATTTCGCAAAGGTGTGAACACTTTCCAAAACATGTTTTATCATGTATTGAAAAAAAAAACTATCATGTGTTCAAAAAACGTTCACAATGTTTTCCAAATTTGTTTTATATTTTTACAATTTCATGAACATTTTTCTTTTATAAATACTTGAAACAACACAAATATTTTTTTAAAGCCTAGAAAATTTTAAAAATGACATGATTTTTTTTAAGTTACACGAACACATTCTTTAATTACAAAAAAAAATCATGAACACTGTTTTTACAAAAAAAATACAGGAACATTTTAGAAAATCGTAATATAACATAGATATTCTTCTGGAATGCACGAACACTTTTATATATCCTGAGCACTTTAAGATATGGTAATCTATTTTTTTTTATTTTTTTTTTGCGGAAAGATATGGTAATCTATTTCAAATGCACAACCGGTAACTTTGTCTTACCTTGTTTTAGACTGATGTACGAAAATGTTAGAACGTATGTAAAACTTAAGATTTAGCGAAAACGGAGAAACAAGAAAAATGCCGCGGCAGACTAGGAGGCAGCAGCGTGCTTCGTGGGCCGGCTTTACTCCAGGCGAGATATGTAGACAGACCTACCGCGGGTCGAAGCTTTACTTCTCGGCGGCTCGCTGCCATTCAAAGCAGGATGACGTCTGGCGGCGCCATTCAACGGGAACCAGTCTTTTCAGTGAGAACCAACATGGACATGGACCACGTCAAAACTCAAAAGATGACCATCAAGCACAGCACACGTCCAGACTAAACGACGACCAATTATGGATTGGACTGACTCGTCGGCAACAGGGAGCTAGCTTAGCTCTCTCTCACCCACCCCGCCCTCGACCTCGTCGTCTTCCTCTCGTCTCTATCCCATCCGTCCAACTTGGTGGCCTGCCTGCTGCTCTGCTCTTCCGTCCGTGCGTGCGTGCGTGCGTGCGTGCTGGGATCGCCATGGAGGTCCCCGGCCCCGTCGTCGCGCTCACCCCCGGTCAGGTACGTACGTGGTTCCCCCTCCCCTCCCCTCCCCGCAAGCTCAATAGCTGCCTTCTCTGCAGTCTGCGCCGCCGTGCTAGTTCTGTTGCTGCTCGCCGGGATTCATCCATCGTCTCTGTTCACTGCTATGATTGCTGCTGCTTCAGCTTGATTGTGTTGTGTGTGATCCAAGAAATTGCACTAAAGTTTAAACATACGCACACACGACAAGAAATAGTTTCAGCACTTGATCTGTGATGGTATTAAAAACGGGAAAAGAGTAAACGAAGCAGCTTTCCGGATGTTCTTAGCTGGTCAAAAAGTCAAAACCATGAGAGCAAACAGAGCATCATTGCTTTCCTTGAAGAGGGAGAGAGAGGGTAGAACAAGGTTTAGGGTGAGTTAGCTGTAAGTGCAACTTGTATCCTCGAATCAAAAATTGAGCCGAATTATTATTTTTTCTTTCTGCTGGTTTTATGCTCTGCTTCGTATTGGCTAATTGGTAGCCTGCACTCTCATTTTTCCGCTGCTGGCACCTGGCAGTGGCATCGACTTATTTGCTAATGAGCATGGCGCATGTTTCCCTTTCTCTTTCTCTGAAGGTGTCCTTTCTGCTTGGTCTTTTCCCGGTCCTCGTCGCATGGATCTACTCCGAGCTCCTGCACTACAAGAAGAAACCTTCGTCGACGCACGGGCCACGGAACAGATCTACCAAAGCCAATTTAATACGGTATCATCCATCTCTCTGAATAAACAATACTTACTGTGATACATATTTTACAACGATTATATATAGGTTCTAATTAATAAGAATGGGGCAGGGAAACCCCTTTCTTATTTTTTTTAATTATATATAGGTTCTCATAAGACATGCAAATGGCGGTTGCTTATGCCATGATGAGGTTGTGATTTGCAGGTTTATAACAATGGACGAGTCGTTTCTGCTTGAGAACCGTGATGTGTTGAGAGCCGTGTAAGAAGAGTACTCTGCACAACTAACTGCCTCCAGTCTAGATTTTCCAGCTAATCAAGAGATTGTTATCTGTTGAAACTTACGTTCCCAAAAATCATCCTGCATGCAGGGCCGAATGTGGCATTATGCTGGTTTATTTTTACATTTGTGACCGGACAGACATATTTCCACAGAGCAACAAGGTAACTCTGCTGCTCTCGTTTCTGACGCTATGCATTTGTAACATTGTTTTTTCATTTGTCCTTTTTGTTTTGACAGAACTACAGCCGCGACCTGTTTATGTTTCTGTACATTCTTCTCATCATAGCATCGACACTTACTTCACTTAAGAAGCACCAGGATGTATCTGCATTTTCTGGAAAGTCCATACTCTATCTTAATCGCCACCAAACTGAGGAATGGAGAGGCTGGATGCAGGTTAGTAGTGATACTTCACCTTAGTACTTTTTGTTTTGCGGAGTTTCTCTAAAATTGCATTTACTGGAAGAACAGTCTGTAAAAAAGGTTGGGCTATATAACAGATAGTGCTAGACTAGAATAGACTAAGACAAACGGGGGCCACCTGCAGTATCCTTTGATTTTTAAGGAAGAATGAGATACAGAGAAGGCCTCTTGTTCTTGTGGGGCTGGCGTTTTGGCTCCCGGGTGAACAATAACGCAAAAAAAATATTAAATGTTTTCGAAAAATTCTGAATTTTTTTGTAGATGATTGTATTAGTGTCGCAAACATGCATGACAATTTTCATGCGAAACGGAGCTGCAGTGTTTCGTCGGAAAAAAATAAATTTGGGATGACATGTTGGGGTAACTTTTGGTGTTTGATTTGTTTTTTTTTTGTACAAGCCAAAATGTTTGATCTTTTTGCCTCAAAATTTGCAGGTAGCATTTGGATGTGACTAAGTACACAAACAAATTTTTTCTTCATTTTTTTTTTCATTTCAAGAATTTTTTTTGGCCCCGGGAGCCAAATTGACTTTCCGTCTTGTTCTTTACATATATAAGGAGTATGGCGGTAGTCTTAAGTAAGGTCTGCGAAAATGTGAAGGATAAGAAATGATACAAGGAATTTGTTTGGTATTTTCTATATAATGAAATTTTTAACGAATGTGGTGGTTTTAGGGAACCTCCTAGAGTTACTCTTAGTCAGAGTTCTTAGTCGAGTAATGCTACATTCACGGATAGTTACGGGGTTTTACATGGTGATTTACACTTGGCAGGTTGTGGGGGAGCACCATTATGGAAAGGGCCCGCAAAACGCCCGTAATGAATCCATGCATTTAGCATTTTCGTTCTTAGTCATATCTATGGCTGGATATTTTGCATGAGTGTGATGGCATTTTTAATATGCACGTTTTGGCCATTCATCCTTTCAGTTTACTATATGAAGAGAAATACCAAACTAATTGGCTATACGTTAAATTCAAAGCTAGTTTTTTTCTCTCAAGTTTTGTGTAGTTGTATTCTGCATGTCGTATGTTTTATTGAACTTCTAATTATTCAATCTGCGTTTCTTTTCAGGTCTTATTTCTGATGTACCACTATTTTGGTGCATCGGAAATATACAATGCAATTCGTGTTTTCATTGCTTGCTATGTTTGGTTGACTGGGTTTGGGAATTTCTCATACTACTATACCAAGAAAGATTTTAGCATTGCAAGATTTGCTCAGGTGCCGAGTCTACCTCAACCTTTAACTCTTTCGCCTATGATAAATTTAACTCACTTTGATTTTCCGGACCATATTTTAGACACTAATAATGACCAATGAATACACTTTTAATGCAGATGATGTGGAGGCTAAATTTCTTTGTTGCCTTCTGTTGCATTGTCCTTGACAATGATTTTATGTTGTATTATATCTGCCCAATGCACACCCTATTTACACTCATGGTGTATGGGACACTTGGTCTGTTTAACAAGTATAATGAGATACCATCAGTTATGGCTATCAAAATTGCTTGCTCCTTCTTGAGTGTCATTTTGATATGGGAAGTTCCTGGGGTATTCAATGTTTTGTGGAGCCCCTTTACGTTTTTGCTTGGTGAGTTATATTCATATATTTTTCTGTGAATTATCATTCCAACTCATGGATCAAGATTAATTGTATATCTCTGTTTTGTTTTCTGTCCAATTAGGCTATAAAGACCCAAATCCTTCCAAGTCACACTTACCATTGTTGCACGAGTGGCATTTTCGATCTGGGCTTGATCGATACATATGGATTATTGGAATGATTTATGCTTATTTCCACCCTAATGTAAGATTTTCAAACATGTACATGTTTCATTACGCATGCATGAGTAGTCGATCTTTTTTAAGTTAGGCCATATGCATCTATTATGCAGAGGCCGGGGGTTATAAACTCTTCCATGGTCTGCAAATGTTTGTTTTGGAGTCTCTCCTTGTATACATAAACAGTAAAATTAATAGCACATGGATTTAGTTGTGTTATTATCTTCTATACGGCCGGTCTCTTTTGTCTACCTCAAATTAATCTAGCATAGAACCTTAGGTGGAAAGATGGATGGAGAAGCTGGAAGAATCTAAGACTAAGGTTAGGATGTCGATCAAGGGCACCATTGTGACTATTTCTATCATGGTAAGTCACCTGACCATCACATAGAAATGCACCTACTTGTTATTTGTGTTAGCTAGCTTGACTATTAATTTAGTAATTCTATACTAACTAGGACCTGTGTTCTTTTAGGCGGGCTATCTATGGTATGAATATATCTATAAGCTGGACAAAATTACGTACAACAAGTACCATCCCTACACGTCATGGATTCCTATCACGTAAGTATAAAAACAAGATGGTAGCATAACCAATATATATGACATGCAGTTGACACAGTACCTTATATTTCTTGCAGCGTGTATATTTGTATGCGCAATTGCACCCAACAGTTGAGGGGTGCCTCTCTAGCTCTTTTCACGTGAGCATCTAAGTCTGTAGCCTTGCATCAGGCATTTGCCGCCCTCCCCTATTCCTTTGCTTTCTGCATTACTAAGACAGAGATTTTATTTTGACAGTTGGCTTGGCAAGGTCACGCTTGAGACTTACATTTCTCAGTTCCACATCTGGCTCAGGTTGGAACTGATTTGTTGATTTCAGCATATGTTAATCATTTTTTTAAGTACTGAATCAATGCACATTTAGTTCACTGACGAGTATCCTCTAAGATGTAGAAAGATTAAGTTGATCTCCAGGATATGTTATTCTCCCTCTTCATGTTTATTGTGCTCTCTCCTTTAGTTATATGTGGTCGGTTTCACTTTAACAGGTCTAGCGTACCAAATGGGCAGCCCAAATGGCTTCTATCTTTCATACCGGATTACCCAATGCTTAACTTCATGCTTACTACAACAATCTATATTTTTGTAAGTTTTTCAATCTCATGTGCACTTCATAAAATAGAATCATAAAATGCACTAATTTCGCATGTTTAAAATTGCAGCTATCATACCGAGTATTTGAGCTGACAAAAGTACTAAAGGGAGCCTTTATTCCCAGTAGAGACAACAATCGCATGTATCAAAATTTTATTTTTGGGATTGTCATTTCTTTATGTTTGTATTGTTGCTCACTTATTCTTCTGAAAATTCCAGTTGTATAGGTAAAGTTACAAATTTGTTGTACAATAGTCTTCATATATGAGCTCCATGCCTCCACATCTAAGCATTTTTTTAACCTATTTGTCCATGTGATTTTAGATGAATACTTCCACTTCTCTAAGTTCCGTTTACATAGGGATTGGAGGTAAATGCACCAGTGGTTTCTGAAACATACAGTGTCGTGTGCTCCTAACTATTTTAGCTACATTTGATGCATGTGGCAAGTGGACTGGGCAAACATCCAATCCTCCACTAGAGGGTGCTAGTCTCACTTTCCACATTACAATATCACTATGTCCTCATTTCTGTTCAATAATATTGCTGATAAGATTTCAACCAATTGTTTATCTTAAAACTTAATCCGTCATGTCAAAAGGAGAATTAAATTTCTAACAAGTATGCTATATATGTTGGGTAATGTAGTAATTTTAAAAAAATTCCTACGCACACGCAAGATCATGGTGATGCATAGCAACGAGAGGAGAGAGTGTTGTCCACGTACCCTCGTAGACCGAAAGCGGAAGCGTTAGCACAACACGGTTGATGTAGTCGTACGTCTTCACGATCCGATCGGTCAAGTACCGAACGCATGGCACCTCCGAGTTCAGCACACGTTCAACTCGATGACGTCCCTCGAACTCCGATCCACCGAGCTTTGAGGGAGAGTTCCGTCAGCACGACAGCGCGGTGACGATGATGATGTTCTACCGACGCAGGGCTTCGCCTAAGCACCGCTATGATATTATCGAGGTGGACTATGGTGGAGGGGGGCACCGCATACGGCTAAGAGATCCAAGGGATCAATTGTCGTGTCTATGGGGTGCCCTTTGCCTCAGTATATAAAGGAGGAGAGGAGGGGAGGGGCCGGCCCTCTCTATGGCGCGCCCTGGGGAGTCCTACTCCCACCGGGAGTAGGATTCCCCCCTTCCATGTAGTAGGAGTAGGAGTCAAGGAAAGGGAAGAAAGAAGGGAAGGAAGGAGGGGGCGCAGCCCCTCCCCCTAGTCCAATTCGGACTAGGCCTTGGGGGGGCGCGTGGCCTGCCCTAGGCAGCCCCTCTCTCTTTCCCGTATGGCCCAATAAGGCCCAATACTTCTCCCCAGCGAATTCCTGTAACTCTTCGGTACTCCGATAAATACCCGAATCACTCAGAATCTTTCCGATGTCCGAATATAGTTGTCCAATAGATCGATCTCTACGTCTCGACCATTTAGAGACTCCTCGTCATGTCCCCGATCTCATCCGGGACTCCGAACTGCCTTCGGTACATCAAAACACATAAACTCATAATATAACCGTCATCGAACTTTAAGTGTGCGGACCCTACGGGTTCGAGAACTATGTAGACACGACCGAGACACGTCTCCGGTCAATAACCAATAGCGGAACCTGGATGCTCATATTGGCTCCCACATATTCTACAAAGATCTTTATCGGTCAAAACCGCATAACAACATATGTTGTTCCCTTTGTCATCGGTATGTTACTTTCCCGAGATTCGATCGTCGGTATCTCAATACCTAGTTCAATCTCGTTACCGGCAAATCTCTTTACTCGTTATGTAATGCATCATCCCGCAACTAACTCATTAGTCACATTGCTTGCAAGGCTTATAGTGATGTACATTACCGAGAGGGCCCAGAGATACCTCTCCGACAATCGGAGTGACAAATTCTAATCTCGAAATACGCCAACCCAACAAGTACCTTTGGAGACACCTGTAGATCACCTTTATAATCACCCAGTTACGTTGTGACGTATGGTAGCACACAAAGTGTTCCTCCGATAAATGGGAGTTGCATAATCTCAGTCATAGAAACATGTATAAGTCATGAAGAAAGCAATAGCAACATACTAAACGATCAAGTGCTAAGCTAACGGAATGGGTCAAGTCAATCACATCATTCTTCTAATGATGTGATCCCGTTAATCAAATGAAAACTCTTTGTCCATGGCTAGGAAACATAACCATCTTTGATTAATGAGCTAGTCAAGTAGAGGTATACTAGTGACACTCAGTTTGTCTATGTATTCACACATGTATCATGTTTCCGGTTAATACAATTCTAGCATGAATAATAAACATTTATCATGAAATAAGGAAATAAATAATAACTTTATTATTGCCTCTAGGGCATATTTCCTTCAGTCTCCCACTTGCACTAGAGTCAATATTCTAGTTCACATCATCATGTGATTCAACATCAATATTCACATCTGTATGTGATTAACACCCATAGTTCACATCGTCATGTGACCAACACCCGAAGGGTTTACTAGAGTCAATAATCTAGTTCACATCACTATGTGATTAATACCCAAAGAGTACTAAGGTATGATCATGTTTTACTCATGAGAGAAGTTTAGTCAACGGGCCTGTCACATTCAGAGCCGTATGTATTTTATAAATATTCTATGTCTACAATGCTTTGCACGGAGCTACTCTAGCTAATTGCTCCCACTTTCAATATGTATCCAGATTGGGACTTAGAGTCATCTGGATCAGTGTAAAAGCTTGTATCGATGTAACTCTTTACGACGAACTATTTTATCACCTCCATAATCGAGAAACATCTCCTTAGTCCTCACTAAGGATATTCTTGACCGTTGTCCAGTGATCTACTCTTAGATCAAAATTGTATTCCTTTGCCAAACTCAGAGCAAGGTATACAATAGGTCTGGTACATAGCATAGCATACTTTATAGAACCTATGACTGAGGCATAGGGAATGACTTTTCATTCTCTTTCTATTTTCTGCCATGGTCGGGTTTTGAGTCTTACTCAACTTTACACCTTTGCATCACAGGCAAGAACTCTTTCTTTGACTATTCCATTTTGAACTACTTCAAAATCTTGTCAAGGTATGTACTAATTAAAAATCTTATCAAGTGTCTTGATCTATCTCAATAGATCTTGATGCTCAATATGTAAGTAGCTTTACTGAGGTCTTTCTTTGGAAAACTCCTTTCAAACACTCCTTTATGCTTTCCAGAAAAATTCTACATCATTTCTGATCAACAATATGTCATTCACATATACTTATCAGAAAGGTTGTAGTGCTCCCACTCACTTTCTTGTAAATACAGGCCTTTCCAAAAGTCTGCATAAAACCATATGCTTGGATCAACTCATCAAAGCGTATATTCCAACTCCGAGATGCTTGCACCAGTTCATTGATGGATTGTCAGAGCTTGCACACTTTGTTAGCACCTTTAGGATTGACAAAACCTTCTGATTGCATCATATACAACTCTTCTTTAATAAATCCATTAAGGAATCCATTTGCCAGATTTTATAAAATGTGGCAATTGCTAACATGATTCGGACAGACTTAAGCATCGATATGAGTGAGAAAATCTCATCTATTCAACACCTTGAGCTTGTCGAAAAACTTTTTGCGACAAGTCAAGCTTTGTAGGTAGTAACACTACTATCAGCGTCCGTCTTCCTCTTGAAGATCTATTTATTTTTTATGGCTTGCCGATCATCGGGCAAGACAACCAAAGTTCACACTTTCTTCTCATACATAGATCCCATCTCAGATTTCATGGCCTCAAGCCATTTTGCAGAATCTGGTCTCATCATCGCTTCCTCATAGTTCGTAGGTTCATCATGGTCTAGTAACATGACTTCCAGAATAGGATTGCCGTACCACTCTGGTGCGGACTGTACTTTGGAAGACCTATGAGGTTCTGTAGTAACTTAATCTGAAGTTTCATGATCATCATCATTAGCTTCCTCACTAATTGTTGTAGGAATCACTGGAACTGATTTCTGTGATGAACTACTTTCCAATTTGGGAGAAGGTACAATTACCTTATCAAGCTCTACTTTCCTCCCGCTCACTTCTTTCAAGAGAAACTCTTTCTCTAGAAAGGATCCATCTTAGCAACAAATATCTTGCCTTCGGATCTGTGATAGAAGGTGTACCCAACAGTTTCATTTGGATATTCTATGAAGACGCACTTCTCCGATTTGGGTTCGAGCTTATCAAGTTGAAATTTTTTCACATAAGCATCGCAGCCCCAAACTTTAAGAAACAACAACTTTGGTTTCTTGCCAAACCACAGTTCATAAGGCATCGTCTCAACGGATTTTGATGGTGCCCTATTTAAAGTAAATGTAACTATCTCTAATGCAAAACCCCAAAATGATAGTGATAAACCGATAAGAGACATCATAGATCGCACAATATCCAATAAAGTGCGGTTACGACGTTCAGACACACCATAACGTTGTAGTGTTCCAGGTGGTGTGAACTGTGAAAGTATTCCACATTGTTTTATATGAAGGCCAAATTCGTAACTCAAATATTCTCCTCCATGATTAGATCATAGAAACTTTATTTTCTTGTTACGATGATTCTCCACTTCACTCTAAATTTTTTTGAACTTTTCAAATGTTTCAGACTTGTGTTTCATTAAGTAGATATACTCATATCTGCTCAAATCATCTGGTGAAGGTCAGAAAATAACGATATCTGCCACAAGCATCAACACTCATTGGACCGCATACATCGGTATGTATTATTTACAACAAGTTAGTAGCTCGTTCCATTGTTCCGGAGAACGGAGTTTAGTCATCTTGCCCATAAGGCACGGTTCGCAAGCATCAAATGATTCATAATCAAGTGATTCCAAAAGTCTATCTTTATGGAGTTTCTTCATGCGCTTTACACCGATATGACCCAAACGGCAGTGCCGCAAATAAGTTGCACTATCATTATCAACTTTGCATCTTTTGGCATCAATATTATGAATATGTGTATCACCATGATCAAGATTCAATAAACCATCAACATTGGGTGTATGACCATAGAAGGTTTTATTCATGTAAACAGAATACCAATTTATTCTCTGTCTTAGATGAATAATCGTATCGCAATAAACATGATCTAGTCATATTTATGCTCAACGTGAACACCAAAAAACATTTATTTAGGTTCAACACTAATCTCGAAAATATAGGAAGTGTACGATGATGATCATATCAATCTTGGAACCACTTCCAATACACATCGTTACTTCACCCTCAACTAGTCTTTGTTTATTCTGTAACTCCTGTTTCGAGTTACTAATCTTAGCAACCGAACAAGTATCAAATACTCAGGGGCTACTATAAACACTAGTAAGGTACACATCAATAACCTGTATATCAAATATACCCTTGTTCATTTTGCCATCCTTCTTATCCACCAAATATTCAGGTCATTTCTGCTTCCAGAGACCATTTTCTTTGCAGTAGAAGCACTTAGTTTCAGGCTTTGATCCAGCTTTGGGCTTCTTCACGGGAGTGACAACTTGCTTGCCATTCTACTTGAAGTTCCCTTTTTTTTCCTTTGCCCTTTTCTTGAAACTAGTGGTCTTATCAATCATCAACACTTGATGCTCTTTTCTTGATTTCTACCTTCGTCGATTTCAGCATCACGAAGAGCTCGGGAATCATTTGCGTCATCCCTTGCATTATAGTTCATCATGAAGTTCCAGTAACTTGGTGATGGTGACTAGAGAACTCTGCCAATCACTATCTTATATGGAAGATTCACTCCCACTTGATTCAAGCGATTGTAATACTTAGACAGTCTAAGCACTTGCTCACTCGTTGAGCAATTCTCCTCCATCTTTTAGCTATAGAACTTGTTGGAGACTTCATATCTCTCAACTCGGGTATTTGCTTAAAATATTAACTTCAACTTCATATCTAAGCACTGCCACAGAATCTTCTCCACCATGGGTGCCAAGATGGACAATTTGAGCTCGCGGCGAGTGTGTATGGACAGCGTCAATTGCTTGAGTGCGGGGACGTCGATGTGCACGCGACCTGTTGACTTGCGCTTGTTCTCCAGAACGAGCTCCTGCAGGGACGCCGAGCGGATGGCGTGACCGAGCGAGCAGCCGGTCGCCCTAAGCACGCGCAGGCACGGGCAATGGAGGAGCAAGGCGGCGGCGTCGACGTGGCAGCCAGAGAGGGACAGCGCCTCGAGCGCGGGGAACATGCAGCAGCTTGCCGGCGGGTCGGCGACGGCGGGGATGAAGAGGTCCAACCCGCATAGGTCGACGGATGTGGACCGGTGGAAGCCGAGCAGGTTCACGGGAGGGGGAAGGTACCGCAGGTCGCGTGTCCGGCGGGCAAGCGGGCGGCGAGAGACGTTGAAGCGGAGCTCCACCGGTGAGAGCCCCACGGCGGCGCGGATCAGGGCGGCGGCGTCGGCCACGTGCAGCATATCATACTTAGGAGGACGCGGGGACGACTCGGGGACGTGGATGTCGAGGAGGGACACGCCGAGGACGTGGACGAGGGAGCCGAGTGCCGGTTGGAGCAAGCGTGGCGCGACATCGCGAAAGGTGAACTCGGTGAGGCGGCTCCAGAGGCGGCTCCACCGGCGGGGCAGGAGGCTGGTGCGCACAGCGGCACGGGCGCAGCGGAGGCGGGCGAGCACCTGGAGAAGCAGGTCGTCCGGGAGGAGGCTGATGAGATCGGGTCCTCCTCCGGCTGGAGGCTCGGGAAGGGCGCCATGGCGTGCTCCTTCCTCCATGGCCATGGCGAACCCTAGCTAGTAGCTAGCGCGCGTGTTGGAATTTGCCGAGGATCGAACGATTACGTCGAAATCAGGAACAAAACAACTCGTGGAAATCCTATTTGGCGCTGCAGGCGCCGGTTAACGAGCATTTCGTTAACGGGCGCCTGCAGCGCACACCACCTACCGCGAGCTGGGCCGGCCCATTTACTTGTTTTCTCATTTTGATAAATCGAGAAAAAGAGCGGTCTAGCTAGGATTCAAACCAGCGATCTCCTGGTTTCGATAACGCCACGATAACCACCAACCCACCCCCTTCAGATCTGACTGACTACCTTCTTTTGAGAGTATTTACTTACTGTTTTTTTGAACGATTTTGTTTGCTTTTTTCTTTTTACTTTCTTTTTATTCTTACACTTCTTGATAATTATTAAATGTGCGAACTTTTGTCATTCTCGCTATTTTGTTTTGGTAAAATCGATGAACTATTTTTCAGTTCGTAAACCTTTTTTGAATTCGATGAACTTCTTTTAAATCGATGAACTATTTTTTTCAAAATCAATGAACTTTTTTTTCAAAAGTTGTGAACTTTTTTTCAAAACTCGTGAACTTTCATGAAAATGGGTGAACTTTTTTTCAAAACCGATGAACTTTTTTCAAATGTATGAACTCTTTGTGAAAATCGATGAACTTTTTCAATTTTCTTGAACTATTTTGTATTTGATGAACTTTTCCAAAATTTTCATGAACTTTTTTCAAACTCACGAACTTTTTTAATTTCGCTAACTTTTCTGGAATTAGTGAACTTTTTCAAATGTAATAATTTTTTTCTCAAAATAGTGAACTTTTTTCAACTTTCGTTAGCTTTCTTGAATAAGTGAACCTTTTCTTTTTGAAACAAATTTGTGAACCTTTTTTAAATCTGTGAACATGTAACTTTTGGAACAGCGCGGCTGCAATTGTCCTTAAACCCTTCTTGGTAATATTAGCCAGTCTTATGATGCTGGTGTAGTGGTAAGCCAACTGCGTACTGGAAGGCAACGATGCATGTTCGAATCCTTGACGCGATGAGTTTTTAGGTATTTTTTCGCTGTTGTTGCTTGTTCGTGGGCCGGCCCACTAAGGTGGCGCAGCGAGCGCCAGTTTGGTTCAGCGGCGCTGAACGCGCTGAATAGGAGGTCCCCGTCTAGCACACAAAAAATTGCAACGCGAATAGCTATCTGACGTTCCCACCGGGTTAAACCGGATATATACGCGGGCGATCGCGTCTCCCGCGCGAGATTGGCCTAGCCCAACCAGATGGCGCACGTCAGTTACTTTTGAGTTTATTCTATAATTTTTTTAAAAATCGCAAACACAAAATACAAAAGTTGTGAATTCTAAAAACTATTCAAATGTATTCAAAAAATGTTCGTCAACATTAAAAGGTTTGCGAATTCAGAAAACAAAATGTAGGCAAATTCAAAGGACGTTTGTGAAATCAAAACAAGTCATAAAATACAAAAATATATTCATCAATTCATAAAAAGTCATGCAAATACAAAGGCATTCACGGATTTTCATGAACAATTTTCGACATCACAAACAGATTTAAAATAAATTAAACATTTCTTAAAATTATGGACAACCTTTTAAATGCCGAACACTTAAAAAAACACGAATATGTTTTAAAATGTGAACAATTTTGATATTCTAAAATTATTTCAAAAATACACACGTGTTTGAAATTCAAACAATGGTTTTTGAAGATTTTGAACATTTTTATATTTATGAAGTTCTGAAGTAATAATAAAAAAGAGAAGAAAAGAAAACAAAGAAAAAGAACACAACAAAACGAAATTAATAAAAAAAAAATAACAGGAAATAAACAGCCAAGAAGCTTCCCAAAACCAGCATCAAAGCTTCCAGAACCTTCCTATAACAGGCTGCTTGTGAGCGCCCCGTAGCGCGATTAAATGGGCCAGCCGGCGTGCCCACATGGGCGATCAGAGTCTTACCGCTCACAGCGGACAATACGTATCAGTTGTGGTTATTCTTTAGGGAACTTCAAAATAGCTACACAAAACATATAAAAAAATGTTACTATTGACAAAACAATGAATGTTCCAAGGTTGCGTAACATAATGACAATCCATGGCCTAATTTAGAAATTTTTGTGTCATAAAATCATGGCAATGTTATAAAGTCGCATAACTAGTTTAGAAATTCTTGTATCCTAAAATCATGGCAATTTCTTGGTCACACGAAAAATGTAGAGATTTGTCCTCTAAAAGCATGGCAAAATTTGGAAAATATTTATAGTGGTCACATGGCATATGGTAGATAAAAATATTGAGAAATCAACACAAGTTCAGAAAAAAATTGTAAAAAAAATTAAAATTTTCACATGGAAAATTTGGAAAGTTAAATTTCTTAAACCATGGAAAATTAAGAAAATTTGAAAACAGCAACAAGAGAAATTTAGGCTATTTTTTCTACAAAACTTGGCAGGTATTTGGTAAAATATAGAATGGTCACATGGAAATTTAAATTCATGACAATTTATATTATTTGTATATAAATTCGAGAAAAATCATGGATGGTAACTTTTGATAATTTGGTTCTGCACATCATGGTAACTTTATAAGAAATAAATCTAACACATGGCTTTAGAATATGTTTGCAATGGTCACATGGCAAATTATGATTTTTAATGGCTTGGCAGTTTTATCACTAAGCGTATGCGATTTTTATAGAAATGAATTTATTATTATTATTATCATTATTAAAATATGGCACTTCAATATTAATAGATGAATTTTTTGTTATTAACAGATGGCATTTTTATTATTAAGAGATGGCATTTTTACTATTAAGAGATGTCATTTTTATTATTAAGTGATGGCATTTTGGTTTTTAGCTGGTATTTTTTGTTTATTAAGAGATGTCCCTTTTTTAACATTGATTTTTCTTTCTTTCTTTTTGTGTTCACATGGCACTTTTTGTTCATGGCATTCTTATCGTGAGGATGGCAGTTTTAAATTTTTAGCATGACATTTTTCATTTTTATAGTTCATACAACATTTTTTTAATCATACTCAGATTCCGTATATACCCACTGTATACAATAATGCTTCGCGCCCAACTTGTACATGTACAATGAACCTATGTATGCATTCATCTTCGGTCTCTCACGGACAGATGTGTGCATCCCTCAAAAGAAAACAAAAAGTCCAACAATTCTTTATTTTGGGATGTATGCCAGAGGGGATAAATGATACAACTATTGTTCTTATTCCTAAAATTAAGAATCCCCAGTCGATGAAAGATTTTCGACCTATTAGCCTTTGCAATGTTATATACAAAATTATCTCAAAGTGCCTTGTCAATAGGCTAAGACCGCTGCTGGATGGTATGATCTCCCCTACCCAAAGTGCTTTTATCCCCGGAAGATTAATTTCAGATAATGCTCTTATCGCCTTTGAATGTATGCACTCGTTGAATACTTTGAAAGATTCTCGTGGAGAATACTGTGCATATAAACTGGACCTAGCTAAAGCATACGATCGTGTTGACTGGAAGTTCCTGGAATGTATGCTTCGTGCATATGGTTTTGATCCAATCTGGATTAATTGGATTATGACTTGTGTTACCTCAGTGAAATTCTCGGTGCACTTTAATGGCCAGTTGTTAGAGTCTTTTCATCCTTCACGTGGGCTGAGGCAAGGGGATCCATTATCGGCGTACTTATTCCTCTTTGTTGCTGAGGCCCTCTCGCTATTACTCAATGATGCGTCAGCAAGAGGGACTATCCAAGATTTCCGACTGAACAGACATGCTCCAGGTATATCTCATTTATTATTTGCCGATGATAGTCTCCTATTTTTTAAGGGTTCTCTTGATCAAGCTTTAGCTATTAAAGATATTTTAACGGCTTATGAGGAAGGTACGGGCCAATTATTAAGTCCAGACAAGTGTTCCATTTTATTTGGCAAAAAGTGTCCTATTGAGATCCAGGTGTCTCTTCTGGTTATCCTTAAAATCACGTGCGATGGGTTTGAGGATAAATACCTTGGCCTCCCAGTTCCAGAAGGTCGTATGAAGGCCGGCAAATTTCAATATATAAAAGATAAAGCTCTTAAGAGGGGTTCAGACTGGATTGAAAAATATGCTTCTAGCGGGGCGAAGGAAATCCAGATTAAGTCTGTTATTCAGGCCATTATGGTCTATGCCATGAGTATTTTTAAATTCCCTATGACTCTTTGTGATGAACTATCTCAAATTATACGGAATTTTTGGTGGGTGATGAGGAGAATAGAAGAAGAACTCATTGGTTGGCTTGGGAAAAATTAACAAAGTCAAAAGGTGAAGGGGGTATTGGATTTCGGGACCTCAGGCTTTTCAATCAAGCACTTTTGGCCAAACAAGCTTGGCGTTTATTGGTTTTTCCAGACTCTTTGTGTGCAAATGTGATGAAAGCTAAATATTATCCTCATGGGCATCTTATTGATATTGTCTTCCCTCAAGCGACTTCGCTTACATGGCAAGGTATTGTGCATGGACTCGAGTTGTTGAAAAAGGGTATCATCTGGAGAGTCGTCGATGGTGCTAGTATAAATATTTGGAGGGATAATTGGCTTCCGAGGGATTCTGGCCTAAAAATTTCTGCTAAGAGGACCAGAACGAGGGTCAAATGGGTTGCTGATTTATTCATGAGTGGCTCAAGGAGATGGGATGAGAATTTAATCAGGCATCTGTTTTACCCTCATGATGCAGAGGAAATTTTAAAGTTATGCATTCTAAATTTGAACGAGGGTGACTTCATCGCCTGGCACCATGAGAAAAATGGGTTGTTTTCAATGAAGAGTGCGTATAGGTTGGCCCTGAATATTAAGGACTCGGACATGGCACCGAGGAACTCCAGTGTATATGTTAATGGGGAAAGGAGGCTCTGGAATATTATTTGGAAGGCTAATGTACCTCAGAAGATTAGAATCTTTGCTTGGAGGGCTGCATCTAATAGGCTAGCCGTACAAGTTAACAGAGTAACACCATCAAGCTATCCTAGGTACGTGCTCAATCTGTGGTGTTGAAGATGAATGTGTTTTTCATGCTTTGGTATGCTGTCCCAAGGTACGTGCATTCCGTATGGGTTTGAGAGAGGTGTGGAATTTGCCGGATGAAGACATTTTAAACTGTTCGGGGCTGGACTGGTTACTTATTTTATTGGATCAGTTAAGTTCGCCTATGCGTGAGCAAACAATTTTCATGTTCTAGAGAGCTTGGCATTTGAGAAATTACTTGATTTTTGGTCAAGGTAAGGAATCTATCTCGGCCTCAGTGAGTTTTATTCAAAATTATTGGGCTTCATTCTCATCTTGTCATGCAAAAACGAAGGTAGAGGTAAGTAATAAAGGTAAGGATGTGATTGATGGTTTACAACCCATTAGTAATGTGGAGAGGATTTGTGTTCCATGGCTGCCTCCCACTCCGGAATTCCTTAAGATTAATGTTGATGCAAGTTTTGTGGAGGCCGTTAGTGCAGCGAGCGTTGGGGTGGTTGTTAGAAATCATTTTGGAGAAGTTCTTATTTTTTCTTGGGATTATATTGGTTCATGTCTTTGTGCTGAGGAAGCGGAACTTCGAGCAGCCATCTCAGGCCTTTACATTGATATCACTCTTCACAAGCCCATTATTTTAGAAACTGATTGTTCTTTTGTGGCCTCGGTTTTTGCAAATGATAACCTGGACAGGTCAAACCTTGTTGATTTGAAGAAGGAAGCGTTGTGTGTCTCCAAGATGATGAGTACTTTAAAAATCACCAAGATTAACAGGAAGGCGAATATGGTGGCGCATGAGATTGCAAAATTTAGTTTTATAAATAGGTCTGATGGTATTCTTATTAATAGTGTTCCGCCCTGCGTGGCAAGAGCTGTAACAAATGATTGTACGAACATTTGTGTCAATTAATTAATATATGGGTGGGGTTTTTTTAAAAAAAATGTACGCTGCACAGCTCTAATAGCAAGTCAGGTATCAGGTCACCTATTCCTCTACTCTTCTAACACCGTACAAGCTCAAGCACACAACCAGCAGGGCATAAGCTTTCCATGGTACAGAATAAGCAAATGGCAAGAGCGACAAATCTTTAATCTACTGCTATCATTTGTTAGGGAGCAATATAACTATATAAGATCAGAGGTTCAGACACCATCAAGGAAATACCTGAGATGCAGTCATCATGATATCAAGATCATATTCAGGAAATCAAGCATAAGCTTATATTTTTAAAATTCTACGTATTATAGACTGCCACTATAGATGATACTTCCTCTTTACATTACACAAGACAAGAAGTGCAAAAACTGTAAAAGAAAGATATACCTGATAAATAGGTGTACACTTCATACTAACTATTCCTAATAGCATTTTTTCTCTGAAAATGACGGATCACCCCCGGCCTCTGTAACTATTCGCTCTAAAAATAATATAACATTTATCTCATTCTGTATGCTAATTGTTCGACTGTGTTTGTTACCTACTCAGTGCATAGCATTAACTAAGGAATTTCCCTCATTATCAACATAATTTTTCAGGTAGATATTAGAACAAAAAAAAAGGATTGTGCAAGACACGTTCCATATTATTTGTAGCAAATCAATTTTGATAGTCCTTCAACATTAAGTTGAAAATAATCCCTTCCACTACTAACAAACATAAAAAACTTGAAGGTCCGTGCATATTTAACCTTTTACTTTCAATCTCCCTTATATGTTTTGAATATTCCTATCACTCTACGTTAAACCGATGGGCACATCAACACGTGTCATCAATGATCTAGTGAGGTCAAGATAGCCGATGATGAACTTGTTCTCAAGAAGAATGACAAAGCACAAGGACAAGAGAATGGACACTGTGTTGGCAAGAACTCACACCACAACATAAGTTCCCTTATAGGTTCAGTTGGACATTAAGCAACATACATATGTTCTTCAATCATATGGCAAACATGATTTGAGATGATCACATATGATATGTTGACCCCAACATTGCTCGATTCTTTGCTCACAGAGCTCAAGATACATTTGCTATGGGAGTTGACCTAAACATCCTGTGGGCTGTTACTTTTTCGAATGGCAATGAGAAAGTTGATCAGGAAAGAGGAACACACCGGTCCTTATTGGTGTTCGATGCCACTCGCCATCCTCCATGACTTGTCCACCACAATATCTCTCACCACACAAACTCCCAAGCCACCCGCCATCTGAGCACCTCTCTTCATTAATTGGATGCTACTGGTTGTGGAAGAAGGTGACATCGAATAGGATACATCAACTCAAGCATGGGTGGGATTGTGCAATATTCATCATGTTAATAGCTAGGTCTATCGGCCATTGATGGACAGAATGTGATGAAGATTCGCCACATGGGGACTGGCTTGAGAGGGTGCCTGGGGAGGTGTACCCTGGAAGGGTCAGCAAGCTGAGGTTTAAGTTGGTGTAACTCCTTTTGGGCAACATTAAATTTGGCGATCTAGACAAGGAGCTTTAGGACTTGATAATATTCTATGAAGTAATGAAGGCCAACAAATATTAGTACCTTTTCATACTCCTCTATATCATGCACACCTTATGTTATTTATGTGAGGCGTGAAAGTACAATATTTTTTGTGCTTTTTTCCGCTCCGGTATCTCATATCTTTTTCGCGGAAAGGCTCAAGGCCATGTATTAGATAAAAACCAACACTTAGAAGAACATCCTTAAAAGAATATGAAATCGTAAGGAAGTCCTAGATAAAATCATAATTGTCTCCCTTTCGCATCCACTGGCAGCACGCTGTTAGCAAAGCTTGTTGCCTCCTCTAAGCCTTCGTATTACTAGAGCAACCTTGTTGAAACCCAGGAACTTGAAGAAGCAGCGGCAGATAAGTTGCGGATGTATACTATGAGACGCCGACGACCACAGTGTGACCAGATTGTCATCATGGAGAAACTAGCACAAAGGAGGTCCAGGAGATAATCCCAACTCTAGCCAGACAGAGGAGGGTGGCACAAACCTTGCAGGCTCCCCAACAAAGTTGCATCTGGCTGAGCTTCATTGGATGGAAAAGGTGTTGGGGAACGTAGTAATTTCAAAAAAATTCTAAGCACACGCAGGATCATGGTGATGCATAGCAACGAGAGGGGAGTGTGTTCGTCCATGTACCCTCGTAGACCGTAAGCGGAAGCGTTATGACAACGCGGTTGATGTACTCGTACGTCTTCACGATCCGACCGATCCAAGCACCGAACGTACGACACCTCCGAGTTCAGCACACGTTCAGCTCGATGACGATCCCCGGGCTTCGATCCAGCAAAGCTTCGGGGATGAGTTCCGTCAGCACGACGGCGTGGTGACGATGATGATGTTCTACCGGCGCAGGGCTTCGCCTAAACTCCACGACGATATGACCGAGGTGGAATATGGTGGAGGGGGGCACCGCACACGGCTAAGGAACGATCCGTAGATCAACTTGTGTGTCTATGGGGTGCCCCCTGCCCCCGTATATAAAGGAGGGAGGGGGAGGCCGGCCGGCCCTTGTTGGGCGCGCCAGGAGGAGGAGTCCTCCTCCTAGTAGGAGTAGGACTCCTCCTTTCCTACTCCTACTAGGAGGGGAAGGAAGGGGGAGAGGAGGGGAAGGAAAGAGGGGGGCGCC
>NC_041387.1:640623451-640630321 GCF_002162155.2 Triticum dicoccoides
GGGGGGGGGGTCCGGTAACCCTCCGGCACTCCGGTTTTCTCCGAAACCACCCGGAACACTTCCGGTGTCCGAATATAGTCGTCCAATATATCAATCTTTATGTCTCGACCATTTTGAGACTCCTCATCATGTCCGTGATCACATCCGGGACTCCGAACAAACTTCGGTACATCAAAAACTTGTAAACTCATAATTAAACTGTCATCGTAACATTAAGCGTGTGGACCCTACGGGTTCGAGAACTATGTAGACATGACCTAGAACTATTCTCGGTCAATAACCAATAGCGGAACCTGGATGCCCATATTGGTTCCTACATATTCTACGAAGATCTTTATCGGTCAAACCGCATAACAACATACGTTGTTCCCTTTGTCATCGGTATGTTACTTGCCAGAGATTTGATCGTCGGTATCCAATACCTAGTTCAATCTCGTTACTGGCAAGTCTCTTTACTCGTTCTGTAACACATCATCTTATAACTAACTCATTAGTTACAATGCTTGCAAGGCTTAGGTGATGAGTATTACCGAGAGGGCCCAGAGATACCTCTCCGACAATCGGAGTGACAAAACCTAATCTCGAATTATGCCAACCCAACATGTACCTTCGGAAACACCTGTAGAGCACCTTTATAATCACCCAGTTACGTTGTGATGTTTGGTAGCACACAAAGTGTTCTTCCGGTAAAGGTGAGTTGCACAATCTCATAGTTGCAGGAACTTTGTATAAGTCATGAAGAAAGCAATAGCAACATACTAAACGATCAAGTGCTAGGCTAACAGAATGGGTCATGTCAATCACATCATTCTCCTAATGATGTGATCCCATTAATCAAATGACAACACATGTCTATGGTTAGGAAACATAACCATCTTTGATTAATGAGCTAGTCAAGTAGAGGCATACTAGTGACTTTATGTTTGTCTATGTATTCACACGTGTATCATGTTTCCGGTTAATACAATTCTAGCATGAATAATAAACATTTATCATGATATGAGGAAATAAATAATAACTTTATTATTGCCTCTAGGCCATATTTCCTTCAGTCTCCCACTTGCACTAGAGTCAATAATCTAGATTACATAGTAATGATTCTAACACCCATGGAGTCTTGGTGCTGATCATGTTTTGCTCGTGAGAGAGGCTTAGTCAACGGGTCTGCAACATTCAGATCCGTATGTATCTTGCAAATCTCTATGTCTCCCACTTGGACTTGGTCCCGAATGGAATTGAAGCGTCTCTTGATGTGCTTGGTCCTCTTGTGAAATCTGGATTCCTTTGCCAAGGCAATTGCACCAGTATTGTCACAGAAGATCTTCATTGGTCCCGATGCACTAGGTATGACACCTAGATCGGAAATGAACTCCTTCATCCAGACTCCTTCATTTGCTGCTTCCGAAGCAGCTATGTACTCCGCTTCACATGTAGATCCCGCTACGACGCTTTGTTTAGAACTGCACCAACTTACAGCTCCACCGTTTAATAAAAACATGTATCCGGTTTGCGATTTAGAATCGTCCGGATCAGTGTCAAAGCTTGCATCGACGTAACCGTTTACGACTAGCTCTTTGTCACCTCCATATACGAGAAACATATCCTTAGTCCTTTTCAGGTATTTCAGGATGTTCTTGACCGCTGTCCAGTGATCCACTCCTGGATTACTTTGGTACCTTCCTACCAAGCTTATTGCTAAGCATACGTCAGGTCTGGTACACAGCATTGCATACATGATAGAGCCTATGGCTGAAGCATAGGGGACATTTTTCATTTTCTCTCTATCTTCTGCTGTGGTCGGGCATTGAGTTTGACTCAACTTCACACCTTGTAGCACAGGCAAGAATCCTTTCTTTGCCTGATCCATTTTGAACTTTTTCAAAATTTTGTCAAGGTATGTGCTTTGTGAAAGTCCTATTAAGCGTCTTGATCTATCTCTATAGATCTTGATGCCCAATATGTAAGCAGCTTCACCGAGGCTTTCATTGAAAAACTTTTATTCAAGTATCCTTTTATGCTATCCAGAAATTCTATATCATTTCCAATTAATAATATGTCATCTAAATATAAAATTAGAAATGCTACAGAGCTCCCACTCACTTTCTTGTAAATACAGGCTTCTTCAAAAGTCTGTATAAAACCATATGCTTTGATCACACTATCAAAGCGTTTATTCCAACTCCGAGATGCTTGCACCAGTCCATAAATGGAACGCTGGAGCTTGCACACTTTGTCAGCACCTTTTGGATCAACAAAACCTTCCGGCTGCATCATATACAACTCTTCTTCTAGAAATCCATTCAAGAATGCAGTCTTCACATCCATTTGCCAAATTTCATAATCATGAAATGCAGCAATAGCTAACATGATTCGGACGGACTTAAGCATCGCTACGGGTGAGAAAGTCTCATCGTAGTCAACCCCTTGAACTTGTCGAAAACCTTTTGCAACAAGTCGAGCTTTATAGACAGTTATATTACCATCAGCGTTAGTCTTCTTCTTAAAGATCCATTTATTCTCAATGGCTTGCCGATCATCGGGCAAGTCAACCAAAGTCCATACTTTGTTTTCATACATGGATCCCATCTCAGATTTCATGGCTTCTAGCCATTTTGCGGAATCCGGGCTCATCATCGCTTCCTCATAGTTCGTAGGTTCATCATGGTCAAGTAACATGACTTCCAGAATAGGATTACCGTACCACTCTGGTGCGGATCTTACTCTGGTAGACCTACAAGGTTCAGTAGAAACTTGATCTGAAGTTTCATGATCATTATCATTAGCTTCCTCACTAATTGGTGTAGTTGTCACAGTAACTGGTTCTCGTGATGAACTACTTTCCAATAAAGGAGTAGATACAGTTATCTCATCAAGTTCTACTTTCCTCCCACTCGCTTCTTTCGAGAGAAACTCCTTTTCTAGAAAGGATCCATTCTTAGCAACGAATGTCTTGCCTTCGGATCTGTGATAGAAGGTGTACCCAACAGTCTCTTTTGGGTATCCTATGAAGACACATTTCTCCGATTTAGGTTCGAGCTTATCTGGTTGAAGTTTCTTCACATAAGCATCGCAGCCCCAAACTTTAAGAAACGACAACTTTGGTTTCTTGCCAAACCACAGTTCATAAGGCGTCGTTTCAACGGATTTTGATGGTGCCCTATTTAACATGAATGCGGCCGTCTCTAAAGCATAACCCCAAAATGATAGCGGTAAATCAGTAAGAGACATCATAGATCGCACCATATCAAGTAAAGTACGATTACGATGTTCGGACACACCATTTCGTTGTGGTGTTCCAGGTGGCGTGAGTTGCGAAACTATTCCACATTGTTTCAAGTGTAGGCCAAACTCATAACTCAAATATTCTCCTCCATGATCAGATCGTAGAAACTTTATTTTCTTGTTACGATGATTTTCCACTTCACTCTGAAATTCTTTGAACTTTTCAAGTGTTTCAGACTTGTGTTTCATCAAGTAGATATACCCATATCTGCTCAAATCATCTGTGAAGGTGAGAAAATAACGATACCCACCGCGAGCCTCAACATTCATTGGGCCACAAACATCAGTATGTATGATTTCCAACAAATCAGTTGCTCGCTCCATAGTTCCGGAGAACGGCGTTTTAGTCATCTTGCCCATAAGGCACGGTTCGCAAGTACCAAGTGATTCATAATCAAGTGATTCCAAAAGTCCATCAGTATGGAGTTTCTTCATGCGCTTTACACCGATATGACCCAAACGGCAGTGCCACAAATAAGTTGCACTATCATTATTAACTCTGCATCTTTTGGTTTCAACACTATGAATATGTGTATCACTACTATCGAGATTTAATAAAAATAGACCACTCTTCAAGGGTGCATGACCATAAAAGATATTACTCATATAAATAGAACAACCATTATTCTCTGATTTAAATGAATAACCTTCTCGCATCAAACAAGATCCAGATATAATGTTCATGCTCAACGCTGGCACCAAATAACAATTATTCAGGTCTAAAACTAATCCCGAAGGTAGATGTAGAGGTAGCGTGCCGACCGCGATCACATCGACTTTGGAACCGTTTCCCACGCGCATCGTCACCTCGTCCTTGGCCAGTGCTCGCTTATTCCGTAGTCCCTGTTTCGAGTTGCAAATATTAGCAACAGAACCAGTATCAAATACCCAGGTGCTACTACGAGCTCTAGTTAGGTACACATCAGTAACATGTATATCACATATACCTTTGTTCACTTTGCCATCCTTCTTATCCGCCAAATACTTGGGGCAGTTCCGCTTCCAGTGACCAGTCTGCTTGCAGTAGAAGCACTCAGTTTCAGGCTTAGGTCCAGACTTGGGTTTCTTCTCTTGAGCAGCAACTTGCTTGCTGTTCTTCTTGAAGTTCCCCTTCTTCTTTCCTTTGCCCTTTTTCTTGAAACTAGTGGTCTTGTTGACCATCAACACTTGATGCTCCTTCTTGATTTCTACCTCCGCAACTTTTAGCATTGCGAAGAGCTCGGGAATAGTCTTGTTCATCCCTTGCATATTATAGTTCATCACAAAGCTCTTGTAGCTTGGCGGCAGTGATTGGAGAATTCTGTCAATGACGCTATCATCCGGAAGATTAACTCCCAGTTGAATCAAGTGATTATTATACCCAGACATTTTGAGTATATGTTCACTGACAGAACTATTCTCCTCCATCTTGCAGCTGTAGAACTTATTGGAGACTTCATATCTCTCAATCCGGGCATTTGCTTGAAATATTAACTTCAACTCCTGGAACATCTCATATGCTCCATGACGTTCAAAACGTCGTTGAAGACCCGGTTCTAAGCCGTAAAGCATGGCACACTGAACTATAGAGTAGTCATCAGCTTTGCTCTGCCAAACGTTCTTAACGTCGTCAGTTGCATCAGCAGCAGGCCTGGCACCCAGCGGTGCTTCCAGGACGTAACTTTTCTGTGCAGCAATGAAGATAATCCTCAGGTTACGGACCCAGTCCGTGTAATTGCTGCCATCATCTTTCAACTTTGCTTTCTCAAGGAACGCATTAAAATTCAACGGAACAACATCACGAGCCATCTATCTACAAACAAACATAGACAAGCAAAATACTATCAGGTACTAAGTTCATGATAAATTTAAGTTCAATTAATCATATTACTTAAGAACTCCCACTTAGACAGACATCTCTCTAGTCATCTAAGTGATCACGTGATCCAAATCAACTAAACCATAACCGATCATCACATGAGATGGAGTAGTTTTCAATGGTGAACATCACTATGTTGATCAGATCTACTATATGATTCACGCTTGACCTTTCGGTCTCCGTGTTCCGAGGCCATATCTGCATATGCTAGGCTCGTAAAGTTTAACCTGAGTATTCTGCGTGTGCAAAACTGGCTTGCACCCGTTGTAGATGGACGTAGAGCTTATCACACCCGATCATCACGTGGTGTCTGGGCACGACGAACTTTGGCAACGGTGCATACTCAGGGTGAACACTTCTTGATAATTTTAGTGAGAGATCATCTTAAAATGCTACCGTCAATCAAAGCAAGATAAGATGCATAAAGGATAAACATCACATGCAATCAATATAAGTGATATGATATGGCCATCATCATCTTGTGCTTGTGATCTCCATCTCCGAAGCACCGTCATGATCACCATCGTCACCGGCGCGACACCTTGATCTTCATTGTAGCATCGTTGTCGTCTCGCCAACTATTGCTTCTATGACTATCGCTACCGCTTAGTGATAAAGTAAAGCAATTACAGGGCGTTTGCATTTCATACAATAAAGCGACAACCATATGGCTCCTGCCAGTTGCCGATAACTTCGGTTACAAAACATGATCATCTCATACAATAAAATATAGCATCACGTCTTGACCATATCACATCACAACATGCCCTGCAAAAACAAGTTAGACGTCCTCTATTTTGTTGTTGCAAATTTTACGTGGCTGCTACGGGCTTTTAGCAAGAACCATTCTTACCTACGCATAAAAACCACAACCATAGTTTGTCAAGTTGGTGCTGTTTTAACCTTCGCAAGGACCGGGCGTAGCCACACTCGATTCAGCTAAAGTGAGAGAGACAGACACCCGCCAGCCACCTTTAAGCACGAATGCTCGCAACGGTGAAACCAGTCTCGCGTAAGCGTAGGCGTAATGTCGGTCCGGGCCGCTTCATCTCACAATACCGCCGATCCAAAGTATGACATGCTGGTAAGCAGTATGACTTGTATCGCCCAAAACTCACTTGTGTTCTACTCGTGCATATAACATCAACGCATAAAACCAGGCTCGGATGCCACTATTGGGGAACGTAATAATTTCAAAAAAATTCCTACGCACACGCAGGATCATGGTGATGCATAGCAACGAGAGGGGAGTGTGTTCGTCCACGTACCCTCGTAGACCGTAAGCGGAAGCGTTATGACAACGCGGTTGATGTAGTCGTACGTCTTCACGATCCGACTGATCCAAGCACCAAACGTACGGCGCCTCCGAGTTCAGCACACGTTCAGCTCGATGAGGATCCCCGGGCTCCGATCCAGCAAAGCTTCGGGGATGAGTTCCGTCAGCACGACAGCGTGGTGACGATGATGATGTTCTACCGGCGCAGGGCTTCGCCTAAACTCCGCGACGATATGACTGAGGTGGAATATGGTGGAGGGGGCACCGCACACGGCTAAGGAACGATCCGTAGATCAACTTGTGTGTCTATGGGGTGCCCCCTGCCCCCGTATATAAAGGAGGGAGGGGGGAGGCCGGCCGGCCCTTGTTGGGCGCGCCAGGAGGAGTCCTCCTCCTAGTAGGAGTAGGACTCCTCCTTTCCTACTCCTACTAGGAGGGGAAGGAAGGGGGAGAG